>NC_081549.1:8651778-8679958 GCF_901000735.1 Corylus avellana | reverse complement strand
TCAAATGATATATACATGTCTATATGTATGAATATTTGATAGACTTTACACACACATACATACATACATACATACGAGCTTCACAAGTTTCAATCAAGTGAAGCAGAGTTTATCCGACTTCGGTTATCTATTAAATGAAGTGAGCTTGAACTGAGTTCGAGTTGTTCATGAACAACTCGATTCATTTACAACACTATCACCGACCCTTATATTTGTAAATATATTTTATCATGACATTACAACCTTATTTAGAATCTTAAACAATTCACTATCAAGTATGTTATATATATATATATATATATATATATATAAACAAACACCCAAACCACACACATTTATGTCCATACTCACAATCACAAGGATTCAAACAATCCTACAAAAATATTAAAAATAAAGTTATACGAGTACATACAAACTTACACGAATCGAACTAAATTATATAAGTTTATTTCATTTAATAAACTAAACGAGCATAAATTTATATTCAAACTCTAAAATTGATTTACCCCTACAACCAAACATGGAGCCAACCTGCCCAATTAATCTTTACCCACGAAATTGTGAGCAAATACATATGTACATACTGGAGGAGAAAAAAAAACCAAAAGAAGTCCAAACACCCCAAAAGGAACTCTTCCACCAATATATAATCTGATTCTGGTATACAAATTGAGAGGTGTAACCTACATTACAAATACTAGCCTATTTTCCTTTCCCGTTCTATTAAACATCTAACATAATCAGATTATTGGCACTATAGTTTTAAACATAAGAAATGAGAATCAAAGACCTAGTAAACTATGTGACACTAGAACTTCAGATGGCAACTATATCAACAACAAATGTGACCTCACTTGCACAACCGGCTTCCAAAAGGAATTTCAAGTCAAAGAACGGCAGCAGTCCCGCTTAACGGTGAATCATATGGCTGATCCTGCAGCAACTCAAAGCTTGGTGATGATTTAATAGGATGGAATGACTTCATCAAGGGGACTTTTGTGCTTCTCATTCCCGTGGTCGAGCAAGCCAGAGAGAACTGAGGGCTCGAAGACGAGAGAAGTAGTCATTTATTGCAAGAAGCGCGCGTGCTGATTGCCTCGTCGTCAAAATACGGTGCATTTGTTGTAGTGTTTGTTGACGCAGATTATCGGCCTGGTAATTGCCAGAAAGGGGAAAGAAAAAGAGTGTTATAAATATGCGTTTCATATTTGGATTGTTCCACTGCAAACAAACCAAGAGATTATTGAATAAAACCCAAAGAGGTCAATGTATCTTGCATGCAAATGACGATCCATTTTAAAATGCTCAGAAGAAAATATAAAAACGCCAAATCTGATATATTTTACTCATGCATGCTGAGTTGATGGAAAACATAAGATTACTCTAGTAGAAACACCTAGTTTTTCAACAATTTACCAGTGATACAATAACAAAGATTTTGTCGGCAAAAGAAAAACTCTCCTTTGGAAAACCGTGTCCAATAAGTGGAGCTATAATGATGAAAAGAAGATGAATTTAAGTGAATTAGAATTATTTTTATTTTTATTTTTACAAATAATTGAGATATCATTAAAAGCATAAGTGCCCCTATTAAATTTAATTCTCAAGATAGGCATTACAGGATTTAGATTATTTGAAAAGTAAAAAAGAATTACTTATGATGATGGGACTTTAGAAAACTACTTGCGTATGAGTTGCTTTCAGTTCTATACCTACATTTGGTCATAACAGGAACTATGGCACAAAATTACTCCAAATAAAAAAATAAAATGTTTTATTGAAATGAAAACAGAACTATTAACCAACCCAAAGGCTTAGCTACACACTTTCTTTCTCTTTGTGTGGGGGTAATGATTTTGGTGAGGATGCATAATTTCTCTATCACCCTTTCAACTTTACTAATAGTTCCACCCAACCCCAAATACTACCCTAGCAGAGGATACTGCTTTGAAAAACATGTACAAATGCAACATTTACATGTAGCATGTCCCAAACACCAGAAAACATTATTTTGGACCAGCATAAACTATATATATATATATATATATATATATATATATATATATATTATGAGATTCCTACATTCCAGAAAACATTTAAATTTCCAGATTACCTACTGTTTTAACAATAATTACATAGACTAAAGATTTTTATAGCAATAGTAGCAAGAAGCAACATTCTACCATTTTTTTTTTGATAAGTAATTGGCCCCAAGGGGAGGGGGAAGGGGAGATTCGAACTAGTGACCTTCGCTTCATGAGGCGTGGTCCCAGCCGATAGCTACCCCTTGGGGTTAGAAGCAGCATTCTACCATATGTAGAGATTATCCTGCTCTTTCTTATTAGTCTAAAAGAAAGAAACTATCAATCTGAATTAGTAATTATAAAAAGCCACTTCAAATCCGGCCTGTTTCATGATTCTGACTTTCATTTCATCTTCTGTCCTTCCTTGCAATGTGCGTAGGAACCAGACTGGGAAAGCAAACAAGTGGGATCAAATCGAAAACAAAATTACCTGGCGAAGGAACCCCTCAAGTGTTCCAAGCTTTCCCATGGCCATGGCCATTTGACCCATATAGTTTGCCACATTCCCAGATGATCCTGATGGGCTAGGTGAACCATTAGCCAACGTCTCAGCCAGTGATTGCTGCAATGCCTCCATGCCTTGTGAGAGAGCATCTTCAGCCTGCTGGGATGATTGCTGTAAGTTGTAGATGCCTACCAATTGTTGCTCAGTTAAAGGCTCCAATTGATTCACAAGAAGCTGCACCATTGGAAATTCAGTTAAAACCATTGCAAATTATTTAAAAAAATAATGAAAAAATTCTGACTATATATTATCCAGGTATTGAATATTTCAATTTTTTGACAAGTACTTATTTTTATAAGGTAATCGAAATATCATTAAAAGTGTTAAGGCGCCCCCATGTAACCAAGAAGAATACAAGAAAAGTCACCTAGCTAGTAGGGGCAAAAAGAACAAGAAAATCATGATTTCACCACTCTACGTACTACCGGCAGTCTACCAACAAGCATACAAATCGATTACTCGTCTAGGCGTAACCTAAGACAACCCAAATCGACTGAAGAAAGCATTCTAGATAACACAAGCAACCTCTAAATAAAGAAGAAGATGGTCCACAGATTCCCCATTCCTTTTACGTATACAACACCTATCACCCATAATGACGCACCACTTCCGGTTTTGACAAGTACTAAAACAAAATTTTTTTTGATAAGTAATAAACCAATCTCATTAAAAGGGTAAGGCGCCCCTCAGTACATAGGAAGGCAAGTACTTGTAGGTCTTGACAAGTACTAAAACAGAATGGCAGCCATTAATGTTTTTTTTTGTCAAAATCTACAAGATGTCCTTTCCAAAAATGCATACTGAAGTAGAAAGCCGCTCAAAGTCGAATGCTAAATGGCTAATGTTGAGAAAACCATTGAAGCTTGTTTTTTTCTGGGGCCACACCTGAAAATTTGTTTGGCTAACTATTGCTTTAAAAGTGTTTTGAGTGTTTGAAAACTGGAAAGTGTTTCAGAAAATTTTACCAAACAGCTAGCCAAGTAATCCTTCCTTCCATGTTGAATATTGTTAGCCATAGTTAGCCAAACAAATACACCGGTATTGTTTGGCAACGTAAGAAAATAGAAAATACAATCCTTCCTTCCATGTTGAATATTGTGGACATGTACACACGTTGCCACATGGGTTTTCATTTCACCAAATGCAACTAATCAAAGGAAAAAACAGGAGGCCAAGCTATTATCAATTCAAATAGATTTTCCTCATAAAGAAAAAAAATCTCTGCTTTATTTCACTGCAATTTTTTTTTTTAGATTGTCTGACGGGACATAGTGAAGAAATGTCAAGCAGATAATTATTTAGATCACTGAACCCAAAAGAAAATGAAAAGGGTGCTAATTGCTCAAATTGGTTTATTCATTGTTACCAACACGGACAAATTCACTCTCAGCTCCTTCCAATAGCCAGATACTTGTAGAAAAAGAAAAGATAACCATTGACCACCATGACTCCTAAGTTGTCATTATTTTTTAGTTTATTTTCATTAGCAATCAAAGAGAGCAATACTATCCTCTTAGAAATAACTACATCCGACGTATTCCTCCAATCCGTATACAGTAATTTTAACAAAAAGTTATTAAAACTTCGAAGCACAATCAGAGCTGATTCCCATTTTATTTCAGATATGTAAAAACAGCTTATATCTTTACATATAATTACTTTATTTGTTAGTTAGAGTAGGATTGGGGTAAAAAATTACAGTACCCCACCCCCCCCCAAAAAAAAAGGGCAGGGGCCTCTTCCCTTTCACCCCTTTCCTTTGGAGTGTGCTTCTTGTTGGATTATACTCGATCTTACAGTTTATTATTTCATCTTGCATAAACTTTCTCACCTTTTTTCTTTTACTCGGAAACAGTGTATATACAATTTAGATCCTGAGCTCACACATGTATGCTCAAATACATTTCTTTTTTTTTTTTTCTTTCATAATGAGGAACCCTTCTAAGACGGGACCACTTTGTGTACCCACCCCTGTCACATAAACCTCGGACCCGTGCAAAGCGCCCCCTCCACACGGATCGAGTAATGATTTTCTATGCCATATTTTCCCACAGTTTGGCAGGTCCAAGTCTTGTACTTATATAATTCTATTTCTATCGGAAATAAGACAAATATATTCTCAAGCTGAAACACAAGCAGTCTTTGAAACAAATGGCATCTCTTCCCCCATAAAAAACGGGTAGATGGTGAGATATAAGTTTTCATCCTATATATTTGTGTGAGTTGTGTCTACCTAAAAAGGTGGAGGGTGAGTAATCAGTTTCAATCCCGTATAGGTGTGGGAATTGCTTCTACCTTAAAAAAGAAAAGAAGAAATTTCTCATGCCAAAAGCCATCTACACTACTCAAATAAACATAAAATCATTAAATCTATTGCACACACAAGCATGCCTCAGTTCTTTCAGGAAAACATGACTCCGTTTGTCAAAATTTTCTTCTCTTTTGTTTTCTGTTCTCAAAACAAAAACATTTTTTTTGATAAGTAAAGATATATAGAAAAAGAGCGCAGAGGGGCGCAACCCAAGTACACCGGGAGTATACAAGAGAGCGATTAAGAGGAAGAGAAAGAAGAAGAAAACATAAAAAGAAAATCTTGGAAGCTGATTACTATAGGCACAAGCCAACCAGCAGTCCAAGAGAAAAAGGTGTACAAGAAAAAATGAATAAGGTCCTCTATGTTAATAGAAGAGTCCTCAAAACATCTAGCATTTCTCTCATTCCAAATACATCAAAACAAAAACATTAACAAACCCAAAACACAAAATACTCACAAAAACACTCCACATTTTTTCAAAACAAAAACAAAAAAACACCCCCAAAACATATTAACAATCAGAGCCGATAACTTTGTGAAAAAGATTCCAATTCCACCGCATCACATCCTTATCTACAGCATATGAAAACAGAGAAAGCACAAAAAAGAAACTGACCTTGAGGAGTTCAGATGAACGGAAGCCGCCAATCCACAAAAAACACCGCTCAGCTGGTGTCTTCCACATTCCTGACAAGATGTGGAAAACATCAGCTTTCGCTGCGATGCCTTTCAGCCTGAAAATGTCATCAAAGTGCGCCACAACATTGTCAACAATGGTGCGAAGCTCAGTGTCACCCGCATGTGAATTGACTGCAGACCTCAGCTCATTTATCTGTTTGTTTTGCTCCTCTAGCCACCGTGCATACTCTACATCAAATGCCAAGGCACCTGTATGCCAGTGCAATGAACATGTCAAATCTTTTACCAATAAGGATCTGCTCTATCAAATGGCAATCTTAGCACCAGCACCAAGAAAGAAAGGAAACAGACAGGTAAGTGTGAACCACAAAACCATGTTTAATCTGCCATCTTAATAATGACATCCAAATTGGGATCATTCACAAAGAAATTTCACAGAAGATTGCACAAGAATGAAACCATTCAATAAACTGGAACCTGAGATCATTACATGCTCAGACCCAATGGCAAACTGACTAGTTTCAGCAGTTCTATTAATGGTCCAAAACCCACACAAAGTTTATGTCGGAAAATGTATCTAACTTATATAAACCCTAAAAGCCAATGCAAATGCACAATTAACAACTATAACTCCTTAAGAAGGAACTAGCCAGGAAACCACTTATATGCACCTCAGTGGAAGTAAATAAATGATGAAGGGTTCAATGCAAAGTTTATTACCTCATTATGTTATCTAACAAATCTAGAAAATTAATATCAAAGTTAATAGCTTATATAGATACAACATGTATTATGACCATTAGTATTGGTAAACAGTGACAAGAATTATACTCCAACTCATGAACCAGGAAAAGAAGGTAATCAAATTAATATAGGGCGATGCATTTTATGTGCAAGAGCCAAAACTTCAGCCACACACAAGACTTAAAATCCAAAACTATATCAAAGCCCAATATGAAACACAAGGAAGAATAAGCAGCACTACCATTAGAGCACACAGAGAGGCAAAATTTGGAAGTATCTAGTGTCAGAATAGTTCTTATTGGGAGTCAGATGACCAAAACCAATCAAAAGAAAAGGCAATGCATGTAGAGAAAAAGTTGAATATATCTTTCACTCCAAATTACTTGGAATACGCTCACTAAAAAAAGCTGATCTGTACATAACATACAAAATTTCTTTTTATGAATAATAATTTATTGAAGAAGAAAAACCCACATACATGAAAAGTATACAAGAGAAGCAACCACCCTAACAGAGTCAAAAATCTAAAAAATTAACACGATCTACAAGACTAAAGGAAGAGAAATTAGGAACAAAGGACACAACCCAATCTAGGAGAACTCAAGGAGGATTTTAGTTGTAGCACATTAGACTCGTGATCTCCAAAAAGACATCGATTTATCTCTCCAAATGCTCCACATTAATAAAGTAGGGATGACTTTCCATATGGCCTCCCTTACATCTTTCAATAATAAAGTAGCTCTAGAATATTGCTAGACATGAACCACAAGACTCCAAATGAGGTGAGAACTAGGTGCCATATCTCGCGAGTAAATTCACAATGAATGAGAAGGCGGTTTACAGTCTCCTCGCTTTTCTTACAAAGACAACACCAATTGACAATGGTAAGACTCTACCTTTGAAGATTACCAATCGTAAGAATTTTACCCAAAGTTGTCGTCCAAGTGAAGGCGGCAATACAAGGTGGAACCTTCACCTTCCAAATGCTCTTCCATGGAAAAAGGGCAGCCTATCTAGACTGTAGAGTATAGTAGTAGCTCTTCACTCCAAACCAGTGTTTACGAGCAGGGGACCACAACATTTTGTCTCTCTCTCTCTCGGGTGGGTTTTTGATGTATATAATAAATCGAGGAATGCAAAAATGGACTCCAACTCCCAATCTTGGACTGCCCTAAGAAAAGTAGAGTTCCTATGGACATAAGTACCAAAAGAGTCCATGTAATCCAACACTAAGGCCTCTTTGTCCAGAGCTATAGAATAGAGTTCTGGGAATAGGGATTGAGAGCACTTCTCTGCACCACACATCCTGCCATAAACGAAGGCGAGATCTGTCCTCTACACTCTAGGAGACCAAGTTCGAGATACTCCCCCAACCATTCCTAATATTCCTCCAAAGACCCACTGAAGCTTGATTTAAAAAGTTGGAACATGGAGGTATTTGTAAATGTATTGAGAAAAAAGTCATTTTTGGAGGAAATCCAATCCCTTAATTTTTTAGAAGAGGAGAGGCCTCTTGCAGAAGAAGAGATTGCCAAAAGGGCTATGCTGAAAGCATAATTGGAGAGAGTAGTTCTTATGCAGGAAGTTAGTTAAAGGCAGAAATCAAGAGCGACTTGGTTGAAAGAAGGGGATCAGAATACGAGTTTTTGCCACTGCCTTGCCAACTCTCATAGGAAGAACTTTATCTCCAGTCTTAGCATTGATGGTTCAGACACTTCCAATCAAGAGGTGATCAATGATACAATCATTCAATATTACAAGAATCTTTTTACAGAATCACCCCCTTGGCGGCCCAAGTTAGATGGTTTGGAGTTTTCCTTGCTTGATGTTGGAGAAGCAGTTGGTTGGAGAGGCCATTTCAAGAGGAGGAAATCCACCAAGTGTTGCTTAGTATGGATGATGATAAAGCACGGGACCGAATAGATTCCCTATTTCCTTTTTCCAATCATGTTGGGCGATAGTTGATGATGATCTTATGTGTGTTATTCATAATTTTCATGAACATGGTTTGTTCGAGAAGAACCTAAATGCTACTTTTATTTCCCCCATCCTAAAAAGATTGGGTAGTTGGAAAAAAAGTGATTTCAAACCTATTAGCATGTTGGGAAGTGTTGGCACTTAACAGGAAGTGTCTATAAGATTATGGCTAAGGTTCTTGCTAGTAGGATGAAACAGGTGCTGGGTTCGTTGGTTCTTGCTATTCATAATTTCTTGCTATTAGGATGAAAAAGATTATCACTTTTTCATCCAAACAGCAGTCAATGATTCAATAAGCATACTGATTCATGTGGTTCTAATTAACTGAGTAAAGAGACCTTGACAGCTAAGATTTCTCTATTTCTTTTTAAGTTGTTAAACTAAAATTTATAGCCAGAAAAGTGATAAGAGAGCGCAGCTGAACAACTCGTGCAATTCATGAAAGTCAGATAGAATGAAATCAAGACAAATGTTTAGAGAATCATCCATTTAATGTGGTTTGAATGACAGAATAAGCTCTCCAACTTTGGGCCTTTGGAGCAATTAGGCCGAACCAAATATAAATGAATCTTCATGTCACACTGATTTTTCAAGTAGGCAAGCCAACAACCTGTTTGAGATATTCATTTAAAATAAAGATGCAATGCAGGTTTGAGTTCATCCCATGCAAGTCTGGCAAAAAGCCTTGAATGAGCTATAAATTGCATGAACAACTTGGCACATCTGAAACCCTTTATGGATTAAGATAAGCAACCCATTTGACATGCCCACTTTGAATTGCACATTGACTTTGCATAATGTGTATCGCGCACATGCAATTAAGATATTGATCTAAGTTTGTCATTGTCAAGATAAGAGTTTACACGAAAAGGAGGTTCATAACATACAGTGGGAAAAATACAACAATGACAAAAAATACCATTTTCCCTTTATTACAATAGGCACCTTTCTAACAATCATAAAACCCCATACTCACATATTTGAAAGCTATAACTGCAAAGTTTTTGTTTTTTCAATGGACTTCCACACAAAATATTAAGGATACTGATTCTAAAGTCATTAGATACATTGATTCTTTGGTCAATTTTCCGCACACAAACAAACCATAAACAATCAAAAGGGAAAAAGAAGTTCAAATACCATTTCCACTCATTGAATGGGATTGATCTCCCGAGCTCGAAATGAATATTCCCTACAAGAAAAGAAAAAAAAAAACAATAATAGTGCATAAGAAAGACAATGCCCAAAACCCTCAAATTGAAAGGAAAAAGGGTAAAAGTAGTATTGAAAATGAAAACAGTAGAGGATAGCATTATCGGACCTGCTGACGGGCTCGCTGGAGCTCTTGCTCAAGTTGGGTTAGCTTTAGCCGGCTACTCTCAAGCTGTTGCACATATGCCTATAAATTGGAGAAGACAAAAAAATTAAATTACGGCTAAAAAGTAAATCACAACCATTTTTGCATCACAAACATAATTCAGTATTTGATAGAGCAAGATGCATTCCAGTAAATGCAGCAATTACAAATTAAAAATATAGCAGCATAACATGAAAAGAATGTACATGAAGGAAAAAGTATTGAGGACACAAAAGGGCCAACCTTTTTCCTTAATCGGCTCTTTCGTGCAGCTTCACGATTTTGAGCAAGTCGGCGTAATGTCTGCAAGATTTTTTGATTTAAAAAATAAAATATGCAATCATGTTGATCTGACATTATCTGAATATATATTGTTTGAATCATGTTACTTTTTGATCTCCTGATTTCTCTTTCGATTTGTCACTGGAATCAGAGGCTGCAACAACAATTGATAGACCCCTTTCATGCTGTACAAGGAAATCACAACTTAAATCCACTGCTAAAGAGCAAACAAGTTTTACAATGAAAAAGAAAAATTAATTGTATGCAATATTAATTGTATGCAATATTACTTTCACAAGGAAACTCCAAAGCAAAGTTAGTACTCATTACGTGTTGAAGATGGAGACTACCGATATGCTATGATTTGATTCTCGATTTATTCCTATTATTATTTTGATTGTAGTCTGTCATTATTTCTTTCCATAAAAGTTTGTAGGTCTCTTCTACTTAAACCTATGTAACGTATGGAACTATATAGAAGAATAAGGCAGTTCTCTTCTTCTTTCGATTACTTCTCGCTTTTTCTCCTTTCAATTATTCCACCCTTACGAAATTATCATACAATATTAATGAAAGGACATATTACTTTAAGCACCAAATTATCACATAATAGCATTACTGAGAGGAATTTATAGATGATCTGATCTCTAAACAGCAGAATAAGATTAATAACCAATGCAAGAGACATCACCCTTTGATTCTTGTCATCTGTGTCATCCGTTGAGGTATCAGTCATTGGGCTTGCTTCTGCCATAGTGGACTCTCCCCAGTTTTCACGATGGCCACCAGATGTTGAAACCAGATTCGCCTGCGATTCTTTTCGTAGTTGTAACATGTGAGACCCCGGAATAGCAGCAGACAGATTTATATCTGAGGATGCAAGTGACTAAATCCCACAATTCAGGAGAGAGAGAAAAAGAGCGGAAGAGCTGAGTTAGAATCAATTTTATTGAATCAAGCAAGCAACTTCGAAGGAAATATAAAGACTTAACCTTATTTAAAGTGGCAAATTGAACATCTGTACCAAGCGCCTGGCTACTTGACTTCATCTGGTTATATACAGGATCTAAACAGAAAGAAAAAAAAAATTATATATCAAATCGGAAAATAAGGGGTTAAGAAGCATGTGAAATGCAAGAAGAGAACTATGCATCCAGAAATTATACAAATCATGTCATTACATATTTCGTAAACTTCTTAAAATTCTTAGTACACACTATGACATGCATGACCTATTGCAATTTAAGCAACTCAGAAACAACAGAGTGATATTCTCTGCAATGTTAATTCCTATACTCCCTGAAATTACATGCTTTTCAAAATCATACTTAAGAATCTTAGAAACGATGAATAACAAAAAATTTAGGCAAAAGGAAAAAAAAAAAAAAGAATTACAAAGGATGCATTTCTGAGCATGCAAGTAAATAATTGCAGAGGGCACGGTTCACAATAATCATCCTACAACAACTGGACGTAGGACCATAGGAATCAGCTAACATGGTAGGCTAGTGCATATTTATGAGGAAAATTTTTTTTTGATAAGTATTTATGAGGAAAATTACCAGGAAACTCATATCGATAAGCTTATTCACCACATACCACATGGACATTGTCAAGTGCCTCATGCCACATAGCAAAGAAATAAGATATTGGAAACAACACATTCTCTTCAATGCTTCAGTAAGCACTACTGGTTATGTACTTATATGAGTTAAAGAAAATTAAAAAGAATAAATAAATAAAAAGAGACAATGTATAAGTAGTAAATGAAAGAGAAAAAAGACCACCACTACTTCGGATAAAGATGGAGATTAGCTACATACTTAGGTCAACAGCATCCTCTACACGAAATCCAAGTGATTGCTCAAATGCTCCAAAGTCTGAAATTCGAGAAGTGCGATTGGTGTTTCCTTCTGTGCCACTGAAAGCCACAAGATCATCATAATCATCAGCAAAACAACTTAGAGATAAATAAGGATCCTAAAAAGTTGTTGAATCATATTCTCTAGCCAGGTCTAAAAGCTAAAAGTATGCTAAGAATACAACTATCCATCCACAGGAATATATAATGATCCTGAAAAAAGCTACATATGTTCAAATCATGATTGAACTTCCGAACATAACTTTTGGTCTTTCAAAATCATCATAATTTTGGCATTCAGTATTGAATGATTATTATGGCTGAATTCATCCATCTTAATACACTATGCCCAATCAACCAAGCCTTTTTATGCATTTTCAACATGCTATCATAGAAAAGTTAAGGAAAGAACTTCAAAAGTTCTAAATTCCTACAAATTTGAGCCAAAAAAAACACTGAAAAGGAAACTAATTACACCAGCATAAATAAGGGGACGAAGACCGATCATTATGATGCTCTAATAAAACATTTCAACTGGGACTAGTTTGGTTCAAATACTTGTATTTCCAGACCAGGGAAATAATCAAATATAACTCTATATTTTTCTGGTTAAAGAAGTAACCAACACCCCACCCCCCCGGCGCTTCTCCTCCCTACATCACTGTTCTGATTGAACCATAAGAACTAAATTGTAATCCAACATAGCCCTACACTATTAGAAACGAAATATTGGCTCTAGATGCATTGGATATAATGAGAAAAATAAAATCCTATGTAGCCGCCAAAAAATTGAAGAGAAGACAGGAAAAGAGCATATTTTATTCTGTTTCTCTTTCAGAAGATGGCGAACTTTTTTCAACAAGACCAAATAGCAGTACATTCAGCTAATGGAGTATTCGTTACCTCATGTCTCAATTAAATAAAAAGACATAAAATTCTATATTTTAATCTAAATTTCTTTTTTATCTCGTATGCTTTGTCAGCAACTCAATAGAGCATAAGTTTCAAATTTCCGCAGCATACAAGAATTTCTCATATGTATCAAAGGACGTTAACTACAAAAGCACACCCATCATATCACCAATATTAAACCAGAGCAAGTAAACCAACCCAGAAACCTATTTCAAGAAGAAAAATTCTAGGATGAGTCATTAGTAACCAGTGAACCTTTACAGCCAAAGAAAATTAACAGTAAAATTCAAACCAAAGTTGAGCTTCTACAAGAGAGGAGGAAACTTACAGGGAACTGGAAGTGGGTATTGAAGGAACGAAGCTCGGCATTCCGGTCATAACTTTATTATCATCTTTTGCACCAGTCTTCGCCTTTCTACTACCCATGTATTATCATCACCATCATCAACTCCTTTACCTATCCACCCAAAACAAAACCAGAAATCTTAAAAGCCCTTCACAAAACCAAAGTAACTAGAAACTCCCAAATCACAGACGTAGCTTCTCGAGCTAAACCAAACTACCACTTCATCACCTCCTATTCCGTACAAATAGATAAAAGTAACAGCTTTGCCAAAAAGATACAAGCTAAAACAAAGACACAAACACAAACCCAAATCCAAATACGAACCTACCGAAAGAATAAACCTTCAAAACCTCAAATTCACCAATACAACATAGTTGTCCGAAGACCCACAAACTAAATACAGAAAAAATACCAAAAAAAAAAAAAAAAACCCTTCCAACACCAAATTCACAAAACCACCAACCACCTCTTCAAAGCCCCAGAACGACCACAAACTGCACAGAAAACCCAAAACTTGAAGCAGAAAACAGAGTATTCCAACACATATAGCAGAAGACTCAGCTCTAAAAATACTTATTATGACTCTCTGAGCAATACCCAGAAAGGGAAATTGAGAGAGGAGCCCCGAGAAACCTGCAAACCCTAACCAGTGAGCCTTTCTTGCAGATATATACTCCCTCCTATATTACTTTGACTTTTTGATCGTATAGTTTGGAGTACAGACTGTACAGTATTTTTTACACTGCAAACTACAAAGCTCTCCCCCTCTCCCTCTCCAAATAGACCCACACCTTGAATCTTGCGCTTTTTTAACTCTTTTTTTTTTTCCGGATTTCCTTCAGAGTGTAAGGATAGATAGAGGGAGATTTGGAACTTTGAAGAAGCGTGACGTTTAGACCATTTCAATCTGCCCAATACGTCCTTTTCCCTCTGCTTACTTTTTCCCATTTTTCAAAGCCACCCGTTTTCATGTACAAGAAACTTTTCTTTTCTTTTTATTTTTTTATATCTTTCTAGCGTTTGCACAAATGTTTCGTTCTCTATTGTCCGATACTTCTTCGTATATAGAACTTTCTCTCTCAAGTTTCTTGTAATATCATCCAGTGCCCCCCACTTGGACTTTTTCTTCCATAATAGGTCTCGTTCTAGAAGGGTTCCCCAGTGACCCTTTTTGCATTTGGCTTTAAATGTAGTAAAATTAAATAAATAAATAAAAGAGAATTTTTTTTTTTAAACGGTTTAAATTTAATTTTAATTTTTTATAAAAAAAAAAAATTAAATCAAATTAAATTTAAACTATTAAAAAAATTGCATGAAATCTCCGGTAATTATTTTTTACAGAACGTAAGTTAAATAAATAAATAATAATATTATAAGTCACTTTTGTATTTCTCTGAGACTGAAGCGTCTCTTTTACTTTTCCCGCACCCCTGCAACATCTTACACAATTTTTCAAAAGAAGTTGACAAGGCCAGCAAAAATTATTGTGGAAGATGAATAAAAAAGCGTTAATAAACGAGTCTATTACTCATATCTATTACTTATTTTATGAGCCAATAATAAGGGATTACTTATACAAATAACATTAAAAAAAAAAAATGTAAAATTAGTTTATTGAAAAAGACAACTTCAAAGATTTGGAATCAAAAAGCAGTTAGCTTTGATCATTTAAATATTTTTCTTCAGCTGGAATTGGACAACCTTATGCTAGGACGACTAGGCCCCCACAAAAGAATGTATAAATCTATAGATGTATCTTAATGGAATCCTCAGTTGGCCATGTTAAAGCAATTCTAATGCCCATATGAAAATAAATATAATAGCATTATAAAAGTTATATATATTTTCTTAAAGATAATGTTTAAATAGTCTGAAGCAATCTAATCTAAAATAACAAAAAAGTAACCAATGAAATGAGATATCTAATCAATCATAGAGGGTATAAGCAAAATTAAATAACCCTGGAGATTATAATTAGTTAATAAAGTACATATCCCTATAGATTTGCTAACACTATAACCAAAGACAGATCCAGCGTTGAGTTTGGGGGGACCAGGGCAAAATAAGGAGGGATCAGTTGGCAAAAATTACCTTTTTTTTTTACCTTTTTTTTTTTTTTTTTTTGCCTTAAAAATTTTTTTTCTTGTAATTTGGTGGGGATTAGGGTCACTGTCAATTCCTCCCTAAATCCGTCTCTGACTATAGCTTACCATTCCTTCAAATAAACCTCATTTTCCTTTTGTTTTGGGGACCATTATCTTCAATAATGGGATTAACAATAGGAAAAGACACAATCTACCCACTATAATCTAATATGTTCTCTTTCTTATAGAGTTATCAATTATTTTGAGTTATATAATAAAAAAAGAAAATAAAAGTACATATACCCCTCAAATTTGCAATATCTTTCTAAATTTTCAATTGTTATTTATAAATTATCAGAAAATTGCAATGTAAGCTCTTTGTACAAAAAATAAAAACAAAAATACTCTTATATAAATTTAGAAAAAAAAAAATACAAAAAACAAAATGGTAACCCATGGGAGTGCCCATGGGTCTCCACCAAATTCTTTCTATTTACTTTCTTTCTTTCTTTTTTTTCAAATTTATAAAGGCATTTGTCTTTTTTATAATTTCGATGGGTAATTTTGACTTTTTGAAAGGCAAAAAGGAAATATTGCAATTTTCTGATTGCTTAGAGGGCATTACTTCAATTAAAAGTTTGGGAAGAGAAATATTGCAAATTGACTAATAGTTCGAGAGAGTATGTATATTTCGTTAAACTACTATTTATCTCAAAAGCTTAAGCTCATAGGAAGAGATCAATTTAATCATTTAATCATTAGTTTAACATTCATCCTCATATGTGAGCTTAAAAAATTTTCTTTTAATAAATAAAGCTCAACACGTAAAATATTTCATTTAAATGAGGAGTGATTTTGACGGAGTCAAAGTTCGTTCCCACGATCTTTGATTCTGATACCATGTTAAACTACCATTCATCCTAAAAACTTAAGCTCATAGGAAGAGATAAATTTAATCACTTAATTATTAGTTTAACATATTTTTCCTTATTAAATCCATTTTTCTTTGAAAATTTCATTCCAATTTTGTATACAATAGTAAAAACTATATCCATTGAACTAGTAGACATGCTAAAAATATAGTTTATTTAGTGGGTTTTATGAATAATTAGCAAAATATATAGTAATTATTTGAGAGGACAAACTGAAAGAATTTTCCATTGTTGGGGCTCTTATTGAAAACTTTAACCAGCTTTTCACCGGGCAAAAATGTGTAAACGAAGCTGCCTTTTTGCTGAATTTTGGATTTTTTTTTTTCCACAGTAGACTTTAACTTTTTTGTCTCCAGGGGCAGGGGTGGTACAAATAATATGTCAATTATTCCAAGGCTGCAGTCAAGTCAACTTTAATGGGTTAGGTGAGGTCTTGGATGAAATATAATGAAGGGAGTTTTTGACATTCCAGAAAACATCAAGGGCCGTCTTTGATATTCTCAAACTCATCATATTAGAAAAAGATAAAAAAGAAATCCCTGCAAATGGATCACTTCAAAACAAGGCCTATGATTCCTCAAAACTACAAAATGACCACTACCCAAAAGATTGATTCTTTACCCTTGCGACGAAGGATTGAGTTTTAAGTAATTTTGTTGATGAATAAATATAAAAGAATTTTTATAGAGACCAAAATTTTCTTATAATTTTTTTTTTAAAAAAAAAAAATTTAGGGGAAAGGTAGACTAAGACCACTGCAGTTCTCCTAAACTGCTCATATATATATATATATATATATATATGTCAGAATTTCTTACAATTTTTTAAAATATAAAATTCTCAAATTACGAATCTTCATGTAGTTCCTTATCTCGAAGAGTTGAAACATACCTCTTATTATCGAGACAGTTAAAAATAATTTTCATTTTAAAAGCTTTTTTTTTCGCTTTTGAAAAAATATTTATTAAAAAAAATAAAAGATAATTTTTGACTTAAGTTTTTCAACCTGGTAAAAATATTTTTAATTTTCATAAATAACATGTCACTTTTTTAATAAGTGACAATAATGGCATTTTCGATGTCGTTCCATGCAAAGAACGGTCTAAAATTTTGTAATTTAAGAATTTAAAATTAAAAGAAGGGTTAAATACCTCAAACTCCCTTAGGGTTTAGCAACTTTATTTTTTTTCTCCTAGGGTTTTACTTTTATCACAGGACCCCCCTGGGGTTTTGATAAAGAACCAATTTAGTCCATCCGTTAGTTGACCATTAAGACTGACACGTGGACCAATAAGATGTTGACACGTGACACTTATTTAAATTTTTTTTTTAATTAACAAAAAAAATATTTTTTTTTTTTGCACAATAAAGAAAAAAGAAAAAGGATGCACCGGGGGTGGATCGGCTTCACCCCTGAGGCCTTTCAAGGGTGCCCTACCACCCCTGCCTTGCGGTCGGGCTTCCTCGTGCTTCCAGGGTGGCCGCGAGCCACCCCCCCATCTGCACAGATGGGTGGTCTGCCACCATGGTCAAAGGTAATTTAACCAAACGGCCAAGAGCCACCCCCGCTTTTTCCCTTTCTTTTTTTTTTTTAAAAAAAAAATACATTTTTTTTGTTAATTTTTTTAAAAAATTAAATAGGTGCCACGTGTCAACATCTAATTGGTTCACGTGTCAGTCTTAACGGTCAATTAACGGATGGACTAAATTGGTCTTTATCAAAACCCCAAGGGGGTCGAGCCACCCCCAAATGGCCGAGCCACCCCCAGTTTTTTCCTTTTCTTTTTCTTTTTTTTTTTTAAAGAAAAAATATATTTTTTTTGTTAATTCTTTTAAAAAATTAAATAGGTGTCACGTGTCAACATCTGATTGGTTCACGTGTCAGTCTTAACGGTCAATTAACGGATGGACTAAATTGGTCTTTATCAAAACCCCATGGGGGTCCTGTGATAAAAATGAAACTCCAAAGGAAAAAAAAATAAAATTGCTAAATCTTAAGGGAGTTAGAGGTATTTAACCCTTAAAAGAAAATGGTAGGAAATTATGATTCCATAAAGACAAATACGATAAGAACTCACCGGATTCGAATCCGGTTGGAAATGGCAGTTCCGTGGTTTTGGCCAACTAGATGGTATTTTTCAGTGTCATTGGGACACGTGAGGTAATTATTGCAATTTGACCGTGGTTGAACCAAGAAGCCGCCTTCCCATTTGGAAGCTTACAGGAAGTTACTTTTTACGAGAAAAAGACCATTATGCCATTCAGACCAAAAGTCAAAATTGATAACTTTGGATCCAAGAAATAGTAATGTGCTACCAGCCCTGTGCAAGTGACACCTATCCAGAATTTGTAGTAGGATGATATTCCCGATGGTTGGTTAACAATAGCGTGATTCCATCGATGCCATGCATTTCAGACATCTCAGTTTAAACTTTGCTTAAAATTTAAACATATATTCTATTTGTTGGATTGGTCTTTCATCATCTCATCTAAAAATTAATTAGTATCCAATGAAAGAATTTAAATTATTTTATGGCATTCAAAATTGTAACCCGTATGACATATTTTAAAAGTCATCAAAGTGAGTAAAGTGGCATAGTTACATCTTAACAATCCCTCCCTCAACTGCTCAACATGACGCTCTCGCAACTCGAATCCATGACCTTGATTATGATACTATTTGTTAGATCAGGTCTTTAACCATCTCATCTAAAAATTAATTAGTGTCCAATTAGAAAAGCCAAATCTTTTTATGGCATTCAAAATTACACTGTGCAAGGCATGTTGTAAGAGCTGTCCAAGTGAGAAGAGTGACATTGTTGCACCTCAATAATCCCTCCCTCAATATGGCACTCCCGTGATTCGAATCCATGACCCTGTCTCTGATACCATTTGTTGAATTGGCTCTTTGATCATCTTATCTAAAAATCAATTGGTGTTTAGCAAGGAAAGCTAAATCCTTTTATGGCATATTGTAAGAGTCATCCAAGTGAGCAGAGTGACATTGTTGCACCTCAACATGACACTCCTACGACTCGAACCCATGACCCTGACTCTGATATCATTTGTTGAATTGGGTCTTTGACCATCTCATTTAAAAATTAATTTGTATCTAATGAGAGAAGCCAAATCTTTTTATAGAATTCGAAATGACATTCCGCAAGGCATGTCTAAGAGCCGTCCATGTAAGCAGAGTGACATTGTTGCACCTCAACATTATTATTATGATTTTTTAAATATCAATTATTATTTTTTAAAATCCTTAAGAATTTTTTATTTAAAAACAAATTTAAAATCTTAATCCCAGCTAGCTTTGAAAAGGTAAATTTCAAGCACGAAAGTTAGCAAAAACATTCAAGGAAAAAAAGGGTTTAGAATTCGTATGTCATAAGTGTTTCAAAGCATCATGGAGTGGTCATGGAGCAATCATGAAAAGACAAGTAGACAACATCTTTTTAATTTTAATTTTAATTTTATGGTCAATTCTCAATGATTTCATTCTATGATTGAAGGGCTTCGGTTGTTCCTAACCAACTTAAGCTTATTAGGATCAACAGGAGAGGATTTGGATTGGTTTATTTTAAAAAAATAATAGTATTTATGTTGTAGTTTTTTTAATGGTTTAGATTCAATTCTTTTTCTTTCCTTGTTATGAAAAATACTTGAAATTAAGTATGAACCATTGAAAAAACTACAATATAAAGTAGTTCTTTTACAACATCTAAGCCAAATCAATAAAATAAAATAAAAATAAAAAAGGTAGAGGATGAACTTATGGGCGGAAACCAAGTTGACTATTATATCACTATACTGGCAAGCAGTGGTGAATCTAGAATCATGCTCATGCTGGGGTGAGATTAATAATTAGTTAATATAAAATAATAATATATTTTAATATGTTTTATCCAAAATCCAGCATGACTCTAAACATTTTTTTTTTTTTTTTTTTAAAAAAAAAAGTATTGAAAGACCAATTCATTACTTCCAAAATTCAATTATCCATCAATAATATGTAATTATTATTTTTTTTTTTGATAATAACATCTATATCATTTTTAATTTGCTTAAAAAAAGAAGAAGTAAAGTTATTTCAGCTCAAATTAGCATTAATTTCATTATGTGCTAATAATTTCAACTCCAAAAAGAGAGTAGAGTAACATCTATTTTCTTTAATCTATGTTTTTCTAGTTGAGATTTTTTAACTTTTCAACTTTCAGAGAGGAAAATGATTTGTGATTCACGTAAAATAACCAAATTATATTAATAAAAATCAAAATTAAAAAATAGAGATGTGTGAGCAGGGTGTCTTGCTGTACTTTTCTACGATTCTTTTTGGACAGAAATTTTTTTCAAATCTATTTGGAGAAATTATTCTCCAATCTATTTAAAAGAACGCAATGCGCCTATAAATATTTAAAAAATATATTAATTTTTAACATCATTACTAACAATTTATTAATTTATACTAAATTTATTGTATATTTTAAATATTTACATACACTTACTACTAATTTATATAAAAAAGGAATGGAAAGTACAGTGAGAGACACCCTACTCACGCATCTCTATTTTAAAATTTTGATTTTTATTAACACAATTCCTTTTATGTTTCCAAGGATAATATTAAATAAGGATAATATTAATGCCTTTCTTCACTCAATCATCAATAGATCAGCTACATGACTATGTTACCCTTCTAAAACTTGCTTTAACTAATGAAGCCTACCGATGAATAGAATTACTTAAATGTCTTTTTGCTCTTAACTATCAATCTCTCTCCAAGACGGGTTTTAACCCCTTTTGAAACTTGAGGCAACTGAGAGCATTCCCAGCAGACTCCCTATAAGGGGGTCTGTTCCCTATGTTTAGGGAATATGTCCAAAAAATCGCAAAAAACGTCCTACAACAGATTCCCTATATGGTTCCTTAAACCATCAGATGCTACAGTGGAACCCAATGTATTGGGTTCCACTGTAGCGATCCAAAGGCTTATTAAATTGAAAAAAAAAAAATCTTTCTCTCTCCTGTCAGCACAAGTCTCAACGCGCGCAAGCTCTTTCTCTTTCCTGTCCAACACGCCACCCATCTCGCTCAATACAACCTCTCTCTGCGAAAATTCCATCTTCTTCAACCTCTCAACTTTCATCTGTTCTACACAAGGTAGAGAGGAGACCGAAAAGAGAGAAAGTTCGAGATTGAGAGAGAATGGTGAGCGTTCTGTTCAAGCCGAGAGAGAGAGACTGAAGAACGGTGGTTGAGCCATTGTCGTCATGGAGTGGGCAACGCCTGGGCAAAGCTGAACCAGTCCTTTTCCAGCGAGGGTAGTGCGTTTGGTTATTCCCAGTGTCCAGCTCAGAAAGGTTCATTCTTCGATTGGAAGAAAGGTTCATTCTTCCCTTTTGTTCGATTTCTCCTAAATTTGGGTTTGTCTTCTCCTAAATGTTCATTGCTCTGTAATCAAGTGTTTTGAAATTATTTTGTATATAGAATTCTTATATTTATTGAGAAGGTTTGAGAAACCTTGGAGAGGAAGAGAAATTGATCTCCTCGGCTCAATCGTAGCTTGAGCCTTGAGGTTAATGAATCAAAAGAACATACAAAGGAAAAAAGAAGAAGACAAAATTTCACTTGCTGCACATACGTATAAATTAGTTCATCCAACATCTTAGAATGCATCCAAGTGTCATGATTTTTTTCCACAAGTTGTAATTAATACATTTGGGTCTTTTCTTTTTCTTTTTTTTAAATAAAAAATTTAAAACTTCCAGGGGAAAAAAAGTTACTTAGAAACTGCCAAGGGTGCTCCCCTCCTTCAAGTTGCCATAAAAGCTGATTGGCCGGCTGCCAAGAAGTTTCTTCAGTAAAACCTAGACTGTGTTCGACTTCCCACAAACACACATTCATATTTACATATAAATGTATGTATGAATGAACTATAAGAACATGTTTGATGAATTTTTTGTATATATATAGTGGTTGAGGTGATTATTCAAATATGGTGACAATTTGTTTTCTTTCTTTTTTGGGTTTCTGTAAAGATGGTATATATAGGGGTGTTGGGTTCATTGGAATTCCCTTTCGACCTCTAAGCTGACCCTCGTCAAAAGCGGACCGTTTGTGAGCTTTGTATGCTTGAAATTGTTCTTCTAATCATAGTTTGTTACTCTCTTTTAAAATGGTCCTTGGTGTTCATTGGAAAATTTGGAAAGTTTGGAAAGTTTGTTACCTAAGTTTAAGAAATGGAAAATTTGGTCTCTATTTTTCATTTCAATTTGGTTCAATTAATAATTTTGTTTATTTTTTGAGATTGCCCCTCTTAGAGTTGCATGAATTATTCGAAATCTAAGTTCACCGAATTTGGATGGTTTTAGAAATTGTCACTTTAGAGCTGCATGAATTATTTTTCTATATTTGGTTCTTGGTGTTCATTGGAAGCGTCTCTTGAGGAAATTGGTTATATACTTGGGTCAGATTGTTGGGGAGGTTAGATGGGTGTGAGATCAGATTTGTTGTCATTGTGGATTTGTTGGGGTAGTTGGGGTAGATATCCTCTTCTTCCTCAAGTTTTGTAGAGCCTACCTCTTCTGCAATCTGCAGTGATATGTAAAGTGCCACACACCTCCCATCTTAAATGTGTATTTACATTGTTAATCGAACCCAATAAATTAGGGTAGTAGATCCCACATTGCAGCGCGCACCATAGATTGAATAATGTGTTGCTTCAATTTAAATTTATAGCTTAGTCTTTGAGTGCTTTTGTACCCTTTGATTTCCCAAGCCAAAAGTGCATCTTTAAAAAATAACCTCTCTCTGCGAATATTGGTAGGTGCTACCACTTTATTCTTTTTGGTCATCTGAGGAGCGGGGGTTATTGAATATCATTTAGAGTTTATTCTCCTGACTGTTAAGGGACTGGTTCAAGGCAAATTAGGATGTTATGTGTACATTTATTGCATCTTTAATGTTACATGGATCCATGAATGGAACCAAATTTATGATATTTTTAGTTCCTTTTTTTTCATTCAACTACTTGCACTCATGGACTCACAAGAGGGGTTGCAAGAGTTCAATGAAATTCCTACCCAAAGCTTCACCATGCTCTTACAAGGGGGGTGTCAATACAACAATGAAAATCCACCCCAACCTGAAAAGAAGTCTACTACTAAAAAAACAAACTTCTCAATAGAAGAAGACGTTTTACTAGTAAAGGCTTGGCTCAATACTGGCCTTGATCCAATTCAAGGGAATTCTCAAAAAAGCACCAAATTTTGGGATAGGATTTTGGAGAACTATAATGAGAACAAGAAAGAAACCACTGTAGAACGGACTGCGCATTCTTTATCAAATCGGTGGTCTTTCATCCAAAAAGTCATCAACAAATTCTGTGGGTACTTGGAACAAGTTGAACATAGGAATCAAAGTGGTATTGGTGAGCAAGATAAGGTATAAATGATTTCTTACTAGTAGTGTAAATTAGTCATTTATTTGATTCAAGATTTTAATCATTTTCATTTTTTGAATTTTCTTTTAGATCAATATGGCAAAGGCTATGTACCAGGAGTTGAATAACAATGCCATATTTCAATTTGAACATTTGTGGAATATGTTGAAGACAGTACCGAAATGGAAGAAATATATGTTGACTCAATCAGATTTGAAAAGGAAATGCCTTGATACAAGTACTTCTTATCCGCTAGATGTTATACATTTAGGGGAAGATAACAATGATCAAGATGTACATGTAGCATTGGAGAGACCTATAGGCAAGAAGGCTGCGAAAGAGAGAGAGAGAAAAAGAAAGAGCAACAATTGTGGAGAGAAAGAGATTGTGATGGAGGTTTTGAGTGGATTAGCGGAAGCGAAGAAGAGATTACATGAGGAGAGAAAGAAAGAGATCGATACGACAAAGGAGGAGATCATTCGTATTGAGAAACAAAAGCTTGAGGTTGAACTTAGGAAAGAGGAAAGGGAACAAAAGAAAGAAGAATTTGAGAAACAAAAGCTTGAGGTTGAACTTAGGAAAGAGGAAAGGGAGCAAAAGAAAGAAGAATTTGAGAAACAAAAGCTTGAGGTTGAACTTAGGAAAGAGGAAAGGGAGCAAAAGAAAGAAGAATTTGAAAAACAAAAGCTTGAGGTTGAACTTAGGAAAGAGACAAGGGAACAAAAGAAAGAAGAAAGAGAAATTATGATGATGGATACAAGTCACTTGTCTAAAATACAGGTTGAATATATTCAATCTCTCCAAATGGAAATCATTGAGAAGCGTAGTAGTAAATAGTCATCGGTCTTTGGGTATTATTTTGTATTTAAGTGAACTAATCATGTAATTTTGTAAATAGTCATTGATTTTGTCATCTTTTTGTTCAGTGATTATTTTGCTATTGAAAGTAAGAATAGCACAGACCTCTTTGTTGCACATTGATTAAAGCTAAGAATGCTTGTGTTGTTTACATGTATGAAGATCGTCTATGATGAGGTTCTAACTAAAGGTGTAGCATTTGTGTAATTTTGTAAATCAATGTATCAAGTTCCTTTTCTTTGTGTGCAAAGGCAGTGTGTGAAATTCTGTATGAGAAGGTGTAGCATTTGGGATCACCTAAATCCTCATTACCCATTTGATATTCTAAGATAATTGTTCCTTGTTCTGATTATACAATACATGTGATCAAAACATTGGCATGCATGTGTCCAAGCATCTTCCATCATGTTTGAGAGGAACATATAAGAGAAACGTGTAACCAAAAAAAGAAAAAAGTTAGAAAAGAAAAAAAAAAGAAAAAAAAAAGGGTCATGGAAACTAGAAATGTGGAAATAATCATAGGCAGCCATCCAATGAAAAAGGGAGTTGAAGAATCCTGTGCACGTTTGCATGCTGGTATCACATCCATATAATTTTTGAAACCTCAAATATTCGTCATTGTTGTGGCATTAAAGTCACTTTTGATCTGCATGGTATTGAAAGTTTTTGTTTTCCTTGTAAAATCTTTGATCCCTATAAAATATGGTCCGCTTGTAATTTTTGCAAGTTGTTTCTATTGCAAGTTGATCCTGTTTCAGCAGGGGTTCAATATGATAAAGAGTTTATTGTATGCTCTCTTGATCTTCTCTCTGGACTTGCAGAGGGTCTTGGCAGTGGGATAGAGAGTCTGGTATTCCCCTTTTGCTGAAATTTCTTAATCAAGAAAAGATATGAAATAAAGAGTGTTTGCTTTCTTAGCTGCCTGTTTTGGTTGCTTTTGTTCTGAATTTGGTTTTTATTTATTTATTTTATTTATAAATTTGTTTTATTAGAGCAACTTCAATCAGAAAAATTGGGTATACCTAAATGTCTTTGATAGCTTTATATATAATACTGCTAGATAATGCTTTGCGATTTTCTTAAAATAATTTTACCATTGAATGAGTATTATTGGATAAATAGTCATATAGGCAACTATTTTTTTGTGAGTCATATAGGCAACTGTTGATTGTACCTAATTATGGATAATTTGTCCAAATGTTGTATTGGTGGATTGTAAGTGGGTCTGTAGCAGAGCCTGGGATACAACATTTCTGAATGGAATGTGGATATTCTACATATTAAGAATACAAACAGGATATGGCTTGTACATTGACATGCTTAATAATGTGTGCTTATAATACTTTTTCTGCAGGTTTCACATAGTAATTTGAGCGATCTGCATCTGCAATGTTGCACGGATGATGCTTCTGATGTCTGGCAGAGTGCCTTTGCACTTCTTGGGGACCTGGCAAGAGTAAGTTGAAAATTTTATCCATCACATGACCTAATTTTATGCCCATCCCTTTGGATGGATTCGCAACCCATGGCTTGAGCTGCTTGCGAACTGTTCCTAGGTGAAAAAAAAAAAAAAACTATTGACTTCTCAAAAAAGCAAGCGGCTAGGTACCACAGGGTAATAGGGCTAGTGGTTCAATAGGAGCTATAACTTTTGTTTTAAGGTAATTTATCTATCTGAATCTCTCATGCATATCTACATCCTTTGATGATTTTGATTAGGTATGCCCTGTTCATTTGCACCCCCGTTTGTTTGAAATTCTTGATGTTGCAGCAAAGCAACTGGTAAGTGAAATTTATCTCATGGCTTTTACTTTTGAGCTGTAGTCTTGGTAGCCTTTTTATCTACCTTACATATGTGCTGCACAGAACACTCCTAAACTGAAGGAAATTGTTTCGGTAGCAAATAATGCATGTTGGGCCATTAGGGAATTAGCAGTTAAGGTATGTTAAGCTCTTTATACTTATTCAATAACTCTTAGGGTATGTTTTAAGTAAACTCTTCAATTACCATTCATTTTTTTTTTTTAATGTATTCTAAGACAAACTGAAGGTGCAATCATACGAATTCACCATTTAATAGGCAAATGCAATCATATGAAATTATAGGCCATGTAGTTTTTAATATATTTGTTAATAGACTGGGTATTAAAAAAAAAATACAATTAGCCATAGTGCAATCATACAAAATTTAAAATTAAAAGTTCTTATTGGCCATGTAGTTGCCATAAATGCTCGACAAGGTCCGACTGGAGTTGAGAATGAGTTACTCGATCTCTAATACGATGATGATTTTGTATGAAGTCCAAAAACTCAACTGTATGCTCATGTGATGGTGGTTCGAGTGGAATCTCATTGATTTGTTCATAATCGAAGTCATCTGCTCCAAGGTATAAATCTTGCTCGTCTTCAACGATCATATTATGCAATATTATGCACGCCATCATAATCTCTTTAAGCATTTCAGGTTTGTGTAAACGTGCAGGTCCACGCACAATACCAAATCGCGCTTGAAGTACTCCAAATGCCCGCTCTACATCCTTCCTTGCTGACTCTTGAGCTGCAGCAAAATTCTTTCTTTTATTTCCTTGTGGAGCATGAATTGTTTTTACGAATGTTGCCCATTGAGGATATATACCATCGGCAAGATAGTATCCCATTGTGTAGTCGTGACCATTGAGTGAGTAGTTTACTAGAGGTGCACGCCCTTCAGCTAGATTGGTAAATACAGAAGACCGTTCTAACACATTGATGTCATTGTGAGACCCTCGTAACCCAAAAAATGCATGCCATATCCAAAGATCATAAGATGCCACGGCTTCCAAAATAATAGTTGGTTCATGAATATGACCAGAATACATACCTTTCCAAGCATTTGGACAGTTCTTCCACTTCCAATGCATGCAATCAATGCTTCCCAACATACCTGGAAATCCACGACTTGCGCCAATTGCTAGCAATCTAGCAACATCATCTTGGGTTGGCGACCTCAAGTACTCGGTGGAAAATTTTGAATTCATCGCTTGAACAAATAGTTTAAAACACTCCATTGCAGTAGATTCTCCAATTCGTAAGTATTCATCCATAAGATCTGCCGTTACTCCATAAGCGAGCATTCTAAGTGCGACAGTCATCTTTTGTAGGGAAGAGTGCCCAAGCTTGCCAGTAGCATTTCTTTTATGGAGAAAATATGGCTCATGATCTACTATTGCATCATGAATGTAGATAAAAAGTTCACGACACATACGAAACCTCCTCCGAAATTTTTTGGCTGGATAAACTGGCAATGCAGCAAAATAGTCGCGAAAAAGGTTTTCTTGACCTTGCAAAGAATTACGGCAAATGGTATTGCGGCGTTGACCAGAATCACGACGTGATGTTGATCCTATTTCGCTATCAAATGGTTCTTTTGCCATAGCAATTACTGAAATTATTTCTAACTCATCATCAGAAGAAGAGTTATATAAAAGATCATCAAGTTTAAAAATATGATTCATAAAAAAAAAAAAAAAAAAAAAAAGGGGAAAGAATGAATGAACGAGATATTTGGGTTCAAATATATGAAAACTAGAAATAATGGCTATATGTTAAACTACCAACAATAAGATATATATATATATATATATATATACACACATTTGAGGTAGCCGTTGAAAAAAACAAAAAAAAAAAATTTTAAACTGCCAGCAAAAAAAAAACATGTGAAACCTGTGAAACACTGCCAAAAAAAAAAAACCTGTATCACTGCCAACGGTCTAATGTATGGCAGTGATACATTTTGGACCGTTAGCTATAAAAACCTGCCAGCCAACGGTCCAAAATCAGCTGCAAAACAGTGAAAACTGCC
>NC_081549.1:8649739-8651695 GCF_901000735.1 Corylus avellana | reverse complement strand
AAAAAAAAAAAAAAAAAAAAAAAAAGGAAAACAAAAAGACAATCATAGAGTGAAATTGACAAAATAGTTGTTGGTTGGTTTAGTTAAAAGAGAATCATTAAAAAAGTATAAAAATAAAGAATAAAAAAAATGAAGAAAAGTAAAAAATAATATTTAATTAATATAGGAAACGATAAAGGGAAGCTATTGTGGAGTGTTTGTAGATAGGGAAGCAAAAAGTAGTTTGGTTCCCTAAACTTAGGGAATATGATAGGGAAGCTGCTGGGAATGCTCTAAGTGTTCCGACAGCTCAAAATATTCTTGGTCATGGATGCCTATAGGGAATCCTCTTAAAATTGTCTAGTCGAATTATAGAAGAATGACGAAAAATAATTTATTCAAACAAGAAGCATAAACCATTTATGCCTTGTAAATATTAAGGATAAATGTAAAATTAGTCTTTAAAGTTGGCCTAAATTATAAATTGTAGTAGTATAAAAAATAATTTATAAATCCTCAAGGTATGCCAAAATAACAGTTCACTCTTTGAATCAATTATCATTAAATAACCTAACAGAATTCGTAACTTTGTTACGTCATATCCAATAAAAATGCAACACATGTTATTATTAATTTTTTTGACATATATGGATAAATGTAAAATTAGTCTTTAAAGTTGGCCTAAATTACAAATTGTAGTGGTATAAAAAATAATTTATAGATCCTTAAGGTATGCCAAAATAACAGTTCACTATTTGAATCAATTATCGTTGAATAAACTAACAGAATCCGTAACTTTGTTACGTCATACCCAATAAAAATGCAACACATGTTATTATTAATTTTTTTGACATATATATATATATATATATATATATATATATATATATCCAAATTTGATGTTGTTGAAGATTAATTTGGAGGAATTAAGATCAAAGTATGGCTCAGTTTGGAATAAATGTTTACTAATTTATTCAAACAAGAAGCATAAACCATTTATGCCTTGTAAATATTAAGGATAAATGTAAAATTAGTCTTTAAAGTTGGCCTAAATAACAAATTGTAGTGTTATAAAAAATAATTTATAGATCCTCAAGGTATGCCAAAATAACCGTTCACTCTTTGAATCAATTATCGTTAAATAACTTAACAGAATCCGTAACTTTGTTACGTCATACCCAATAAAAACGCAACACATATTATTATTAATTTTTTTACTTTTATATATATGTAAGCCCATTTGTATGAAAGAATAAAAGAGATGAAAGAAATTCTTTTTTTAAAAAAAAAAATAATAATAAATAAATAAAAATAAGGCTTAAGAAATTTCTAGCATTAGGCACTTAGGTTGTATTAGGGACTTCTTTTTTATCATTTAGAGGTTCAAAAAAGGTTATGTCCCAAATTTGATGTTATTGAAGATTAATTTGGAGGGATTAAGATCAAAGAATGGCTCAGTATGGAATAAAAGTTTACATATTATTTAATTAATATTTTAATATCTTTTCACGTGTATGTTTAACTCTTATTCAATAAGTAAGATTTAACACGTCGAATATTTAATTTAATGGGAGATGAATTACAAGAAGATGGTTTGAACTACAAACCTCACCTCTAATTCAAATTTAATCATCAATTATTTTAAAAGTTTAACCTTGATTTGGCCTCACATTTAAAGAGGGTGTTAGAATATTAGTTTAAATAATTACGTATGCTATTTTTTAAGATAAATAATTAGTAATTTAACAAAGACATATAAAATTACTTTTTTTTTTTAATTTCTTTTCAAGAAAAAAGTGAGGGCTATAAAAAGGAATAATAGAAAATGAAAAATAAAGTGCTATATATATATATATATATATATATATATATATTAGATTGGCAAGCAAGGGTACTTGTAATCGATCAATTAAGTTAGTTGGCCTTTAACAAGCTTAATTGGATCAATGGGCTTTTCTTATAATAAGTCAATTTTAA
>NC_081549.1:8638353-8649639 GCF_901000735.1 Corylus avellana | reverse complement strand
TTTTCTTTTTTTTTTTTAAAAAAAAAATACATTTTTTTTGTTAATTTTTTTAAAAAATTAAATAGGTGCCACGTGTCAACATCTAATTGGTTCACGTGTCAGTCTTAACGGTCAATTAACGGATGGACTAAATTGGTCTTTATCAAAACCCCAAGGGGGTCGAGCCACCCCCAAATGGCCGAGCCACCCCCAGTTTTTTCCTTTTCTTTTTCTTTTTTTTTTTTAAAGAAAAAATATATTTTTTTTGTTAATTCTTTTAAAAAATTAAATAGGTGTCACGTGTCAACATCTGATTGGTTCACGTGTCAGTCTTAACGGTCAATTAACGGATGGACTAAATTGGTCTTTATCAAAACCCCATGGGGGTCCTGTGATAAAAATGAAACTCCAAAGGAAAAAAAAATAAAATTGCTAAATCTTAAGGGAGTTAGAGGTATTTAACCCTTAAAAGAAAATGGTAGGAAATTATGATTCCATAAAGACAAATACGATAAGAACTCACCGGATTCGAATCCGGTTGGAAATGGCAGTTCCGTGGTTTTGGCCAACTAGATGGTATTTTTCAGTGTCATTGGGACACGTGAGGTAATTATTGCAATTTGACCGTGGTTGAACCAAGAAGCCGCCTTCCCATTTGGAAGCTTACAGGAAGTTACTTTTTACGAGAAAAAGACCATTATGCCATTCAGACCAAAAGTCAAAATTGATAACTTTGGATCCAAGAAATAGTAATGTGCTACCAGCCCTGTGCAAGTGACACCTATCCAGAATTTGTAGTAGGATGATATTCCCGATGGTTGGATGGTTGGTTAACAATAGCGTGATTCCATCGATGCCATGCATTTCAGACATCCCAGTTTAAACTTTGCTTAAGATTTAAACATATATTCTATTTGTTGGATTGGTCTTTCATCATCTCATCTAAAAATTAATTAGTGTCCAATGAAGGAATTTAAATTATTTTATGACATTCGAAATTATAACCCGTACGGCATATTTTAAAAGTCATCAAAGTGAGTAGAGTGACATAGTTATATCTTAACAATTCCTCCCTCAACATGACAGTCTCGTGACTCGAATCCATGACCCTGATTCTGATACTATTTGTTAGATCGGGTCTTTAACCATCTCATCTAAAAATCAATTAGTGTCCAATTAGAAAAGCCAAATCCTTTTATGGCATTCAAAATTGCACTCTGTAAGGCATGTTGTAAGAGCTGTCCAAATGAAAAGAGTGGCATTGTTGCACCTCAATAATCCCTCCCTCAACATGGCACTCTCGCAATTCGAATTCATGACCCTGTCTCTGATACCATTTGTTGAATTGGGTCTTTGATCATCTTATTTAAAAATCAATTGGTGTTTAGCAAGGAAAGTTAAATCCTTTTATGGCATGTTGTAAGAGTCATCCAAGTGAGCAGAGTGACATTGTTGCACCTCAACATGGCACTCTTACGACTCGAACCCATGACCCTGACTCTAATATCATTTGTTGAATCGGGTCTTTGACCATCTCATTTAAAAATTAATTGGTATCTAGTGAGAGAAGTCAAATCTTTTTATGGCATTCGAAATGATATTCCGCAAGGCATGTCTAATAGCCGTCCATGTAAGCAGAGTGACATTGTTGCACCTCAACATTATTATTATGATTTTTTAAATATCAATTATTATTTTTTAAAATCCTTAAGAATTTTTTATTTAAAAACAAATTTAAAATCTTAATCCCAGCTAGCTTTGAAAAGGTAAATTTCAAGCACGAAAGTTAGCAAAAACATTCAAGGAAAAAAAGGGTTTAGAATTCGTATGTCATAAGTGTTTCAAGCATCATGGAGTGGTCATGGAGCAATCATGAAAAGACAAGTAGACAACATCTTTTTAATTTTAATTTTAATTTTATGGTCAATTCTCAATGATTTCATTCTATGATTGAAGGGCTTCGGTTGTTCCTAACCAACTTAAGCTTATTAGGATCAACAGGAGAGGATTTGGATTGGTTTATTTTAAAAAAATAATAGTATTTATGTTGTAGTTTTTTTAATGGTTTAGATTCAATTCTTTTTCTTTCCTTGTTATGAAAAATACTTGAAATTAAGTATGAACCATTGAAAAAACTACAATATAAAGTAGTTCTTTTACAACATCTAAGCCAAATCAATAAAATAAAATAAAAATAAAAAAGGTAGAGGATGAACTTATGGGCGGAAACCAAGTTGACTATTATATCACTATACTGGCAAGCAGTGGTGAATCTAGAATCATGCTCATGCTGGGGTGAGATTAATAATTAGTTAATATAAAATAATATAATATATTTTAATATGTTTTATCCAAAATCCAGCATGACTCTAAACATTTTTTTTTTTAAAAAAAAAGTATTGAAAGACCAATTCATTACTTCCAAAATTCAATTATCCATCAATAATATGTAATTATTATTATTATTATTTTGATAATAACATCTATATCATTTTTAATTTGCTTAAAAAAAGAAGAAGTAAAGTTATTTCAGCTCAAATTAGCATTAATTTCATTATGTGCTAATAATTTCAACTCCAAAAAGAGAGTAGAGTAACATCTATTTTCTTTAATCTATGTTTTTCTAGTTGAGATTTTTTAGCTTTTCAACTTTCAGAGAGGAAAATGATTTGTGATTCACGTAAAATAACCAAATTATATTAATAAAAATCAAAATTAAAAAATAGAGATGTGTGAGCAGGGTGTCTTGCTGTACTTTCCTACGATTCTTTTTGGACAGAATTTTTTTTCAAATCTATTTGGAGAAATTATTCTCCAATCTATTTAAAATAACACACAGTATCTATAAATATTTAAAAAATATATTAAATTTTTAACATCATTACTAACAATTTATTAATTTATACTAAATTTAATGTATATTTTAAATATTTACATACACTTACTACTAATTTATATAAAAAAGGAATGGAAAGTACAGCAAGAGACACCCTACTCACGCATCTCTATTTTTAAAAATTTTGATTTTTATTAACACAATTCCTTTTATGTTTCCAAGGATAATATTAAATAAGGATAATATTAATGCCTTTCTTCACTCAATCATCAATAGATCAGCTACATGACTATGTTACCCTTCTAAAACTTGCTTTAACTAATGAAGCCTACCGATGAATAGAATTACTTAAATGTCTTTTTGCTCTTAACTATCAATCTCTCTCCAAGACGGGTTTTAACTCCTTTTGAAACTTGAGGCAACTGAGGCGCCCGATCAAGCAAAGAAAGAAGAAGAAGGCGGTCAAGAAGAAGAAGATAGAAGAATAAAGGTCTAGTAAATAAGAGAATAAACGGTGAAGAAGAAGGGCTAGGGGTAAAAAAATTAAAAAATTCCTACAAAAAAAAAAAAAAAAAGAATCAAAATTTTTTGTACTTACACTTATAAACTTTAAAAAGTAACATTGGGGCCTCCCATATATCACCGTGTGTTAAATGAGGATAACTTCTATAAAGAGTTGGTTTATTGCACCAATAAAAATTTGTCACATAGGATTATTGTACCAAATGAAATAAGCACCAAAACATGATAAGTACTAAAATATATGTATTTTAACCCCTTAACTTATATTTATTAATTCCTTAGTTTTGTTAGTTTGTGATATTTTATTTTATTTTTTTAATGTGTTTTATGTGTTTTTTGTAGACTTTTAGAAGAAAAGAACGCATTTCTAAAAATATGGAGCTTAAAGAGCAAATTTGGGAAAAACTAGAGATTCTGACAATGCGATCGAGCACACTTCCAGAGGACATCCAAACGAGCGCAGGCTTGCGCTCGTGCACACAAGAGGAGACTCAATCGCACTGGTGCGATCGAGCACACACCGACTGCGATCTAGCGCACCCGTGCGCTGGAGAACAGTCAGTTGCAACCAGAATTCCCTTTCCTTCCATATTAGGGTTTTCCAAGTCCCACTTGTAATAGAACTAAACCCTACGAATTTTCTAGGTTGACTAGGGATTCTAGGATTTTTCTAGGCCTATAAATAGACCCTTAAGCCTCTAGATTAAACACACAATTTCAAGGAGAAGAATTTGAGGCTCTTCAAGCTCAAGTTTTCGGGTTTCTTCTTTTTTCTTTCTATTTTATTTTATGAAGATGTTTAACATCAAACTCATGTGTAACTAAACTTCTTAGTAGGGCTAGATTGAAGCCCTAATTATGTTTATTTAATATTTCAATATTGGCGCCTTTGTGATAATCATATTGTGAATCTTAACTTGATTAATTCATGTTTTATTGAATTCCTCATATGTGTGTGACTGGCCATTATATGCATGTGGTATGGATTAATTATTTAAGTCAATTTGGATGATCGAGTCATGGGCTTAATAGAGTAACAAAAGAATTTTCTAATGGGTTCTTGGGTTAATTAACATGGAAAACCAGGAGTATACACCCCTACCCTAGGTTCCATGTGTTTGTCGATTTTCATAGATTTATGCTTTCTTAAAGAACAACTTAGTATACACCCATGCAAAATCATTTAAGAGAAAAAAAAAGTTAGAGTATACACCCATGCCTAATTTGTTGCTTAGGAAAATCTATAACTTAAGGAGTATACACCCATGTCCTTAGATTGGCAAACATTATGTATTATAATATGATTAGAGCATTAACATATTGTTATATTATGTGAGCATGATTAGTGGTGGATATCAAAGCTCTACCTTTATCTTTATTAACTCAAAAATCAATCTTTGTTTTTGTTTTAATTACGGAATTTATTTTAAGCATAATTTACGGCAATCCTCGTGAGAATGATCTTGTACTTACACCCTATATTACTATTTTAATCTTGTGCACTTTCGAGTTAAACGTACATTTATTTGCCTATTAATTTAGGTGAATATCTGCACAACAAGTTTATGGCACCATTGCCGGGAATTGTGTCAAATTTTGTTTAGAATTATTTTCCTTTAGTTTTGTTATTTTAATTATGTTGTTTCTGTTTTTATCAAAAATATAAAATCTCTTTCGTTTTTTTTTTGTTTTCCTGTTTTTTGTTCTGTGGCATCCTGCATTTTTCTAGTGCGATCGAGCATAGACCGAGTGCGATCGAGCGCACTAACCCTACAATTGAGCGCAGTTCCAGATTGCATCCAGACAGCAGTATTGAAGCTATTGTGATTGCAGAGGCAAATCTTCTTATGCAAGGTCGTTGATCTCAGGCCTTAACCATCCTTTCACTCGATCCAGAAATTGAGCGGACCATTCGAGAAAGGCCTAGAGACAACTCCTACACGAAATAAGAAGAAGAAGTTGAGGAAACAATGGAAGATATGCTAGAGAACCCGCCACCAGTGCGAAGACCCATGAAACAGTCTTTCATCCCGCAAAACCTCAACTAGCCATAATGCATCACCTATCAACCGGAGGCGGAAGGCAATTACTATATATCCTCGTAAATACTCAATGCTTTGACTCACTTTAAGGGCACAACTACTGAGGATCCACACTTGCACCTTAGGGAGTTCTTTGATCTCTGCAAGCTTCAGCACATCGAGGGCATAACTCCGGAGGGAATCAGGTTAGTCCTTTTTCCATTTTCCTTGAAAAATAATGCTAAGTTGTGGTATAATTCATTGCCTGCAGATTCCATTCATACTTGGGAAGAGTTGGCCAGTAAGTTCCTAAAGAAGTTTTTCCCAGCTTAAAAGGCAAGGCAGCTTAAAAGGGAGATTCAATCTTTTCAACAGAGAGATGGAGACCTTTTCTTTGAAGCGTGGGGACACTTCAATGAGCTACTTCTTAAGGTCCACATTACAACCTATCTCAAGATGATCAGGTACAAGCTTTTTATGAAGGTTTAAATGACATTAACAAGGGTATTGTTGATTCAGCTTGTAGAGGTGTGCTGATGGAAAAGAGTAGTGAGGAAGCCATAGAGCTCTTCGAGGCATTGAGTGAGCACTCCCAACAATTCTCATCCAGAGGGAGGCAAGGAGTAAAGAGCAAGGGCATAAATGAAGTAAACACAAATAGTGAAGTGCAAAATCAGATGGTTGTCATGTAAAAGACATTAAATATGCTTGTAAACGCCATGACTATTCAAAACATCTCTCCCATTCAACAAGCTGCCCAACTCCAGGTATGTGCTATATGTTCTCATTCTGATCACACTACTGAGACTTGTATGTGGGACATAACAATTATCCTCCCAAGAACAATCCATACTCCAACACCTACAATTCAGGGTGGCGAAATCACCCAAATTTCTCATGGAGTAACAATCAAAATGCTTTGAACCCTCAAGGGCAGCAGAGGAACTCCTAACAAGCAGTCCAAACAGTTCAAGAGTCAAAGAAGAAGGACCTGGAGAGTATGGCACTCAAACTGGTGACTACACAACAGGAATTTATGACTGAGCAAAGACAAAGTGCAACTTCACAACACCAAATCATTGCAAGGACCGATCAAGCTATTCAAAGAACCAATCAAGTCATTCAAAGACTGGAAGCACAAATGAGGCAAATGGCTAAGGAGCTTAGTGAAAGAAAGAAGATGAATTCTCAGCCCAAACAATACCTAATTCAGGAGGTCACCAGCAACTAAAAGCTGTAACAACTCTTAGAAATGTTAAGATTATAGAAACTGAAGAGACAGCTCAAGCATCTCCAGATGAAGCCTCAGCATCCAAGGTAAGTAAAATGGAGAAGGTGAATGCACCACCCTTCCCTGAAAGGTTAGTAAAGCCAAAGAAAGAAAAACAACTTCTTGACATTTTCGAGACTTTGAAAAAAGTAGAGATTAACATTCATTTATTAGATGCAATTAAACAAATTCCCTAATATGCTAAGTTTTTAAAGGATTGTTGCACTCATAAAATGAAGTTTCAGGAGCATGAAACAGTGGCTTTAACAGAGGAGGTAAGTGCGGTGTTGTTAAGAAAACTACCACCAAAGTTAAAAGATCCAGGTAGTTTTACCATTCCTTGCAGGATAGGAGACCATCTTTTTTAGCATGCATTTCTAGATTTAGGAGCAGGGGTTAATTTGCTGCCATACACTGTATATGAGACATTAGGTTTGGGGGAGCTTCAACCAGCTTCTATCACCATGCAATTGGCAGATAGAAGCATCAAAAGACCAAGAGGTATACCTGAGGATGTCTTGATAAAGGTAGATGAATTTATTTTACCTGCTGATTTCATTGTATTGGATATGAAAGAATCCCCTATGCCATTGTCTTTGCCTATCATCTTAGGAAGACCCTTTATAAGAATTGCTAATACAAAAATTTGTGTGAAAAAGGGTACTGTAAGTATGAAGGTAAATGGTGAAAAGATAAAATTTAAAATATATAATGCATTGAAATTACCCTAAGATGACCTGGAGTGCTTTAATGTCTATATGATTCAAGGTGTTGTTAAGAAAGTTTTTCAAGTCCATCACATAGATCCATTAGAGGCCACCCTCACTAACAGTTTTACAAAGCAGGACATTAAGCCAAATTTTGAAGATGTTACTGATGACATCATTGAAGCTGTGCACCTCCTTGAGGCCTCTTCACCACGTTCAAGTAAGTACATCCCTCCCTTTGAAACTCTTGTGCCTACTAATATTACTCATGTCCCTTCTATTATCTAGGCACCAAAATTAGAATTGAAGCAGTTTGCCAGAGCATTTAACATATGCCTACTTGGGAGAGAACTAGACACTACATATGATAGTTGCTTCAAATCTAAGTTTTGGAGAAGAAGAGAGGCTGTTGAGAGTTCTTAGAGAGCATAAAACAGCTTTGGGATGGACTATTGCTGACATCAAGAGAATAAGTCAAGCCAAGTGCATGCATCAAATTTTCCTTGAGGACGAAGCAAAGCCAACCAGGGATGTACAAAGAAGACTCAACCCACACATGAAGGAGGTAGTCAAAGCGGAGGAATTGAAACTATTGGATGTTGGCATTATCTACCTCATCTCTGACAGTAAGTTGGTAAGTCCAATTCAAGTAGTTCCAAAGAAGAGTGGGATCACAGTGGTGAAGAATGAAGACGATGAGCTGATACCTACAAGAATAACCACTGGTTGGAGAGTATGCATTGATTACAGAAGGCTGAACAAGGTGACCATAAAAGATCATTTCCCTCTACCCTTCATTAATCAGATGCTAGAGAGGTTAGTTAGTCATAGATACTACTACTTCTTGGATGGATACAGTGGCTACAACCAGATTGCAATAGCACCAGAAGACCAAGAAAAGACCACATTCACATATCCTTTTGGCACATTTGCTTACAGAAGGATGCCATTTAGATTATGCAATGCACCAGCCACCTTTCAAAGATACATGATGAGCATTTTCTCAGACATGGTGGAGAAATTTATTGAGGTATTTATGGATAATTTTAGTGTTTTTGATTCTAATTTTGATGAATGCCTCAATCATCTGAAGAGTGTCCTCAAGAGATGTGAAGAATGCAACTTAGTGCTCAATTGGAAAAAATGCCACTTCATGGTTCAACAAGGCATTTTGTTGGGTCATTTCATTTTCAGTAAGGGCATTGAGGTGGATAAGGCCAATATTGACATCATCTCCAAACTTCCTCCTCTTATGATAGCAAAGGGTGTATAAGAAGTTTTCTTGGACATGCCGGGTTTTATAGAAGATTCATAAAAGATTTCTCTAAGATCTCTAGACCCTTCTGTGCATTGCTAGCCAAGGATGCCAAGTTTGAATGGACTGACGAATGCATGACTGCTTTCAACACACTGAAAAAGCTGCTCACATTTGCACCAATAATGATGGCACCTGATTGAAACCTTCCATTTGAGCTCAAGTGTGATGCCAGGGACTTTGCCTTGGGAGTTATTTTAGGTCAAAGACTCAATAAGGTACCTCATGCTATTTATTATGCTTCTAAAACATTGAATGATGCTCAGCTAAATTATTCTACTACTGAGAAAGAATTATTAGCTATCATATTTGCTTTGGAGAAGTTTCGATCAAACCTAATTGTTTTTAAGTTTATTGTATTGACTGACCATGCTGCTTTAAGATATTTGTTTGTTAAGAAAGATGCAAAGCCTAGATTAATCAGATGGATACTATTATTACAAGAGTTTCACCTTGAGATTAGAGATAAGAAGGGCAGTAAGAATGTGGTTGCAGATCATCTATTCAGGCTACTTCATGAAGAATAAAGAGATGAGCTTCCTTTGAATGAAAACTTCCCAGATGAGCAGTTATTTATAGTAGATGCCTAACTTCCATGGTATGCAGATATTGTTAATTATATAACTGCCAAGGTTTTTCCTCTAGGGATGTATAGTCAAGAAAGGAAGAGGTTGATGTCTATATCTAGACATTACCATCGGGATGACCCCTATCTATTCAAATTCTGCCTTAATCAAATCATCAGAAGATGTGTCCCAGAGGAGGAGCACATAAGCATATTGCGGCATTGCCATCAATTTTCTTGTGGATGACACTTTGGGGCTAAGAGAACAGCTCTTGAGGTATTACAATCTGGTTTCTATTGGCCTAATGTGCTTAAAGATGACTTTTTGTTTTGCAACTCTTGTGATAGATGCCAGAGGACAGGTAACATCTCATCCAGAAATCAGATGCCATTGCAAAACATTCAAGTGGTAGAGCTCTTTGATGTATGGGGTATTGACTTCATGGGTCAATTTCCTAACTCATATGGTTATGTATATATTATTGTGGGTGTGGATTATATGTCTAAATGGGTCGAGGCTAGGGCTGTAAATAAACCAGTCTATCCCACACCCGCCCGACACCCGCTCAGCTAAGCTCGGCCCGAACCCAAGCTCGGTATTATAGTAACCCGCTCGTTACTATTAGATTATATATATAATTGATTATAGTTATATTATATGCATATTGAATTATATAAATGTATAAAATAAATACTTAACCATATGATCCAATTACAATTCTAATACTTAATCAATTATTCATGTATAATGACAATGACAATGTGATTCATATAATATCAAATTAAGTAAGTTTATAAGTTTATAAACTTATAAGATCAAGACTTTTTTTGTTTGTAAGTTTATAAGATCAACACTTAATCATATGATCCAATGACAATTCAAATACTTAATCATAATATTTGTGTACAATAATAATGTGATTCATATAATATCAAATTAAGTAATTGATATTAGATTCAACAACGTGTTACTTATAATCACAATTGAAGTATTAATGTATTATCATTATAATTTACATGATCATTTTATCATATGATTATATAATAACAAATTATACATATATAAGTCTATGCTTGATATAAATTACAAGGGAAAAATGCAGTTTACCCCACTGAAGTTTTAGGGGTTTTTCAATTTTAACCCCAAAGTTCAAAAATTGGCAATCTACCCCCCTGAAGTTTCAAAAATTGGCAATTTAAACCTTCCGTTTAATTTTTCCGTTAAATTGGACGGAAATTTTTTTAAAAATGCCTGAGGGTAATGATGCAATTTCATAGATTTCCGTCTATTTTGACGGAAAAATTAAACGGATGGTTTAAATTGCCAATTTTTTAAACTTCAGGGGGTAGATTGCCAATTTTTGAACTTTGAGGTTAAAATTGAAAAACTCCTGAAACTTCAGGGGGGTAAACTATATTTTCCCCAAATTACAATTATGCATATATGCATATTGAATAATACAAATGTATAAGATCAATACTTTTTTTTTTTTTTTTTTTTCTAATCATAAGACCAATATTTAATTAGATGATCCAATAACAATTCAAATACTTAATCATAATAATTATGTACAATAATATTAACCATGTCCATGTTTAAACAATGGAAGTATTAATGTATTTTTTAATTGTTCAATTAACCATGTTTGAAACATAATATTAACCATGTTTGAACAATCCAATTGTTCAATTTACTTATAAGTTATAACAACAATTGAAGTATTAATGTATTTTTTAAACAATGTTTTGACCATTTTTTAATCATTTTTTGAAAAAAAAAAAAAAAAAAATTGAACAATTTTTTAACCATTATTTGAACAATTTTTTCAACCATTTGTTGAACAACTTTTTAAAAGTAAATAATAAATTTAAAGGCCAAAACTACGTCGTTTCAATGCCACTATATATTGATATCTTCCTAAATCCTAAACCTAAGAAAAATCACTCAACCCCCAGCGAACCTCACCTCATTATCTCTTTGAAAATCTCTCGTATCTCTCTTTTGCTGGGGCCGTCCTCACGGACCTCACCTCATCGTCTCCGGTCTCTCTGTTTCGCTGCCGTCCTCCCC
>NC_081549.1:8636598-8638253 GCF_901000735.1 Corylus avellana | reverse complement strand
CCAATTTCAACAACGATGTTGCCAAGGTTGTTTTAGAAAATGCTTCACAAAATGCAAAATATACTTCACCTCAAGTCCAAAAAGATATTTTACATGTCTTGGCAAAAAGGGTGCGAGAGGCAATTCGTGAAGAAATTGGTGATTTAAAATTTTGTATTATTGTTGATGAGGCACGAGATGAGTCTAAAAGAGAACAAATGGCTATTGTTTTGAGATTTGTTAACAAAGATGGTTTTATACAACAACGCTTCTTTGATATTGTCCAAGTTAAAGATACATCGGCATTGACTTTAAAGGATAAAATATCTGATGTTCTTTCTCAAAATTGTCTTGATATTCAAAGTATTCGTGGACAATGGTATGATGGTGCGAGCAATATGCGTGGTGAATGGAAAGGATTGCAAGCATTATTTCTTAATGAATGTTCTTGTGCATACTATGTTCATTGTTTTGCACATCGATTACAATTAGCATTAGTTGCTACATCTCGAGAGGTAATTGTTGTTCATGATTTCTTCTCAAATTTGAATTTCATTATCAATTTGGTTAGTGCTTCATGTAAACGTCATCGTGATCTGCAAGATGCTCAAGAAGCAGATATCATATATTTGATAGCTATTGATGAAACTTGAAACTGGAAAAGGAGCTAACCAAATTGGCACTTTGAAACGAGCTGGTGATTCTTGTTAGAGTTCTCATTTTTATTCTATTTGTAGCATACTAAGGCTGTTTAATCATGCTTGTTCAGTGCTTGAAAAGATTATAAAAGAAGGATCCACTTACTCTCAACGTGGGGATGTTGATGCTGCTTATGAAATGATTACATCATTCAAATTCATATTTATTTTACATTTGATGAGGGAAATCATGGGTACCACTGATTATCTTTGTCAACATTTGCAACAAAAATTTCAAAACATCTTAAATGCTATGCAATTAATTTTTAATACAAAAGCACTCCTCCAAAAAGTGAGAAATGGAGATTAGGATAATTTTCTTAAGAAAGTAGTCTCTTTCTCCAAGAAATTTGAAATAGACATTCCGGATTTGGGTGCTCGTTATGTTAAAGGCCGAGGTCGTCTTCAACGGGATCACATTACGATGGAACATCATTATCATTTTGATGTATTCAATGCTGCTATAAACTTTCAATTGCAAGAGCTCGATTGTAAATTTGGTGAAAGGGCAATGGAACTCTTGATACTTAGTTCAGCTTTGGATCCAAATGATGCTTATAAATCACTTAATATTGATGATATATGTAGTCTTGCAGAGAAGTACTATTCTCTTGATTTTTCTAAGCAGGAAAAAATTATTTTGAGATTTCAATTGAAGCATTTTGAAGTTGATATGCTTAATCATCCGAAACTACAAAAATTGTCTTCTATTGTGGAATTATGTCGAGGATTGATAGAGGCAGAAAAATCAGATACATATTATCTTATTGATAGATTGGTTCGTCTTGTTTTGACTATTCCGATGTTTACAGCAACTACCGAACGAGTATTTTCAGCAATGAAAATTGTTAAAACAAGACTTCATAACAAAATGGAAGATGAGTTTCTTGGAGATAGTTTACTTATCTACATTGAAAGGAAAATTGCTAAAAGCTTTGATTCAGATTTGATACTTGATGATTTTGTTTCTCTAAGACC
>NC_081549.1:8627827-8636498 GCF_901000735.1 Corylus avellana | reverse complement strand
ATGACCTGGAGTGCTTTAATGTCTATATGATTCAAGGTGTTGTTAAGAAAGTTTTTCAAGTCCATCACATAGATCCATTAGAGGCCACCCTCACTAACAGTTTTACAAAGCAGGACATTAAGCCAAATTTTGAAGATGTTACTGATGACATCATTGAAGCTGTGCACCTCCTTGAGGCCTCTTCACCACGTTCAAGTAAGTACATCCCTCCCTTTGAAACTCTTGTGCCTACTAATATTACTCATGTCCCTTCTATTATCTAGGCACCAAAATTAGAATTGAAGCAGTTTGCCAGAGCATTTAACATATGCCTACTTGGGAGAGAACTAGACACTACATATGATAGTTGCTTCAAATCTAAGTTTTGGAGAAGAAGAGAGGCTGTTGAGAGTTCTTAGAGAGCATAAAACAGCTTTGGGATGGACTATTGCTGACATCAAGAGAATAAGTCAAGCCAAGTGCATGCATCAAATTTTCCTTGAGGACGAAGCAAAGCCAACCAGGGATGTACAAAGAAGACTCAACCCACACATGAAGGAGGTAGTCAAAGCGGAGGAATTGAAACTATTGGATGTTGGCATTATCTACCTCATCTCTGACAGTAAGTTGGTAAGTCCAATTCAAGTAGTTCCAAAGAAGAGTGGGATCACAGTGGTGAAGAATGAAGACGATGAGCTGATACCTACAAGAATAACCACTGGTTGGAGAGTATGCATTGATTACAGAAGGCTGAACAAGGTGACCATAAAAGATCATTTCCCTCTACCCTTCATTAATCAGATGCTAGAGAGGTTAGTTAGTCATAGATACTACTACTTCTTGGATGGATACAGTGGCTACAACCAGATTGCAATAGCACCAGAAGACCAAGAAAAGACCACATTCACATATCCTTTTGGCACATTTGCTTACAGAAGGATGCCATTTAGATTATGCAATGCACCAGCCACCTTTCAAAGATACATGATGAGCATTTTCTCAGACATGGTGGAGAAATTTATTGAGGTATTTATGGATAATTTTAGTGTTTTTGATTCTAATTTTGATGAATGCCTCAATCATCTGAAGAGTGTCCTCAAGAGATGTGAAGAATGCAACTTAGTGCTCAATTGGAAAAAATGCCACTTCATGGTTCAACAAGGCATTTTGTTGTGTCATTTCATTTTCAGCAAGGGCATTGAGGTGGATAAGGCCAATATTGACATCATCTCCAAACTTCCTCCTCCTATGATAGCAAAGGGTGTATAAGAAGTTTTCTTGGACATGCCGGGTTTTATAGAAGATTCATAAAAGATTTCTCTAAGATCTCTAGACCCCTCTGTGCATTGCTAGCCAAGGATGCCAAGTTTGAATGGACTGACGAATGCATGACTGCTTTCAACACACTGAAAAAGCTGCTCACATTTGCACCAATAATGATGGCACCTGATTGAAACCTTCCATTTGAGCTCAAGTGTGATGCCAGTGACTTTGCTTTGGGAGTTATTTTAGGTCAAAGACTCAATAAGGTACCTCATGCTATTTATTATGCTTCTAAAACATTGAATGATGCTCAGCTAAATTATTCTACTACAGAGAAAGAATTATTAGCTATCATATTTGCTTTGGAGAAGTTTCGATCAGACCTAATTGTTTCTAAGTTTATTGTATTCACTGACCATGCTGCTTTGAGATATTTGTTTGTTAAGAAAGATGTAAAGCCTAGATTAATCAGATGGATACTATTATTGCAAGAGTTTCACCTTGAGATTAGAGATAAGAAGGGCAGTAAGAATGTGGTTGCAGATCATCTATCCAGGCTACTTCATGAAGAATAAGGAGATGAGCTTCCTTTGAATGAAAACTTCCCAGATGAGCAGTTATTTATAGTAGATGCCTAACTTCCATGGTATGCAGATATTGTTAATTATATAACTACCAAGGTTTTTCCTCTAGGGATGTATTGTCAAGAAAGGACGAGGTTGATGTCTATATCTAGACATTACCATCGGGATGACCCCTATCTATTCAAATTCTGCCTTAATCAAATCATCAGAAGATGTGTCCCAGAGGAGGAGCACATAAGCATATTGCGGCATTGCCATCAGTTTTCTTGTGGATGACACTTTGGGGCTAAGAGAACAGCTCATAAGGTATTACAATCTGGTTTCTATTGGCCTAATGTGCTTAAAGATGCCTTTTTGTTTTGCAACTCTTGTAATAGATGCAAGACGACAGGTAACATCTCATCCAGAAATCACATGCCATTGCAAAACATTCAAGTGGTAGAGCTCTTTGATGTATGGGGTATTGACTTCATGGGTCAATTTCCTAACTCATATGGTTATGTATATATTATTGTGGGTGTGGATTATATGTCTAAATGGGTCGAGGCTAGGGCTGTAAATAAACCAGTCTATCCGACACCCGCCCGACACCCGCTCAGCTAAGCTCGGCCCGAACCCAAGCTCGGTATTATAGTAACCCGCTTGTTACTATTAGATTATATATATAATTGAAAATAGTTATATTATATGCATATTGAATGATATAAATGTATAAAATAAATACTTAACCATATGATCTAATTACAATTCTAATACTTAATCAATTATTCATGTATAATGATAATGACAATGTGATTCATATAATATCAAATTAAGTAAGTTTATAAGTTTATAAACTTATAAGATCAATACTTTTTTTGTTTGTAAGTTTATAAGATCAACACTTAATCATATGATCCAATGACAATTCAAATACTTAATCATAATATTTGTGTACAATAATAATGTGATTCATATAATATCAAATTAAATAATTGACATTAGATTCAACAACGTGTTACTTATAATCACAATTGAAGTATTAATGTATTATCATTATAATTTACATGATCATTTTATCATATGATTATATAATAACGAATTATACATATATAAGTCCATACTTGATATAAATTACAAGGAAAAATGTAGTTTACCCCACTGAAGTTTTAGGGGTTTTTCAATTTTAACTCCAAAGTTCAAAAATTGGCAATCTACTTCCTCTGAAGTTTCAAAAATTAGCAATTTAAACCTTCCGTTTAATTTTTCCATTAAATTGGACGGAAATTTATTTAAAAATGCCTGAGGGTAACGATGCAATTTCATAGATTTCCGTCCATTTTGATGGAAAAATTAAACGGAAGGTTTAAATTGCCAATTTTTTAAACTTCAGGGGATAGATTGCCAATTTTTGAACTTTGGGGTTAAAATTGAAAAACTCCTGAAACTTCAGGGGGATAAACTATATTTTCCCCAAATTATAATTATGCATATATACATATTGAATAATACAAATGTATAAGATCAATACTTTTTTTTTTCTTTCTAATTTTCCTTTCTAATCATATGACCAATATTTAATTATATGATCCAATAACAATTCAAATACTTAATCATAATAATTATGTACAATAATATTAACCATGTCCATGTTTAAACAATGGAAGTATTAATGTATTTTTTAATTGTTCAATTAACCATGTTTGAACAATCCAATTGTTCAATTTACTTATAACTTATAACAACAATTGAAGTATTAATGTATTTTTTAAACAAATTTTTGACCATTTTTTAATCATTTTTTGAAAATAAATAAATAAATAAATTGAACAATTTTTTAACCATTATTTGAACAATTTTTTGAACCATTTGTTGAACAATTTTTTAAAACTACATAATAAATTTAAAGGCCAAAACTACGTCGTTTCAATGCCACTATATATTGATCTCTTCCTAAGTCCTAAACCTAAGAAAAATCACTCAACCCCCAGTGAACCTCACCTCATTATCTCTTTGAAAATCTCTTGTATCTCTCTCTTGCTGGGGCCGTCCTCACGGACCTCACCTCATCGTCTCCAGTCTCTTTGTTTCGTTGCCGTCCTCCCCTCGTCGGCTCTCAGTTTCCCTACTGTTCTCGCCTCTCCACATCTTGGTCCAGAACTCCCATCTCTCGGTCCTCGCCTCGTCGTCTGTATACATTTATTGGTAACCGTTTTCTTGGTAATCTCTTATGTTGATAACCGTTGGTGCAGCTTTGAATTTTGATCACGACCCATTATCAAAAAATGATTTTAGGTGCTTGAGATTCCGCTTATTTAGTCATTTATCAAATGATTTTAGCTTTTGGTTCTTGAGATTCTGCTTTATGTGCTTTCTTTAACAATTTTTTGTCTCACCGTATCTCTTCTCTGTTTTAGATGTACCTTGTTTTTTGTCTCACAATTTTTTAATGTACCCTATTTTCTCTGCAGAACTCTTCATTACTCCAAGCAGTCTCATCAACAACCTTGTCTACATTGTCACCGTTCCAGATAGAGGCAAGAATAGAGGAGGTAAAGATACATCTCTAATCTCTTTATATATGGTGCTCTATTCCTGTTTGCATTGCCATCCATTCCTGATTTTGGATTTGATTTTGGTTTGGATTTTGGATTGGTTGAAGTTATATATGACTGTTAATTTTGATTTTGATTATTGCTAATTTTGGTATTCTAATTTTATAAATAATGTGTACTTGGATTGATTTGTTTGGAGTTGTATTGATTGGGTTTGGATTTTGGATTTGATTTTGGTTGGAGTTATATATGACTGTTGATTTTGATTGTTTGGAGTTGTATTGATTGAGTTTGGATTTTGGATTTGATTTTGGTTGGAGTTATATATGGCTGTTGATTTTGATTTTGATTATTACTGGTTTTGGTATTCTGATTTTATTAATAATGGGTTCTTAGATTGATTTGTTTGGAGTTGTATTGATTGGGTTTGAATTTTGGATTTGATTTTAGTTGGAGTTATATATGGTTGTTGATTTTGATTTTGATTATTGTTGATTTTGGTATTCTGATTTTATAAATAATGGGTTCTTGGATTGATTTGTGTCACGTCCCCGATTAAGGTGAATAGGAGAAACGCGAACTTAAAAGAAAATCACAACAAATAAGGAATAATTATTAGAGATCATCGCATTAATACTAAGTAGCAAGTAAAGATAGACAGTCAAAAGTTATGTAGATTTAGTGTTTTACTATGAACATTACAAAATATCGTTTACATGAGCTAGGAATCCTAAAACAACATTTCAAGCCATGTCAGGAGGTATAATCAAAAGTGATTACTATAGGGGGTTATAGCCTCCCCATGTGTCAAGTGTTCTCCCATATATAAACATAACAAAAAATATTGTGCAGTCTACAAAAACAAAAGTCTGCACAACAATGGCTTGATCTGGCAACCCATTGGACTCTCCAGCTCTAACACCCCTACGGCTCCGCAAAGCAGTAGGTCCAGGTATCCCAAGCATAGGGCCATACAATAGGGTCCTCAATAGCAAGGACGCCTACGGGAATACCCATCCTCAAAATTATAATGTACAGCGGCATCTGAAAATTTTAAAGGGAAAAGGGGTGAGTTCGACAATTCAGTAAGTAGCCACAACACCAAAATGCTACAAAACATGCAATGCAAATGTTATGCACAATAAATAAATTAAATGACAATTAATACAAGAATATTAAGTGACTTATGAGATATACAAACACTTGCTTTTTCTTTCTTTCAAAACTGTTGTTTTACCCTTTTGACCTGACACCACAATTTTTACCGTGAGTAGCGCACGTTGGCTTTGTCCCGAAGGACCTATATGCTCAGCATGTCGTCACAAGGGAGAACTACCAGGTTGGGAACTTCCCTAGGTGAAGGTCACCTGGCCGGTAGCACACACCTTTTCATATCCATCCTTTGGTGTGCTTGCCATGCTACCCTATGCGGTACCGATCGTCACTATAATCGTGTCTCGGGTTAAACATTTAAAACCATGAATGCACATATAACATTTCATATGATCTGTAAGCTCATCTGTAACTGTATGCTATGCCATGAATGTACATATAACATTTCATATAATCTGTAAACTCATTTGTGCCATGAATTTTGAGAGCTCTTTTCATTCATAATTACAGTTATGCATAGATCATGAAATATGGTAACTGTAACATGAAAATTCTTAAACAATGACATATGAATAAATAAAACTTGTCATTAAAATATGGAAGGAAGTGCAATTAAAAATCATGTGAATGATTTATAAAATCCCCAACATTTTTCTAAAAGATTTATAATAAATTATGTTAGGGTTTTTGGTGTTGTGTCCCCTTACTTGGATTTGACGCTGGGGTTGGGTCGAGCCGCCCTTTCACCTAAATAAATTGTAAAGATGAATTTAGAAGAGTTTTTAAAGTTTTAGTCAAAGTTTTCAATAAAATTATATATATATGTGTGTGTGTGTGTGTGTGTGTTTGTGTGGGGGTGCACGGTCCCCCATGTGTAATTGCACATGTATATATATATATATATATACATATAATTCTCATGATATATCAATTTCTCTCCCAATATGCTGTATACGTGTACATATATATATATATATATATATATATATATATATATATATATACAAAACATCATGACTATATATGTATATATACACATGTGTGAGGTGCTAGACATTTATTCATGAGATAAAAAAAAAGTTTTATTATTGCTATTATCATTATCATGGATGTATAATATTTAATCACAAAAATCTGTCTCAACAAAATATATATATAATCTATATAAAATCTACAAACTAACATTTCAATATTAACAAGAATCCTAAAATACTCATAAAAGCAAATACTAACTTTTCCTAATTTCTTTCAAGAAAATAAAATAGCAAAATAATAAGAAGGGGACTTACTGTGGGGGTTTTGTAAGAGAAGGAAGAAAGAAACTGAAATATGCTCTAATTGCTACTGGTGGTCGTGAGGGAAAGAAAGGGTTTTGGGGCATATATATAATGGAGGAGGGAGAGCTAGCTCATTGACAAGTGTAACACAACTAGAGAAGGGAGTATGCCATTGGACACGTACATCCTTATGTGGGGACATGCATGAAACCTCATGGCTTCTTCAAGAAGGGTGAGACATGTTGGTTAATAGGTGTCCAAAAAGAATTTGAATGAACCAAGTGTTGACACGGTTTTTTTTTTATTATTAAAATTATTATTGTTATTAAGCAATAAATTTAAAAGCTCCCAAGTATGTAATAGGCTAATAACCCCACTAATATTCTCCTAACTAAAAGAGTCCTCATATATATACATATATATAAAACAAAAGGCTTTATAATTTTATTTAAATCTATAAAATTAATAGAATGTCACAGGAATCTTCTCATACCCGAGTCCCATGTCTCTTAGAAACTGTTTGGCCTTATATGTATTAACTGGCAAAGTTCCATCATTTGCAGGCAGCAATTGATTGATGAACTCGAGGAAACACGAGAATATCGTGTTACTTACTCCACTCACACACTTCAAATTATACAGATGTACAGTAGCATTCAGCTTGCTATGCTTGGTCTTATCATGAAGCGGTTTGTTTGTCTTTTTAAGCAATTTCTCGTACTTTAGTACGTCACCTCCATCGGCTTTGTTATGCACAATGTGTTCTTTATCACCATACACTTCAACCCGAGGCTCATTGTTGTCATCCCTGACTTCGTGCATGCCGAATGCATCACGCAACATGGCGTGCATATTTTCACTCTGTTCAGTGCTTGCACCCGCAGCTGTGGCCGGACATGTTGAATTCGAGCCTTCAACGGGAGCTCATACAAGTCTCTCACCATGATAAATTCAGTCTTTGTATTGGGGCTACATTCCTTTCTCCCCTATCAAGGGGTTATTTACCAAACCCGGGGGGTGTCTCCTATTACAGCGACACATCTTATAGGGGCACACAATAAGTTTTTCTGGAGTGTCACAGTTCCTAACTACGAAGTCCACAAATGATCTACATCCGTCTCTATATTCATTCGTACCCCTAGACTTCTTCATCCAACTCGTGTCCATAGTGTTACTACGTAGAATAGAAACAAATAATATATAAGAATTACTCTAAACACATACATGTCATGCATTAATGGTAGGGCCCATAGGGACCCTAAGTTAATTATCATAATCTTAAATGCACTTGTTAGATAGGAGACTATAAATTAAAAAAAAAAATATCTAGGTTACGTGATTTTTTTTTTTTTCTTACAAGTGTTAAAATTTTTCTAACAATTACATAAGATAAATTTGAAAAACCTAACTAATAAACTAAATTAAGACTAGCTAGTCCAAATTAAATGCACCAGGTTGCTAGGGGACCCTAAATTTAAGTGACGTATAGCTATGTCACTTGTTTTTTTTCTATTTTTTTATTTTCTAACAATTACATAAGCTAAATTTGCAAAACCTAGCTAATAAACTAAATTAAGACTAGCTAGTCCAAATTAAATGCACTAGGTTGCTAGGGGACCCTAAATTTAAGTGACATATAGCTATGTCACTTTTATTTTTTTTTATATAATATTTTTTCTAACAATTACATAAGCTAAATTTGCAAAACCTATCTAATAAACTAAATCAAGACTAGCTAGTCCAAATTAAATGCACTTGATTAATAGGAGACCCTAAATTTTTAAAATTTAGCTATGTTACTTGTTATTATTTTTTTTTTTTTATAAGTTACATTTAATTTTTCTAACACTTACATAAGTTAAATTTACAAAACCTAACCTAAGTTAAGACTAGTCCAAATTTAAATGCACAATTGGTAGCT
>NC_081549.1:8611677-8627807 GCF_901000735.1 Corylus avellana | reverse complement strand
ATATATATATATATATATAAAACAAAAGGCTTTATAATATTATTTTAATCTATAAAATTTATAGAATGTCACAATTTGTTTGGAGTTGTATTGATTGGGTTGTTTATGAATGTGAAGAAATTTGATTGAATGTGGGCCATTAAAATGTATAATAGTTAACTTCTGGAGAATATAAGCCAACCTACGGAAGTCACTTGATCGACTAATGTTATGGGTAGTTTGAATAGATTTGGAGCTAGTAGTACTGAAGTTTCAAGAGATAGGAATAATGCATATAAAAAGAGACACATGCAAAAGACTTCCAAAATTTAGAATTACTTTATTTGTGTTGATGTTGGTGGTGTCCAAAAATCTTAGTGCAAATGGTGTAAACAATTATTTGTTGTTTCTAGTTCAAGTTCTACCTCAATACTTGGTAGACATTTGGTAGCATGTTTGAAATATGTGAATGCTAACAAGAAACAAAAGACTCTTACCCTAGATCCTAGTGAGTCTAGTGATTTAGGCACTTTATCAAATTTTACATATAATGAAAAGAGGGTCAGAGAACTTGCTACCCACATGGTTTTCTACCATGAATATCCTTTTAATATCATGGAGTATGAATTTTTTAATAAGTTCTGCAAGACATTATCGCCCCACTATAAAAAGATTAGTTGTGCAACTGTTAAGAATGACTGCTTTTCTACGTATAATATTGAAAAGAAGAAGCTAAAAATATTGCCAAGTGGGGTTGACAAGGTAAACATTACAACTGATATGTGGACCTCTTCACAACAATTGCCATATATGGAAGTCACTTGCTACTTTGTGGACTCTGATTGGTTCATGCAGAAGAGAATTCTGAATTTTTGTAATGTGTCTCCTTCATATAGTGGTGATGTTATTGTTGATGCACTTCAGAAGTATTTGATGAGGTATTCACAATACAGTTGATAATGCAAAAGCAAATGATGTTGCCATTAAAAACCTTAAAGATGATTTTCTGTTAAGGAATGCCTTGCCTGTTGGGGGTTGATTGTTTCATGTGCAGTGTTGTGCACATATTGCTAACTTGTTGGTGCAAGCAAGGCTTGGTGAAATTGGGAAAATTGTTGATTCTGTGCGGTAAGGTATCAAGTATATAGTGGCATCTGAGAGCCAATTTCGGGACTTTTAGTGAAATAGCAAAACGGTTGAATTTACCTTCTAAGAAATTGGTTTTGGATGTCCCCACTTGCTGGAACAACACTTACTTGATGTTGGCAAATGCCATAGAGTACAAAGAAGTGTTCCCAAGGTTTCAATAAACAAATGAAGGTTTCCGGTGGGTGGTAAGTCCTGAAGAATGGGAGAAGGTTGCCAATGTGAATCAAGTTTTGAAAACTTTCAATGAAGTGACGAACATAGTGAGTGGAAGTGATTACCCAACCTCAAATTTGTTTCTACCTGAGGTATGGAGGATGAAACATGTATTGGCCATTAAGTGTATGGATAGAAATGTATACATCAAATCAATGACAACTAAAATGGCTGAGAAATTTGACAATTATTGGGGCGAATGCAATTTATTGATGGCCATAGGTGCTATTTTAGATCTGAGATACAAAATGAAGTTGATAGAATACTGTTTTCCATTGATTTATTATCCATTGGATGAAGCTAAGAAGCACATTAAAAATGTGTTGTCCATTCTTCATGAGCTGTATGAGGTCTATGTGTTGGAACATAATTCATCTATTATGCAGCAAAGTGGTCAAGAACATGTTGGTTCTTCTAATGAATCTAATCCTTGTACTCCTAGAGTTGTTGTACCTCTAAAACCAAAAGTTTCTACAGGCCGATCAATGTTTCTTCAACACTATAGAAGTAATGACATTGTTTGACCCCTTAAAATTGATTTGGATGTGTATTTTGAAGAAGATGTTTACATTTGTGAGAAGGATAACAACATAGAAGATATAGATACGGAGTTCGAGGCACTGGCATGGTGAAAATTCAATGCCTTATAGTATCGAATTTCGTCTAAGATGGCACGTGATATTTGAGCTATTCCTATCACTATAGTTGCTTCTGAATCTTCTTTTAGTGCCAGTGGTAGAGTTATTGATCCTTATAGAGCATCATTATCAACTAAAATGGTTAAAATGCTTCTATGTGGGTCAGATTGGGTGAGAGCATTTTATGGAGTGAAGAAATATTCTGTAGCAATAGCTGTAAGAGTATTTCTGCCATTTTTTTTTTTTTTATCCGCATTAACTTTTTGTGTTTGTTTTTGTAGAAAATGATTGAAATTGACTTCCCTGCCTTACAAATTTCGAAGTGGTATGAACTATATATGTAATTTACAAGTTACTTTATTAGCATCTTTAATTTAAGATCATTAACTTGTGTCATTTTTTTTTTTTTGTAGAAAGTGGGCCACCTGACTGAAATCAATCCTGATTTGGAATTTCTATGTTTTATGGACTTTTTATGTTTTACGTACTTTCTAAGTTTTATGGATTGTAATTTGAATTTGGTTATTGGTTATGTATTTTGAACTTATGCATCGTAGACATTCGTGTTTGAGACTTTTATTGGACAATTTATTTAGACAAGTTGGACAATTGTTGGACAATTTGTTTTTGTTGTTGGTTTTGTTTTTGTTCTCAAGGTGAGGATGCATAATTCTCAAGAGTTGAAGAGAATTCCAGGAGCTGTTGCTAATTGCTATTAACTTGGTACAATGGCAATTGGCCATATGTGGGGCAATTTGGTGGTTGCTCTTTCTTTTATATTCAATAGTCCAAATAAATGAGCTTTAAGCGAGCTGAGCTGCCCGCTTAAGGCTCGACGAACTTTTAATTGAGCTTAGCTCGAGCTTGCTTAGGCTCGCCAGAGTGTATTTGGCGAGCCTCGAGCTCGAGTCAAGTTAGAAGTTGTGCCTAACGAGTCAAGTTCGGACAGGGGGTTTGAAGCTCGGCTCGAGCTCGACTCAACGCGTTTAGTAAACAATATAAATGAGCTAAGTTCGACATACCTCAAGCTTGGCTTGATTACAGCCCTAGTCGATGCTGTCCCCTCAAAGACTAATGATCACAAAGTAGTTGTGAAGTTTTTGCAGGAAAACATCTTTGCTAGGTTTGGGACTCCACGGGCAATAATCAGTGATAAAGGTAGCCATTTCAACAAAAAGGCTTTTGCATCTTTGATAAAGAAGTATGAGATCACATATAAGGTTGGCACTCCATATCATCCTCAAACCAGTGGTCAAGTGGAGATTAGCAACAGAGAGATCAAAAGCATCATAGAAAGGATAGTGAATCCCAACATGAAGGATTGGGCTCTACGCTTGAATGATGCACCATGGGCTTATAGGACTACATACAAGACCCCTGTTGATATGTTCTCATATCGATTGGTCTTTGGGAAAGCATGTCATATACTAGTGGAGTTGGAGCATAGAGCATATTGGGCCATCAAGAAGTTCAACTTTGACATAAAACAAGCGGGTGACAAGAGGGTGCTGCATTTAAATGAACTTGAGGAATTGAGGTGTGATGCATATGAGAACGCCAAGCTCTACAAGGAAAGAACCAAGGCGTATTATGATAAGCAACTGGTCAGGAAGGAGTTTCATGTGGGACATAAGGTATTGATCTATAATTCAAGGTTAAGACTCTTCCCTGGTAAGCTTAAGTCTAGATGGTTTGGTCCTTGTGTTGTCACCAAAGTGTTCCCTCATGGAACTTTGGAGGTTCATAGTCTAGAAAAAAATCAGACATTCAAGGTGAATGGACATAGAGTAAAATCATATCTTGAATTGAAATTGGTATGAAGAGATGAAGATTTGACACTCCAGTCTGTCCAATATGCAGCACCACCAAGATCACTTGAGCCACATTCGGTGGAATTTGAGTGCATCTCCCCAAAACAGAAGCACTGAAGCTACTGTTAAAAGCGTTTGAGCAGTGCAGGAGCTCAAGCGTGTCTGTTTAGATCAGTGGTACTGAGGTCACTGAGTACGGTAAAAGTCTCTATCCTTTTTAACTTTTGTTTTCTTTTACATTGTGTCATTTTTTTTTAGTTTTTTTTTTGTTATTTTCCGTAGTAATTTTAGTATTTTTATTTATATTTTGTTGTCTATTTTTCTTTAATTAGATACAATGTTGTGCAATTTTGCAACAAAAAAAAAAAAAAAAAAAAAAAAATTGGCATTCTGTTTCTGCGCAACAAGCGCAACTTGTGTGCGCTCGATCGCATCACCACCATACACGCACACCTTTGCGTGAGTGCGATCAAGCGCACTTGGGCAGAGGGTTACGTGACCTATTTTTAGGTCACTTTCCCCCTTTTATTTTTTTTTCTTGCGCCGTGAAATCCCTAGCACCCTCTCATCACTCACGCACACTGCCACGCCGCACGCCACCCAGCACCATTCATCGTCCATTTCTGCACCACCCTCCACCGCCGCACGCCACCCTGCACTCACACACTCACACAACTATCCCTCCATCTTTGTTTTCCCCCATTCTCGCCTAAACCCATTTTTTTTTTTATCGATTTCCCCCGTTCTCTCTCCATTTTTCTCTATTTTGGCAAGCACAGCCCGTAGTTACAGTTTGTGCTTGTCTTTTGTGTTGGTTTGCTCTTGTTTTGCAGGGGTTGGGTGCCGTTCTACGATGATTTTACACCCCTTGGTTTTGAAGCTGCATACCAATTGTTTGATAAAAATCCTAAACCAAGCTGTATAATGCCTAAAGCTCGAGCTTCGTCCTCTGACACTCAAGCTACCTCCTCCTGACACACATTTGACAAGAGGAAGTTTCTCTTTGAGACGACATTTGCAATTCAAGAAGACTTCCAGAACGTTGGAGCTACTAGATGGGCGGTTGAAGAATTCAAACGTTGTGAGTTGAAGAAAATGTTCAAGCCTGTCACCTCCACTGCCTACAAGAAATTAATCACACAGTTCTATGAGCACCTCTCTTACAACTGCACCAAGCTGGGTGTCATGTCCTGAACAGTTCAAGGTAAGGATATTGAGGTGACTTCAGCCGACATTGCCACTGCTCTTAAGTGCAATGTTGAGCACCCTTCAGAAGAAGCACTGTTTGAGGCACAACCTCCCAGGTTCTACGTTGTAGAATTCATTGCGGATATGTGTGAGGGGCAATTTGCGGACAAGCATAACAATGCTGGCAGCAGGGCCGAGATGCCTCCATGACTTTGGCTTGTGGACTCTATTCTGCATCGCAATGCATGCCCCTTAGGACACAAAACTCAAAGGTGAGATCTGTTCCTCCAAACACTTTACGACTTTCATAAAGGTTTTCGGTGTTCCATTCCTGCGATCTTCTGGAATCAGATTCACAAGTTCTGGAGTGGGGTGCATTTTGGGGGAGCTGAGAATATCAACTCATGGGGGTTGCCCTTTCCATTTTTACTCACTCACATACTTCGGAAAAAGGGGATAAAGGGCACCTTCGAAGATGGACAAGTCACCACGACCCTGTGGTTTGCATAAGACAATGAAATCAAAGTTGTTCACACATGCCAAGGGTACCTCAAGCACCAGCAGCCGAGGCAGAATAGTTTGAGGAAGAGCCTATGGAAGTAGATAAACCTACAGCTGAGCAAGAAGCAGAAGAAGAGGAGGAGACTGTCACTATGGGCGCTGCACAATATCGTTCCATCAGTGAGGAGATGGCAGCACTCCATTCTGAGCTGGCGGATCAAAGACGGGAGGCCCTGAAGGAGAAGGTCCGAGCAAATCTGAGATTAGCAAAACAAGAAGAACTGCTGCGAAAGCAAGGAGAGTTGCTATAGATACAAGGAGAACTGCTACGATCCATTCTAGACTATTTGCCACCACCTTCAAGGGCATCTTCTTCGGGATAGTAGTGAGAGGAGGACAACAGTGTGGCTGAAGACGTTAAACTTAGCGCTCATGGGAGGCACTCCACAGTTTATCCTGTTATTTTTTTATTTGTTTTTCCGTTTATTTTTATGTTTATCTTTAGTTACTTTTTGTTTCCTTTTTATTTGTTTGAGTGTTTTGCTTTTTCAGGAACGAGTGTGCTTACGTTCAAGTTTGGGGGTGTGCTACGAGCCATGCTATTTCAGACAGTTTCATCCATCTCCTGGGTAAGATCTTTTCATGTTTTACACACATTGGGGACAGTGTGTAATTTAAGTTTGCGGGTATGGAAGACACATTTACACACACTTGGTCCTAATTTCTGAAAAAAAACAAATAATAATAAATATGCATGTTCATGTTTGTCTTAAAATTTTGGTTGATCTAAAAGAATTGTGATTTGATTTCATTGGTAAGCTTACAATTTTGAACACATGATCTGATGATAGAGTTTTTCAATTTGGTTACTTGCTTTAGGCAGTTGAGGATTCACATGTTTGATCTGATCTTACATAAGCACATTAGCACATAATATGTGGGGTATGACATAAAAGTCTAATGTGTATGTTTCTATGTCTTGGATAAAACTGGATGACTTATCAGATGGATACTTTGACACACACACACACACACACACACACACACATATAAATGATCATTGATAAGTTTTTCACTAAGTAATTGGAACTCTTGCCTTATTAAGCATTTGAGTGTTCACGTCAAAAGTTGAAGAATTTTGATGTGGTTAATGTCATGGTTAGTTTGGTTTCGTAGCTTTTTTGACTGGAGTTAGTAAGTCCTTTGGGGTGTCTTTACACCTAATGCCCTAAAACCATCTGGTTTGGGTGTCATTGGCCTAACACTGGCTACATGGGTCAATTAAAAAGCTTAAAGGAACCAAACATTGCACAGTTTGACCAAATAGAGAAAAAAAAAAAAAAAAAAAAAAAGAAGAAAAAGAAAGTTATGCCATAGTTATTCACTATGATGGGGATTTCAGTGAACTTGAGATATTAAGACATTACATATTAGAATTAATTGAAAGCTTCATATTTTTGTGCTAGTTCAATTTACATTGTTTTAAATTTGTGACCCCTTAGCCTGCTTTGTGTAAGTAATTAGACTTTAAAATTCCAATTCATTGTGAAGATGCAGTTTGTCTTTTTGAAGTTGGCAATGAATGAAAATCATGGTTTTAGGTGACATTTGAATTTTGGATAACATGACTTGTGCATAATGTTTATGGGTAACATTCTTGGAAAACTCTCACGAGACTTCACTCGTCCTCTAGGGAATGCCTAGAGGTTTAAAAGGCTTGTTGCATACGCTAAATGCAATCGTACATCCCACGAAAGATGAATTTATCTTTTTATTTTATGTTTTTCATTTTGTTCTTAGTTTCGTACTTCTAAGGGACTAGCAATATGTAAGTTTGGGGGTGTGATAAGTGCTAAAATATATGTATTTTAGCCCCTGAACTTATATTTGTTAATTCCTTACTTTTGTTAGTTTGTGCTATTTTATTTCTTTTATGTGTTTTAGGTGTTTTTGTAGGCTTTTGGAAGAAAATAAAGCATTTTTGGAAGTATGGGGCTTAAAGAGCAAATTTGGGAAAAGCTAGAGATTCTGACAGTGCGATCGATTGCAGGGGACTTGCGATCGAGCTCACTTTCAGATGACGTCTAGACGGGCGCAAGCTTGCACTCGTGCGCACAAGAGGAGACTTGATCGCAGTGGTGCGATCGAGCGCACACGGGCTGCGGTCGAGTGCACCCGTGCACTAGAGAACAGTCCGCTGCAGCCAGAATTCTCTTTCCTTCCATATTAGGGTTTTTCAAGTCCCACTTGTAATAGGACTAAACCCTACGAATTTTCTAAGTTTACTAGGGGTTTTAGGATTTCTCTAGGCCTATAAATAGACCCTTATGCCTCTAGATTAAACACACAAGTTCAAGGAGAAGAATTGGAGGCTCTTCAAGCTCAAGTTTTCGGGTTTCTTCTTTTCTTTTCTATTTTATTTTATGAAGATGTTTAACATCAAATTTATGTGTAACTAAACTCCTTAGTAGGGCTAGATTGAAGCTCTAATTATGTTTATTTAATAATTCAGTATTGATGCCTTTGTGATAATCATATTGTGATGCTTAACTTGATTAATTCCTTTTTTATTGAATTCATCATATATGTGTGACTGACCATTATATGCATGTGGTATGGATTAGTTATTTAAGTTAATTTGGATAATCGAGTCTTGGGCTTAATAGAGTAACAAAAGAATTTTCTCACGGGTTCTTAGGTTAATCAAGATGAAAAATCGGGAGTATACACCCATGCCCTAGGTTCCATGTGTTTGTCGATTTTCATAAATTTATGCTTTCTTAATGAACATCTTAGTATACATCCATGCTAAATCATTTAAGAAAGAAAAGAGTTAGAGTATACACCCATGCCTAATTCGTTGCTTAGGAAAATCTATAACTTAAGAAATATACACCCATACCCTTAGGTTGACAAACATTAGGTATTCATAATATGATTAGAGCATTGGAATATTGTTATATTATGTAAGCATGATTAATAATAGATATCGAAGCCCTACTTTTATCTTTATTAACTCAAAATCAATCTTTGTTTTGTTTTAATTACGGAATTTATTTTAAGCATAATTTACGGCAATCCTCGTGAGAATGATCTCGTACTTGCACCATATACTACTATTTTGATCTTGTGCACTTGCGAGTTAAACGTACATTTATTTGCCTATTAATTTAGGTGGATATCTGCACAACAAAACACTAGATTACTTAGGTTTTTTCAATTTTGTTTTTTAGGTTTTTTTTTTTTAGATTGAGGGGGGCTGGGGTGGCCGGCGAGTCACCCCAGATGGGTTGGGAGTGGCCGCGTGGCCACCTCCACCCATCTGGGGTGGCTTGTAGGCCACCCTAAATGGGTTGGGGGTGGCGGCGTGGCCACCCCTTATAATCTTAAAAAAAAAAAAAAAAAATTGAAAAAACCTAAATAATCTAGTGTTTTGGTGTTTATTTTATTTGGTGCAATAATCCTATGTGGCCAATTCTTATTGGTGGGCACAAAGGAGCTGGTGTAAACCAGCTCCTTATAGAAGTTATTCTCGTGTTAAATTAGACATTTTTACATTTTTCTTCTCAAACTACTTTTAAAGTTATTAAAAACTAACCATTTGAAAAAAAAAAAAAAAAAATGAAAAACCACTAAAATAAGTGATCCTTTTCATACAGTTCTCCCCTTAATTTTTTTTTTTTTTTTTTTTTGTGAATTTGTTATTTTATATATTTTAATAACTTCAAGGGTATTTTAGGAAAAATATGTCTAGTTTGACACGATGATGTTGGGCCTTGATGTAACTTCTTAGAGCTTTGAGGCGTAATTGCAAAATGAGTGATAGTTCGGAGGACTAAAGTATATTTTTCCCCAATAATTATAATAATGGGCAATTATGCTATTTCAAGGGTCAAGGTGAGAGTCTGTTCGGAAGAATATTTTTCATCAATTTTAAAGATGGAAGGGTTTTTTTGTCACAAAATTGGTAGTTTGGCTATCCTAGTATATTATGAGTAATTCTATAAATTTCTATTGTGTTCCTCAAAAAATGAGGTGATTTTTAAAATATTATTTGATCTAAATGGAATATTGATCAATTACAGGTCCAATTATAATTTTAAGAGCCACAATATTACCCTTAAAAAAACAGAAGAAGAATTTGTAATATTACTTGTGTATTATACTTGGCAGTTCATGGAGTCAACTTACGGATGGCTAGTGGCTCAACTGTTTGTGGTGAGAATTCAAAGAGATGACCATCATCGATTTTTTAAATATTAAACACACGCTCGCACTTGTAAAACATAATTTTCACATACCTCTTTTATAGAAAATGCAGTGAAAAGTAATTTTGAAATTCCTTCATCTATGTATGTTCAAGTTTACAAAATCCTAACACAAAATTTTAGAAGAAATTTTCTAGAGAAAGAAGTCTACGTTAAATTTTGGCTATAGTGATGGAATCCACGCACCTTTTATTATGGTACCTGAACTTTCATCATTTTTACAATTATCTTCAAAAATTAAAAAAATTCTTAATTTAATGTATCAAAATTTTAATTCTTTGCAACGTTATCCATCCATCCGTTAGGTTTTTCCATTAAATCAATAAATTATGTTAAAATTCTCAAAATACCTATAATTTTTTTATTATAAAAAAATTAAATAAAAAATTATAAAGATTCAAGCATGAATATTTTTGTAAATTCCATTGAATCTTGACCAATGTCTGAATCTTTACAAATTTTTTTAAAAAAGTTTTCAAAAAAAGATGAGGTATTTTGATAATTTTGACACCCCTCTGATAGAATTTAACGAAAAAAACATAACGGAGGAGTAATATTATAAAAAATTAGATGATTGATACATTGAATTGTGAGTTATTGAACTTTGAGGCATAATTACAAAAATGATAAAAATTCAAATGAAGTTTTCCTAAAATGAAGAACTAAAACAAATAGATAAAAAGTATTGCATAACGTACCAACACCGCATGTCAATCCAAGTTCCTCAAACTCAAGTGAGTTTCCAAGGCAGATCATGTGATTAGTTTAATGTGGCTAGCAACATCACTTTCTTTTTTCTTTTTTAGCTTTTCAAGGTAAACTTAACATTTGAAACTCGAATATCTCCGAAAAAATGGTAGAATCTCCAATAACGAAAAAAAAAAAAAAAAAAAAACTTGCTCCTGTAAGTCTGAGAAGAACAATCATAGGGTTAGATGAGGGAAAAAGGAAAAACATTTTAAAAAACAAAAAAAAAAAAACTCGTAATTTACGTCAGCTTTCTTTTTTCCCAGTTGTCACTTTCTTTCCATGGATGCATGTGTTGGCCATTGGTGATTCAAGAAGGGGGTGAGTAGGCATAATTTTGCTTAAGTTTCCAATTTGTTGTCCTCTGTTTCTTTTGTATTGTTAATTGTTTTATGTCACAAACAATTTCGATCCAAGTTGCCTTCTTTTGCTCTATAATTATGGTTTTCGATCCAAGATGATGTTTTTATAAGGATAGAATATTGTTTTGATTGTTCTTATGATTAACATATTTTTCGGTTTTTTTATTTATTTATTTATTTTTAATAATAACGAACAACTCAACCAAGTAGACAAATTTATAAATTAATAACATATTGTGCAAACATCAATCATGATAATATGAAAAATATAAAGTAATTGTCCACTCAAATTAATTAGTAATCGGGCAAAAGTTACACAATTTTTCTTTATGATTAAGTTAAAATTTTAAGGGTTAAATTCACTTTAACCCCTTGAAGTTTTAGGAGTTTTTCAATTTGAATCATAACGTTTAAAAATTGGCAATGTACTCCCATAATGTTTCAAAAAATTTCAATTCAGACCCTCTGTTACTAATTTCAGTCTAATTGGATGAAATTTTTTTTTTTTTAAGAAAAAGCATGGAGGGTAATTACGTAATTTCATAGATTTTCGTCTAATTTGACGAAAATTAGTAACGGAAGGTCTGTATTGAAATTTTTTGAAACATTAGGGGAGTATATTGCTAATTTTTAAATATTGGGGTTCGAATTAAAAAAACTCTTAAAACTTCGTAAAGATAAAATGAATTTAACCCAAATTTTAATAAAGTAGTACAAAAAGTTTGCAAAATGGTAACAAGAAAAGAAAAGAAAAGAAAAAAGCGATTAAAAATCAAAATCAATCTAACATTAGGAACAACAATGACAAAAATACTATCTGAAACAGAAAGAATAATCGACAAAGTTAATTTCAAGATTAAACCCCGCAAATAACAAATATTTTATAAAAAAAGATGGATTATTCTGGAAATGGAAGATTAGGAAAGACTTAGGAAAATAAAGAGCAAGGAAAATTGATTGGATATATATTATGGCAAAATGAACAACCTCAACAAGGTGCTAAAGGATCTCCAAAATAGTAGCATATGTTAGTTTGTAAAAGGTGAATGCTAGGTGTTCTCCTCGTGTTCTTCTGATATTTTTCTGGTCCTAGATTAAAATTATTTTCTTAAAAAACAACATAGAAAGTGGTCATTATTTCTCTCATCCGGTTTTTAGAAAATAATATTAATTTGCACAAAGAATGGTAGAGAAATTTCACTGTACTTAGAATTGGTGTTCAACCCTAATTCCTCGGGTTCTTGATAGAAGACACCGAAGTTAAGGTGACCGTAGTTGCTTCTACACTACTTTTATGTGATTCGCATTTGTCAACAACCCCAAATGCTGACCATTGTCAAAGAATGCTGGATAGGGTTTTTGCTTGGGATCGACTGTAATTTTTTGTTTGAATTGTAGTTTGTTCGAGTGTAATAGTCTTTCTCAATTGTGTGCATGATTGCACCACAAATGAGACTGACAATTACATAGAATCATAGTCCATAGCTATGATAGATTACTTTGTTTTCTTTCATTTTGATAGTCAGCAAATTTTTTTAATTAATTTTTATACCGGTAATGCTACATATTCATCTTTGATCTTATTCTCATGTTATTGAGTTAATATGAGCCTTTATTAAAAAAGAAAAGAAAAAAAAAAGGGTAAAGTCCACATACCTCCCTCAAACTATTATAAAATTGACAATGTCCTCCCAAACTATCAAAACATTGTCAATATCCTCAAAGCTAGCAAAAAGATAAAAATGCCCTATAGAATTATGAATAAGACAAAAAATACTCCTATATATATATATATATATATATATATATATATATATTTGAAAAAAACGAAAATTTTCATACGAAAAAATATTATTTTTTTTAAACAAAAAACTTTTAATTTTTGTTTTTGGGTAAAGCTTAGAGGAATAGGAAATAAATCAACAATGCCTCAGCCATCCTAAACAGTTTAGGGCTGGAACTAGAGGATTCCGCCTGGCGTAATTTCTTGCTGGGGGCTTGCGTTGGGCTTAGCAAATGAAGGCCCAGCCTAGCTTGACCCAGCTTCCGGTTTTATTATTATTATTTTCTCTCGCTCTCTCTCTCTCTCTCTCTCTTTTTAATTGTAAATTATATGAAAATAGAATAGATAAGATGAAAGAGAGAGGGAGAGTGTAGGGTCAGGCAGAACATAGAGATAAAAGAAACTGTTAAAACAAGAAATTAGCTTTTCCTTATTACTTTGATTTATATTTTCCTCATTATCAGGCCTACTTCTCTTATTTTTCACACCTTAATTTCTTTATAAATATCACACAATGTAATATAATCATGCACAATATAACATAATAAAGATGTAGCTCTAAGTTCACTTATTAATGATAGATATAGGCGTCTAAGGTTGAACGATCCTAAATCTCGTGTTATCTTCCTCTCTTGCTTCCGTTATTCTTCTCTTCCTTTTTATATTTTACATATATTTATACATGGTATCCGAGTGAGCTGCTTTCTTGTGGACTTTGTTTTCCTATGAGTGTTGAGTCTCCATGTGCTGCCACACTCCTCGTACAATTAGGTCAAACCTTAAAGATAATTATTTGAGGAGTGTAACGCCCCCAAGAATTAACAAACTAGCAGTTAACTCAGTGCACCTCTCATAACGTATTTACCTCGTAAATAAGTCACAAGGAATCTACCTCGTAAGTAACTTATACAAGATAGCCGTCTAAAACAACGATTCAATAATTATCTAGACCAAATGTATACCAAGCTTTTTTTTTTTTTTTTTGTATAAAGTTTCTCTCAAGTCAAGTGAAATAAATAGTCTAAAAATAGACTGATTGTAGACTCGCTAGTAATTCAATTTGTGTATGTTGACCATCTAAGCTCCTCCTTATGTGTAGGTCTTAATGAGTAACTTATCATAAGAGTCGGTCCATTATTGTATGATTGTCTAAGGTTTGGTGGGTCTATTAAAGTCCTTGGACTAAATCATGTGGAGAAGATGAGCCACATATATATTGAAGCTTGACTTAACTTTGACTCGCATTTTTTTGTGGGTCGTCGGTCTAATAAAATATTGCATGGGTTATTAATAAGCCCAATAAAATATGAAAATTGGTGACGAAGATCTTGTGATTTTTTTTTTTTTTTTTTAAATAAAACTTTAGCCTAAAATCATAATTTAGTTTGAGGGTCCGTTTATGAGTGCGTTTTTTAAAAAATAATTTGCGTTTTTAAATCAAATTGCAATTTTGGAGTGTTTGGGATTGCGATTTTAAAAACGCAAATTTTAAAATCTTGAAAAAATTCGCGATTTCTATAAGTTGATTAGGAGATGCTTATTTGAAAAAGTGCGAATTTAAACCAAAATCACTATTTCGCTTAAAACAATATTTGGCGCAATATTTACGTATTTGGTCATGAAACCACAATTATATGCTAATGTTATCAAAACACTCAATTGATAAAAAAAATATTTTTTAACATATTTTATCAAACATCTATGCGATTTTAAAAAATAACGATTTTAAAAATGCAATTTTTAAAAACACAATTTTTTAAATTACATTTATTGAAATTGTACTCTCAAATGGGCCTTGAATTGGCTTCTAAAATCATGTCATAGTGGAATGTGAGAAAAGAAGAAAAAAAAAAAAATTCACCAGTGACCCGTCAATTGATTCTTATTTATTAAAAAAGAAAAAGAAACAACAGAAAGACAATACACAGAGCAGCCCCACTATCTGAGCAGGAATCAGAAAACCCGGCTGTTTTCTTTACAATTAATGAATTACTCGTACAAACTTTTTCATGTCGGTACAACAAGTCGGCAACAAAGACTGTACAGTACGGCGATGGGAGAAGAATGATGGTGAAAGAGTCGTTGGTATTTATGGACTACTTTCGCGTGTTTGTGAACATGTTAGTAATTTAGAAAAAAAAAGAAAAGAAAAAAAAAATGCCATAAGAAATCTAGGTATGTAATAGGGGTGTATAAACGGGTGGTTATAACCGTCCTGCAACTATTAACCATTAACAATATAATGGTTTTGTTAGGTGGTTATAAAAACGGTCTAGGTACTGGAGAGAGGCTTAGATGATGAAAATCGCATATGTTCTCTCAAGTTGGACTGAACCATAACTTAACCTAATTTCATCAAAATATCAATAAAAATCAATGTGATTTGCATTAATGAGGCATAGAGATTTCTGTTGAACAATTCGAACTCATACTTTAATATGTACCTAACAAATTTAAAAAAATTTCTTGAAAGATTGAGCCACCACTGCTGCTCCCTGACAACATGTATTCACAGATGCTATTAGTGATGGAGATGAGGGGATGTGATCAAGTGCAGGCTTTCTTCCTTCTTGGTTAATTTTGGTGGCAGCTTTAAAAATTGGAGTCACTTTCCCCATGATGCATCTTTATACCATGTTGGAGCCTGGACCATAGACTATGGACCACGAGTGGCAGCAGCCAGTAGGGCAACCCATTGCACTGGAGAAAAGGAAACTTGTTAACGGTGACTTACGTTGACAGAATTTGAAACCCCACTAAATGTTGAAAATAATTTTGGATGGTACACAAATTATTATTGATATAAAATAATTACAATATGAATATTAACAATAAAATAAATAAAATACAAGAGATGAAAATAGAGTATGGAAAGATCTCACAATGCTATAAAATCACACAATAGCGTTGTCCTTAAAGGTTGATTCGTGCCTCCCGGAGTGTATAATTCGGTGCGATCGGATCCTTTGACACGCAACCTCCCAGGATTAGACTATAGCGTCTACCTTGGTTAAGGACGCACTTCCAATAACAAAGAGTAATAGAACAACCCAATTGTCAATGTGGATGAAGGACTTCGGAATATATTTCGTAGAAAAGCTAACTATATATATATATATATAGCTTTCTAGCTTAGAAAAACCGAAGTGTTTAACAAGAGAAAGTAATATATAATATATCCAAAAATATATCTATGGAGAACTCAATATATATCTGTATGCATAAGTGCTGTGCCTTATATAAACAAACATAAAACCAATCTTATGACCAAACGGTCATAATAAACATAAATGCCATAAAAGTTTGTTAATGGACAAAAGCTTGGTCAACATCCTTTTTTTTTTATAAGCAACGGTCAAAACTATAAAAACTAAATTAAAGTGATTTTATTTTTCCATAAAACTGTTTTAATACTCAAACGGTAATAAATATTAATAATAAACCATAACTAAATAATAAAGATTGTTTGTAAACAATATTAATGTCCAAAC
>NC_081549.1:8569724-8611657 GCF_901000735.1 Corylus avellana | reverse complement strand
TCCAAACTGTTATAAACAAAATTGCTTAAAGCTATTTTTATTTCTCATAAAAACTCATGAAGATAATAATTTCAAATAATAAAACGGTTTCAAAGTACTAAAAATTAAATGTTTGTAACACATATTACAACAATCCCCCACATGTTACAAACATTGGAATAAGAGGAGATTGAAAGCATGTATCAATGTGGTACCCGGAGGTTTTAACCACACCTAGGGTTAATAAGTTAAGAACTTAATGAATCGTGGTAGAGTTAGACTCTTTTAACCAAATCCATAAGATAATCAAACTTATCATCCACATAACTTTCTCCAAAACAAATCAAATCAACTTAAATCAAATAAATTGGGTTGTTCTATAGCGGGTTGGCACCTTATACAGGCCATGCGCCTCTGGGTTTCATGAGTGCTTTAGAGACATGCTAAAGTCTCTTAGGAGGCTGCACCACCTCCACACTCACATAGGTGACATCCATCAAAAATGTGTGCAGAGAACATCACATCCCAACAAGTAGGGACTATGGACACATTAAGAGTTTTAAACTCATCCTTACTCACTCTGCATCTTTTGTTATTACACCATAAAATGGCTTTCATGAGCGCTCTAGAGACCTACCCAAGTCTCATAGGAGATAGCACCTCCACACTCATATAGGTGGTATCCATCAAGAGTGTGTGCAGAGAACACCCCATCCCAACAGGTAGGGACTATGGATCCATTAAGAGCTTTAAGCTCATCCTTAATCATTCTGCATCTTGTACTGTCTTACACCATAGGGATGGACTCATCACTAATCTTCCCAACAAGATAGTTAATAAACATAAATTGACAGTACCATACCTCATTTCACTTGTGACTTCGTTTCCCATTAAACCTCATTCATGGGATCTCCAATCACAGAGGTTGGGTATCAATCACAGTGTCATAATTTGGGTATCAGTCCTATCCCCCTCGATGCTTCTCTCACTAGCCTTCTTGCTAGTGGCATGGTCAAAGAATCTGCAGAATTCTTTTATGACCTCACAAAGTCCATGGACATAACCGGTCTCAGTAAGCTGCCTCACAATATTGTGCACTTTCTTATTATAAATTCTTTACTCTTTGCTAGAGCTATGGCAGCCTATCAATCACAATAAGTGCATGCATGTAATGAAATTACAATTATTATTATTGTGCTATTTTCTTATTAACTTTTTCACTTGTTGTCATGTGATAGGAAACATGGGAAGGGTGGACTCCAAAAGAACTAGAACATGTGGACAATGGTACAATTAAACTTGAAAGGATTAATCATGCGGTTGTCATTGTTGGTTTCGGAACGGTTCGAAAGTAGGACGGCAAAGGGAGAAATATTTGGGCCATCAAGAATGCATGAGAACCGAGTGAGGATAAGTGATTTGGTAGATTTGCTCGACATACAAGTATGTAGAAGCTGGTAGGCTATGTTTTTCAAGTCCTACTATGACTAGGAACCTAATACTACTCTAGGAGATATAAGTAGGCCTGGGTATCGGTCAAAACAGTTCGGTTTTGGCTCTTATCGGTTATTAACCGAAATTTTTTAGTTAAATGGTTTATTAATTAACTGATACCGGACCAATAAGAATTTTAACTGAAATTATTTGTTATAACGGTACACGATTAAACAGTTCGGTTAAACTGGTTAGCCGGTTTAATCATGGGCTTTATATTGATTTATTTTGTTGGGCCAAAAATGAGTTTTTTTGACTTTTGAGAGCCCAAATACTTTTTGTTGGGCTAAAATAACTTATTAAAAATGAGTTGTTTTAGGGCTTAAATACTTTTTGTTGGGACCCAAATATTTGTTTTTTTGGCTAAAAATTGAAGCTTTTTTATATTGATCCACCACAACTTTTTTTTTTTTTTATATTATAAAATACATTTTTCCAAAGCAAATAGACTAATTAACATAATGAATGCTAATTAGACTAACAAAACTAGTTAATGAAAAATGCTTTCATCAAAGGCAAAGAATCCCATCCAATGCCATCACTAAAAAAAAAAAAAAATCAAACCTACCCAAACCCAAATTAAGATAAAGTTACATAGGTATATTAGTATATATATAATCCCAAAACTACGTCGTTTTAGCATCCCTACTTAACGGTTTATATCGGTTAAACAGTTAACCGATATGAAATCTTTAACCGGACTAAACCGAACCGATAAGCATACCGGTATAAAAAATTTAACTGATAAGGATATCAGTATATCGGTTACGGTTAATATCGATTCGGTCGAAACTGGTACATGGCTGGTAATCGGTAACCGGTTAATCTGCCTATCCCTAGATATAAGCCTATTTAAAAGGAGCTTGTGAATGCATTAGAGCTCACGTTTTTAGTTTCTAAAAGTGTTGTGTCCCTTATCATGTGAAAAACACATGTTTGTTTTTAATAGCATATGCTTTTTCACATACTTTTTTAGTAGTATTAATAAAAAATTACATTATTTTTTTTCTTTTAATGTTCAAATGATATATGACAATTTTAGAAATAAAATTGAAGAAACTTTTTCGACTCAATTTAGACAAAAATTTATATCCTTATTTTAATAAAAGTTTTATGATAATCTATTTGAAAATTATGATAACCATATGATGTAGATCAGAGTGCTTGAGACTTTATGAGGAAGACTAGGGCTGATATGAGTGTGAAGGGACCCCAAAGAGTCAAGATATGATCGCAATGTCCGGACATGACCTTCGTGTCCGAACACAGGGAGTTATTCCGAGCTTTTGGAATTGATGTCCGGACACTCTAGCCGTCCAGACAGGTTTGCGATCTTGAGTTTCTGGAATTGGTGTCCGGACAGGGCCTCTAGCCGTCCGAACAAGGTTGCGATCTTGGAGTTTATGGGATTGCCATTTGGAGAGGGCCTCTAGCTGTTCGGACACCTCTATGTTATTTTATTCATGTTTTGTTTACCTGTCCGGACAAGGGGTATGTCCCTTCCGAATACCCTTCGTAGATTTACGAATACAATCTTAATTCGTATTTTTTTTAGGTTTAAGTTTTGGAGTCTATAAATACATGTTTATAGCCTTAAAAATGAGGTTTATGTTTATTATTTGATTTTCTCATGGTTGAATTTTTTCATGATTTTTCTTCAAACTTTAAATAACATTTATTATTTAGAGAAGATTTTTCTTTTTGATTTTGTTGATAACCTCACAATCTTAGTTGCTGTTGTTATTTCCATCACAATCCTAGGCTGCAACCACCAGGACAATCTAAAAGACTTTTATAGGAAGATTGAGATTATCCTCATAGCTAGGTGGCCTAGCTAATAAAACAAAAATGTCAATGAAACGTGTCACGGGGGTTCCCACAAATGGAACCCTAAGGCTACGCAATGTCTTTTAATGTTCGTGTTCCTGTTTCTGTTCATGATATATTAACTTCTGCCACCAGCTAGGCTCACTGTCATGTCACGTACAGTCACATGCATGTATCCTCCTCTCACTAAACTACTCTACATTAATATGCAGGCCTTTTGCTTTGCAAATTTATCAGAATATCAGCTTGATTTATATATTGTTATTGCTCCTTCAACACCAAATTTGGGCACTCGGGATAAATATATATATATATATATATATATATATATGGGTTAAATTTTTAATTTTAATTTATTAATTTTGTGTCAAATTTATATTAAGTTTATGAGTCAATTCTTATATTGTTCATACTGTGTCAAAGCAATGAATTAATAAATTTATTTAATTAAAGGTGTTTAACTCATCAACCAAGTATAATGGCTAATTTAATGTTGAGTTGACAAGCTATTTTATAAAGAAGTGTAGCTCCCTTTAACAAGTACGAAATTGCTGTAGAAAGCACAAATGAGCACTCCCACACTAAATTTGTTTCCCTGTAGTGTCAGTTACGTATCAATCTTTTCAGAAAGTCAAAACATGCAACAGTGATCTCACAATTGCTTCTCAGAGTTTTATTTCCAGTGTAGTACATGCATGCTTACACACAGACTGAATGGAGGCCTATGCTCGTTACTCATCATGACCTTATATATATATATCATCCCATCAGGGCCGGATGACTAAGAGGTTTTCCGATTCTATTTTTTTTTTTTAATATTCTTAAAAATTAATTTTTTATTCCTATATATATATATATATATAGTCTCCCTTATTTAAAATTTTAGTTTCGTCCCAGTATCAGATTGCTCTCGAGAAATTCAGTGCCATTCGAACTTATCATGGTTGGACATTATATTCAATCTGATTATGACGCTTAAATAATGATGTTTTAATCCTAAAATCAGTCACTATTCAATTAGTGAGGATATGGATCGATTCGAAATTAGTAGATATTTCCTTTAATTGGAATGGGTCAAGATTGTGAATATTTTGGATAAACCAAGGAAATTTTGTAGCAAAATCACGAAATATCATGGTGGTTTCTCAATATAAAATGTGAGATATATATATATATATGCTAATCATAACTTGACTTATTCGATTAAATAGATTAGACCATTTAATTATAACTCGTTAATTTCATGTTAGATTTTGCATATTACGTAAAAATTTGTTGGCTTTTATGTCATGTGTTGAGTTTAGGCCATGTCAAAATGTGTTTAGGTATATTTTAAAATTATATAAGTTAACTTTAACTCGATCCATTTAATTAAATGAGTCAGATTTTTAAATTCTAACTTGTTAATTTCATGTCGAGGTTGTGAATTATGTCAAAAATTACTAACCCTAATTAGAGTTTGATTGAGATTTTAACAAATGAATTATCAAAGATTTCCGCTTTAAAACTTTCAGTTATTAGCCAGCAATGCACGTTGTTACGACATGGCATGTCCATTCGTGCATGTACAATCAAAAACAATGAAACCAAAAAAGAAAAGTTTGTGAAAAGAAAGAAACCTAATAAAAAAAACTCATAAAGCGACATTAAAATATAATTAATCTTAATATCAAATTGGTCCTTCGATGACTTTGAGATTACCTTTGGTCCATACGTATCGATCATTAATTAAATAAGTTAAAAAAAAAAAATCAACTAGTAAAGCCAAAAAAAATTATGACAATTTAATGAAGTGGTTAAATTTTAATTAAACCTCCATAGAAATCGGAATAGAATCTTTTTCAATTTATTTTGAACTGAAAAATATATAGTTTATGGTTAGAATTTATAAGAAGAAATCCTAAAGCCATAAATAGAACACATTTTCACTAACAAAAAATAATAATAAAATATTATTTTAAATTAAAAAAAAAATTAAAATTAAAATAATAAAAAATTAGAAAGTATTTAAAAAAAACTAAGGGTGGACCAGGCCATAGGGGTGATGGGGTGGTCGGACCACCCCAACTGCCAAACTTTAAAAAAAAAAAAAAAAATCGTTTGGTCCCCTAGGTGCCCAAATAATTCTGTGAAAATAAATGGGTGGCTTCGGACAATTCCAAACCCACCACCTCTAAAAATAAATCTAAAAAAAAAATATATATATATAATGGTGGTCTTTAGGGTGGCTTCAGCCACCCAAAATAATAAAGGGTGAACCGCCACCCCCCTGGTCAGTTTGGCCACTCTTTAGTTTTTTTAAAATATTTCTAATTTTTTTTTTCATTATTATTGTTTTTAAATTTAAAATAATATTTTATTATTATTTTTGGTTAGTGAACATGTGTCCTATTTATGACTTTATAATTTTTAAGAAAAAATATTTGTCATAAACTGAATATTCTCCGGTCTATTTTGGATCGGGGAGATCCAATTCCATAGAAATTTCCATACCAAGATGATGCTTATCTTCTTCCACGTGTGCAGAAACTTTTACGTTGACTTTCCATTGGTCTGAGATTCCACGGCTTATGCTGCAGGTGAAGCGCATGGGATTGTTACCCATAAGCCGGCTCGGATCAGCCTCGAAGCCATGCGAAAACAAACCTGCTCAGCTCCATGGCCACTTTAAGTCTAACGACGACAGCATGTCGTAAGGCGATGACGTCACTACATCTAACCGGGAAGATGGCCGCGTGGTAGAATTATTTCTGAGTGATACACTGACAGCGCGAAAATCAGCTCAAATTACATCTCACCTCTGGCGCGTGCATCTTACGGACATAAAAAAGCTTTCCTAATTGGAAAAGTAATGTTACCACGTTTTTGGGCTTTTTAACATTAATTTAATGATTTTCAAGACCCAAGTTTAAAATTAATTTTAAATCTAAGACGGTAAGACCTTTGCCTATGGCCCTATATCTCCGTCAAATAAATAATAAAAATAACAAAAATAATACAATTATGATCTTAAGATAAAATTAAAAAGGGACAAAAAGCAAAATAATAATAATAATAATAATCTCAACAAAAGCTCGGACACCGCCTCCGTGGGGGCCCAAGAGATTGGTTATTCATATTTATGAAAGACATAACAATCACATTTGGGCATGATATAATTTCTTTAACTCGTTAATTTTGTGTTTAAGTATGCTCCTTAACCTGATATTTACTTACTAAAAAAAAAAACAGATGATGGTCTTAAACTTAAAAATATGAAAAAACTTTACTTTATACTCTTGAACAACTATGTATTTTGAGAAACTTAAAAAAATTCAAAAACTCTCAATTTACACTCATGAATTTTCAATTTCAATCAATTTACTCATTCCGTCAGATTTCAAATCTTAAAAGTAATAAAATAACGTTTATACCCATTGACTTTTTTTATTTATTTATTAAATTTCAAATTAAAAATTTTTAAAAAATAATAAAGTTATTAAAATTTGTTTTTGACCCATGGTGACCCATTTTTTCCTTTTAAAAAAAAGAGAAATGCTAGACATCTCAAATTTTCTTTCCAAAAAATAATTTCCAAATGATGTGTCACCATCCCATGAATTGGTGACACACTTTCCAAAATAATAAATCTTATGAGATGGTGACATATCATTTATGAATCAACTATTGAGAAGAAATTTTAGGATGTGTAGCACTCTTCTTTTAAAAAAGATGAAAGTTGAATTGTAATTTAATTTTTTTAGCATTTTCGTTAGAAGTTAACGGCTAAAACTAACAGAATGAGTAAATTTTAAGGTGTCTTATCAAAAGGCGCAGCAGATGATAGCAAATTATAATTTAAGAGTTTAAAGTAAAATTTGTCTTAAAAATATAGAGTTTCAAAATCTTCAAATCATGATCTTAAAATAAATAAATAAATAAATAATATAAAGGGTAAAAACATGTGGAAGTGAGGGTGACGCGATATGGTGGCGGCTGAAAAGATGGAGCTTTAGTTTCCATATTTACGCTTGATCCTTCAACAGAAGCACTTTCAATTATTTGTTTCATCCATTAAATTTCTCTGTTTTTAATCTCTCTCTCAAAAGTCACACGTCGCACCATTTTCTCTCCCAGAAAAAAAGAAAAGAAAAAAAGTAATCATCAATTCATCATCTTCTTCTTCTCTCTCTCTCTCTGTCTCTCGTGCGTGCGAAATACAACATTATCCTTTTGCCGTACTGTTTTATCTGTAGCTACTTGGCGCACCGGCATGGACAACAACAACCAACTGCACCGAAGAAAACCAACCAAAAAGACCAAATCCAAGAAAAACAACCCCATCAAGGTTGTCTACATATCCAACCCCATGAAGGTCAAGACCAGCGCCTCACAATTCAGAGCTCTGGTACAAGAGCTCACCGGCCAGGACGCCGAATTGCCGGACCCCGCCAAGTTCCAGTGCCCCGACGGCGTTGATGCCGGCGGCCGCCATCATCAGCAGGTCTCTGATGACCACGATCATCATCACCCGATGATGATGAATCATCATTCGCTGGAGGAGGTAGTGCCCCTAGTGGACCCCAGTCACGGGCAGCCCGGCCAGTTCGAGCCGTTGGATGATGTTTTCACCCCACAGATGATCGAGAGCTTGTCGGGGTTGTTGCCGACCAGTGTGTTCTATGAATCTCCACCGGTCGATGTGCTTAGAAGGCTAGATGCAGTGTGATCAATTGACTCGATCCAGTAAGCTTTCTGATCAGGCCTAGCTAGTAGGACCATTAAGGTTGTATATATGTATATATGTTGCATATATACATATATATATATATTTATATATGTATTTTGTATTAATTATTAAATATTGAACGTATTTGTCTCTTTTGTATTATCTGTTTTTTGCTTTGTTTTAGTAATTAACATCTAATAATCTCTCTAGCTAGCTAGGGCTGCAATTGTAATATTACTCCTTGCCCACTAAATCGCCTAAGGTGTGGTGTTTGAATATTTAACTTTTGCTTCTTTTAAAAAGAGTTTTTAAGTGCTAATCTTTGAGCTAAAATAATTTGTATGGGAGTTGAAACTCAAGCCACAAAGATATGGGGAAAAGTTCTAGCAGGCATTAAGGGGCCAGCTTATTTACACTTGCAAAGACAAGTACACTACAAACCTAAGGGAATGACAGAGAGATTCATGATCTCTATTTTGATACTATGTTAAAGTTTTATGAAAGCTTAAGTCGATAGTATGAGATGAATTTCATTATTAATTTATATTTTAACAGTTTGAAAAAGCTAGCTAGTCATGAATTTTGTTAGAATATTAATATGATTAAATTCATTATTTCTTATTATATTAAGTTTTTAAATATACAAGTGATGATTAAATATGATATTAGACTAAATGTCTTGAGTTTAAACTTTTTTTTAGTCGTTATTTTTTATTTTAATTGAATATCATAGAATTTGAAAAATATTAATTAATAGTTTCCAACATCAAACATTTGTTCTATTCAAGTTATTTGATGGACAAGGGCATATATAGTGTGTGGAAAATGTGGTTAGAAAAGTAAAGCAAAATTAGTGGTTGAAATTGATTTGCCCTGGTCCCCAAATGATGAAATAGATATGTTTTTTAGTGCCGACTGATGAGAATGGAACTCATGTATGTTACTTCAGCTTCCCGTGAGCGAGCTACTAGCTTGTACTAATATGGCTTTGCAGCTTGTACATATATAGGATCAAAAGATAAGAGCTGTTTTGTCTTTTGATTACTTTCTAGGATTCATTTTCTCGACTTTTGTCTTGTTATGGTGATAAATATTGGTTATCCAAAAACAACAAATTAATGTCTATCTCAGCCTAGCTTGTAGCCCATTTGGAAAAGATGCTTTCCGTTCTAGCTAGGGAGTGTGAATACAAAGCAACCAGCTGCTAGTGGGGACGACGTCTATATGTATCATATATATCTCCAGTTTTCATTTTCTATAATATTATTAATTGATCCCTATATAAGAGAGGATCACTATTACAAATGGGATTTAATAGATTTTTCTTCTCTCAATAAGTGGTAGAAAAACATATATAGTCGCCTTGAACTCTATATCATGGAGTTTTCCTCAAAGATTGGATTTTCTATATATGACCAAGGAGGGATTTGGGGAATTCTCTTGAAAAATAGCATTACTCATCATTCAGCTTCTCTCTCTCTCTCTCTCTCTATCTACGTGTATGCATGTGTTACAATCTTAAATGTCTTACATGACTCAAGTGAAATTTTAACTGTCTGTGTATATAAACTTTTAGACACTCTCCTATTATAAGTCGATTTTTAAGAATAATTTTTACTTGTGTCGTCATTTAGTATCAGAGTCAAGTATTATATCGTGAATTCGAGTCACAGAAAGAACGGCTTATAAAATAGAGTGAGTCGACGTGAACGTCGGATTCGAAAGCGTGTTAGTATATTTTAATTCTAAATGTCCTACATAGCCTAAGAGCAATCTTAATTTTTTTTTTTATTTTTTATATATATATATAAAAGTTTCCTAGAGCTAGCTCCATCATCCCTAGCTTTAGATAGTCATATAGCCGTCTATAGCATAAGGTACGTACACAACAGTTTTGAGTCAGTGGCTTCTTTGTGAGAGAGACAGAGAGAGAGCTAGCTAGTACTCACCTTACATTGACGGACAATCTGCTCTCTCTCACTCTCTCTCTCTCTCTCTCTCAATATGCATGAATTAATGCATTTGCACCAGTAAAATGGGAAGTCAAGTCTACTCTATTATGGTTGTATATATAACTACATGCAATAATGTTGGTAACTTTTTGTGCCATTAGTGGCAAGGTTTTCAACAAATTTGTAAGAGAGAAAACAATATAAGAGCTGCAGGCACTCGACAAACATTGAAGGACAACATAAGAAGGACTACTTGCATAAAATTTCTGAATAAAATCAAGTCATCATAAACACTACTGGCAGATAGTTCTAATTGATTCAAGAAACAAGAATCTGCTTAATTTCCTGCAAGCCCTTCTAGCTAGCTTGGATGCCATAGGAGTTTTTTGTTTGAGGGAATTCAATATTTAACAACAATAAGTGTTTTGTTAATTAAGAAATCTTGGAGCGTCTCCAATGCAAATGTTATAAAACTTTCATATTGTGTATATTTAACTAATTAATATGAGGTAAAAATCACGTCCAGCAACTTGCTTTCTCTTTATCTAAAACAAATATTTTACTTTTTGATTAGCTACTTTTTAGGCAATCATCACTATGGCTAGAGCTAACTCTAGTACTTGAACCCTTGACCAACAAATAATTGGGTATTTCAACTTATTCTCAGTTACATGCAGGTTGGGAAAATTTGAGCAAGTCCATTTACAACTTCTTTTTGGGAGAAGAATATAAATATTTCATTTATTTATTTATTTTTGGTATCTGAAGACTAGCTAGAATATAAAATCTTTATCAAGTCGTCGCACCTTTTTCCATATATGTCATATTCAATAAGTTATTCGCGAACAGCTTTCTCAACTCGTGGGCAACTTGCATGTATATCTGATTGACCTTTTGCAAGACTCCTGAATACTTCTTCTTTTGCCCCACCAATTATCTTTTTGTGTGTACCCTCAATGATCGATTGAGTAAACTTATTGTTTGGGTTATCTTATATCAATTGTGAAAGAGACTGGTGGTCACTTTATAAGTGTGAGGAAAAACTTTACCTCTTGAACTAGCTTTTGGAGTTAAAAGAGGCACATGACCACCTATCACTGGTATCAGAGCCTAGGTTTACCAACAAGTTTCACCTCAACAATATACGGGAAAAACAGGTTGTCGCTGCTCCGACTTATGGCCCGATGTGTGAGAAGGAGATTGTTGGAATTATTTCACATCAGCTGTGGAAGGGGTTGATGGTCACTTTATAAGTGTGAAGGAAAGTCTCACTTCTTGAGCTAGCTTTTAGGGTTGAGAGAGGCCCAAGATCCCGTTGTGGAATAGCCCTAACACCTATTGTGAGATCATTCTCATGGGGTTTTATCACCATCTTTGCCTTTCTATATATAGAAGGTTTAGTGACTACAAACTCAGAATTAAATTGGTAAAATTTCAAAAACTAAATAACTCAAATTTGCTTATACTCACCCACCAAAGTTGACAAAATTTAATTGATAATAGATATTCATTTTTTTTTTCTTTTTTGTAGTAAGTACTAGTAATTATAAATAAAACAAAACAACAAGAAAAAAAGAAGTACAAAAGCACACAGGTATATTCTGAATGATAACAATACTAAAACAACTAAGATGGAAAAGAGTCAAGAGCTTTTGATGTTAAAAGCTTCTTAGAAAAAAAAAAAAAATCATTTTTAAGCTTTTTTAAAAAGTGTATTTTTGCCCTACTTAAAGTAAAAATGCCAAAGTGCTGTAATTTTTTACCAAATTAACTAATTTTTTTTTTTGTTTGGCATAAGTTTTTTAGGTACTAAAACTACTTTTTAAACTCTTTAACACAATTTCAAATAAGCTATAAGACAAACATCACCTAACCAAACAAAACACAACGGATTAGATAAGACGCCACCTATGTTGTTTGATAAATCCGATTTTGTTTATTAGTGTATTTTGGAGGGTAATTTTTTATTTTGTTCATCCAATTCTGACTTTTGCGTAGGTTCTCTCGCAAGAGCTTTAACAATTTGTCTCTGATCTTCTACATTTTCCAATTAGTAGTTTCCGACATGTAGGCAAGTAGTCGGGGAGGTAAGTAACCAAACATGGCTTCAAATTGTGTCACTCTTGTAGAGTGGTGGAATGAGGTATTGTAGCAATTTTTTGCAGAGGTAGCTACTACACCCACTATTTTGGTTTGTCACATATCATGCATCGAAGATAATTTTCTACATACCCTTCTTCATAGCTAACACCAAAGAAACTAATCCTTTCTCAGAGGTTGACATCAAATTCACCTCCCTTTTAGAACTTGGCTGAAAATGCTATTGGTAACTAGTTCAGCATTAGAACTGCTCCAATTCCCTTACTTGATGCATCACACTCTATTAAGAAAGGTTGAGTAAAATATGGCAGGATGAGAACCAGAGGGTTGTTCATTGCCTTTTTAAGCTTCTCAAAGGCATTCTCAGCATCATCATTCCAATGAAAAGAATTTATCTTTAATAAATTTCTTTACATGCTACCCCCAATCACATGTAAAGAAATCTCGGGATTAACCTCATTGCAGCTAAATTAAATCAGCCCCTGAATCTTCGTATTCTTCTTACTGTCCATATTTTCCATTCACAAAAAAACTCTACACTTTCAATTAAGGACAATTTAGGATTTTTGAAACTCATGCCCTTTAAGCCACTTAGAGTCACAATTGTAGCACAATTCCTTCCTTCTCCTTTCTTCCATTTGGGCTTGGGAAATTTTATGAATAGGAACAGTGGCCTTCAAAGGCCCCACGTACAGTAGGCTGGTTAGTAGTAGCAACACTCACTTTTGACACTCCCTGAATTAGGAAAGTTCATATTTGAGTTCTTATAATTCCTTTTCCCATTTGAAACATGCTCTTCTTGTATTTTAGCTAACCTATAGGCAGTCAACAAAGTTTTATGAGTGAACATCCTAATTGGTAGTCTAATTTCTTCTGTTATACCACTTAAGAAACAACTCAGCTTATAAGTTTTTGAAAATTCCCTCAATCTATTTGATAGTGCTTCAAATTTGCACTTATACTCCTCCATACAGGATTGTTATTTTAATCTAGTTAAAGGCTCTATAGGGTCATCATAAGAACTATCCCCAAATCTATCTTAAAGGTATTGAGATGAAACTTCCCAATTAGGCAAGGATCCTGAGCTATGCATTTCTTGAAATCACATTAAGGCTCTGCATTCCATATGAAAAAAAAAAGCAAGAAAAAAATTTCTGGTTATATGGGGTTTTATGAAATGACAAAAATTTCTTTCAAACCAGTTTGAAGGAAATATCCTTCAATCCATTTAAAATAGTGCCAAGTGTCTATAAACATTTAAAATGCACATTAAATTCTTAACATTATTAATAGCAGTTTACTAATTTAGACTAATTTTAATGTGCCTTTTAAATATTTATAGACACTTGTCACTATTTTAAATGGGTTGAAAGATATTTTGTCCAAACCAGTTTGGAGGAAATTTTTGTCATAAAAGAAAAATAGCTTGATATAACCAACCGAATGGATCATTTCCATCATATTTAGGAAAGTCGATGCGAACCGACCTTGTATAAATGCCACCATAATCTTTCCCATTTTGCTTCATTCTTGTATTGTTGTCCTCATGGTATGGTATTCTTGCATTTCTATCATCATTGTACTGCATCATTGGGTATTTGTCATCATGGTATTACATCCTATTAGCATGTCTCTCTCCTTGACAACGCATTCTTGCATGTTGGTCTCTTTGATGGAAAATTCTTGCATTGTTGTGCGGCTTGTGCCCTTACATTGATGGAATATTCTTGGGCATCTAGAATTCTTGATAGCTCATTTTTAGTGCTTATAAATATGTTAGTAGAATAGGAGTAATTAAGTAGAGAAGAAAGTTTATGTGTTTGTACTGTGGTATTCTAGTTGAGATTTGTATTGTGGTTACTTTCACCCAAAGTGAAGATTATCAGTTTATTTTTGTTTATTCTATACACTTTGACCGGATCTATGTAACATCCCAAAAAATATTTAGGATTAAGAGTGCTCTTCCAGAGTCTTCAATTAGGTTAAATGAACTTGATATGGTATTGATATTGGCTTTGTTTACTATTAAATATTGAAAATATTTCTTACGTTTAAGAATTTTTTGCGTTTACTCCAAAGCAAATAAAATACATAACAAAATATATTTTAAAGTAACATTTTCGAGCACTCACAAATCACAATGGTTTATGCAAATTTTTATGCAAAATGGAGAGTCAAAACTCACTTTATCTAGTTTAGTTAATGGGTTTTTAAAGGTACCCTACAACCAATTAACTATATTTTTATTTATATCATTTTAAATATTCTTATTGATTCTATCTTTATTTCTTTTCTAAAAATCACATTTCTTTCTTTATTTTTGCAATAGAAATCCTTTTAGCACAATAAGTTTTCAATGGTCATTATTTTTCGAACAATCTTTGAAATGGTTGTACTTTATAACAATCATATTTTTCAATAGTTATATTTTTCAAATGTCGTATTTGTTGAAAATTTCTCATAACTTTTCATTAAATGAATCATTAGTCCCAAAAGTGGACCAATCAACAAAAACCAACAAGTTAAAAATAGACTTTAGTCCACAAAATAATTACATCAAACTATATCACCACAAAATAGCCGTTAACTTCCCTGATTTACCCTTAAAAATACTAAAATATCACTATTTTTTTTTTAAAAAAAAAATTTGGAATCAAGGGTAAATTTAAAATTTTATAAAAAAATCAGGAGTATAAGTGTCATTGCGTTACTTTTAATGTTTAAAATCTGATGAAGGGGGTCAAATTGATTGCAATTAAAAATTTAGAGGTCCAAATTGAGAAGTTTTAAAGTTTAAAGACTTCTCAAATCGCTTAGTAATTTAAGAATATAAATTAAAGTTACCATTAAAAAATATATATATATATATATAAAAGAGATTATATGAAACGTATTAAAAATTTCAAATAAATACATTATAACACATTGGCCACTTCTGAAAGTGACAAGACATGAGACAACTCGTCTAAAGCTTTTCTTCGGTTGTAGAATATCTTTGCTACCATTTAAAAAAAAAAAAAACGAAATATTATTATTATTTTTTAATAATTTTTTTAATTATAAGGACTTGGCAGCTACCACAATTATGATGATGGTAGCGTATTACTTGCTGTTTGTCCTTGCTATCTGCCTATCTCTTTCTTTCTTACTTTTTTCTTCTTTTTTTTTTTATTTTTTTTTTTTTAAATAATTGACTTTATAGCTGTCTTTAATGAACAATAAATGATTTCTACCCACATTTATCTCTCAGGATTCAAAATATCATGCACGGAAATACATACAACTATTTTGACGACTTGTTCATCGTAAGACCATCAGCATCAAATTCAGAAATTGAGGTCGACATCCGACCACATCAAATAGTGTAAAAAGTATATGAAAAAAGAAATGCTATTTTTTTTTCATTTTTATTTTTATTTATTTTTCAATAATCTTTACTCACGAATTAAGATGGACGAAAAAGAATACAATATATTTTGCTGGGCCGGCACTAGGTTTTTTGTCCTTTCCTTTTTTTTTTTTTTTTTATTTGTTTTTTCGACCAGTTACTTTAGCCATCCCTTTGTTTATGCTGCATTGCCTTTGCCCGTCCTCTACCGTGTTGCACTGCTCTTCGCCTCATCGGAATCAGTTGGACTTTAGATCTAATTTTTCAAATTTAGATCTAGTCTACTCAACTGGAAACGACTCCATTTTGTCCACCACGTGCCGGCCAATGTGCTTTGCCTCCCTCGCCTCGAATGTTGTAACTATTTGTTGGCTTATTTTATTTTATTTTTATTTTATTTTTAATTTTAATTTTATTATTATTTTTTGAATAAGAGTTTGAATTCTCCTTAGATCTACTTTCATGAGGGGTGAAGGTTTTTATCTTGGCCTTTGGGTCAATGATGATTAGTTTCAGTGTGAAGGTTTTACTTCCATGGCTGATAAAATAAAAGTTGGGAATATGGGCTACCTATGTATTAGATTGAGTTTGCCTGGAGCAGATACGTTATATAACTGAAGTTTGGGTCGTATGTATTAGCAAATGTTGAAGTCATATATAAGATTTAATTGAAAGATTTTTATGTTTGTCTCTATGACGTTGTAACTTCATAGTTTTGGTTATGATTTATTAGAGTTTTATACTCTCTGATGTAAGAACTTTATACTCTTGATCTTTTTTCAAAAAATGAATATGAAAGATTCCCCTAAAAAAAAGAAAAATGGACGAGAGAGAGAGAGAGAGAGAGATAGAGCGATATCAAGTTTAATAAGAAAAATTTCAAGAGAAAAGGCTGAGAAGATTGATTGTGTTTCATTAGAGTAGGCTTTGTGTTAACTTCATTATTCCTTTAACTTTTGTCGACTAATAAAAAAAGGGAAATACTAGATGTTTTTTTAAATATTCTTATGGTGTTTCTTGCTCCTAAGTAAATATTACTTTCAAAAAAAGTAAAAAACAAATTGGCCCCATCGATCCCTTATTTCTCTCACCCAGTTTTTAAAAATAATATTCACTTAAAGATCAGGAGAACACCCAACATTCTTAATAAAAAATGACGATCTCCCATTTTTTTACACAATTTTTCTACAATTATAAGTTAGTTTTTATTAGTTGAAAAAAGTTAAGGAATAATGAAGTTAATACAAAGTTTTTTTTATTTTTTATTTTTTATTTTTTATTTTAAGTGAAATGGCAACAAATTAACCAGAATCCTGTTTATGTTTGCTCGATTAATCTACTGTGGTGATCAACTTATGACTGACTTATGATGCTTCTAGACAACATGTATTTGCGATTATTACCTTGGCTATTTTATTTTTCTACTCAAACAAAAGATAGGGGAAAAATTATTAAAGTAAAAGAGGGCCAACAGTGTTGTTTACTTATTGAGTCGTGAACTTACCTTCAACCTATAAAATATTATTTCTCAGAGGATACCGGTGCAGGAAACCGGCAAACAAAGTAGTTGGTGAACTAGGCTCCTGGAGTAACTATGATTGTTCAGTTTTTGGTTTACATGTAGCACCATGCACAGTTGGACCACTTTTGATTTGTATCCATGACTTATGTAATCAATGATATCAGATTTTTTATGTGTAAAATAATGTTGCAATTAATTATGAAATGCTTGTTCTATGTATTTGAGAATGAATGTATGTAGTTTTCAAGGGGTAGCTTAATTGACTGGAACTACACTTTATGAAATAGAGGTTACTAGTTTGAATTCCTCTCACACTCCTCTTGTGTGGAAGACATGTCAAAATAAAAAAAAAAAAAAAAAAGAAAAGAAAAAAGAATGTATGTGTTGTAAAGCTGTGTTGTTATTTTGAGATAGGGTTTTCACTTATCAATTAGGGTTGGCGTTTCAGGTTTATGTCGATTCGCTTAATCTGCTAACTCATTAAAAGTCAATTATGAGACAATTAGTTTAGTTATACAAGCTAAACTGTTCAACTCTTACATAACTCATTTAAATAAGGGGGTGATACGACCCATTTGTTAAACATGTTGTGTTGAGTTGACCAGACTAGACCATGTAACCCATTTAGTAAATAGGTTGACCCAAACTCGGCCTATTAGACCCATTATTTGAAAACTAACTCAAATAATGAATAATTTGTTTGACTCGCCAACCTAGCCGTTAGTTTTTTGTTAAAAAAAGAAATTATTATTATTGTAAAAGAAAACAACATTAATTGATTATTATATGGGTAAAACAGGTCACCCATGGGTCTTGACCTTGCATTGAGCTGCTTATTAAACGGGTTAATTCCAACCAATCTTTATGTTATTATGATCATTATTTTTTTGACATGTCCACACAAGAAAAAAGAAAAAAAAAAAAAAAAACCCTAGAAATTCCTCATCAATTCTTCTCATCTGGGGTGGAGCAAGGCGAAACAAGGTGGTTCTCTTCCTCAAGGGCCTCTCGCATCCATAGGTGCTGGCAACGCTCCTTTGCTTGAGGAATGCTCTGTTCTGGCCAAGACTCCAGCTCCTCCCTCACAAGCAAAGCAAACATGGCAGCTTTGCATATATAACCCTTCTGGACTGAACTCATCTTGCAGGGTTTTGCTCTTAAAAAATTATTACCCCAGAAAATACTGGAAGAAACAATATGGAACTGCTACACAAACATGTCAAAATTTCTAAGTAATTTTTAAGGGCAAAGATTTCCTTTAAACTGAGTTGAAAGAACTTGTTCTAATCTGGTCTATAAAAATGTCACATGTGGCCCTTTGCTTTGTAATAAGCATGTGTTTTTTTAAATAGCATGTGAATATATTAGGACTTGAAAAATGCTAACTATTAAAAATGTGACATGTGACTAATAATAATTGAGTATATTTTCATCAGATTCTTGAGTTTTATGTTGTATATAAGTTTTGAGCAAAAAACTGTCCTTTTTATTTTATGAACAATAAGTGTTTTTTCAAAAGTGAAGAAGAAGCTTTTTAGAAAGAGAATTCTTTTTGGCTGCTTTAGTAACATGTCACATTTTTAATAGGGAAATGATAGGTGGATATTATTTTATTAAAAAAAAAAAGACAATTGCTCTTATTTCTTTCACTTGGTTTTTATAAATAATATCTACTTAGAATCAGGAGGATACAAGAAGAACACGAAGATTTTTAATATGTAACATTTTTAAAACCGTTCAATGCAAAAAATGCATAAATTCACATAATTTTAAAATTTACAATTTTTTTTTTTTTTTAAAATTGCATGGATCATATTATCTATGAATAAAGAAAGAAGCACGCGCAAAAGGAAACAAAAGTAGTATTTTTGATTTATTCATACCATTAAAAGCTTCACGTTTTATTAGAAATATGATCCTCTCTGGTCTATTCTGAACTAGAGAATATTTAGTTAATGGTCAGGATCTTTCTAGAGATATTTTGAGACCATAAATAGGACATTTATCCATTAGTAATAATAATAATAAAATATTATATATATTTTAAAAATAATTAAAAAACAAAATTATAACAAATTAAGGGGTGGCTTGAGAGCCACTCCCAGCTAAAATGGGGTGGTCCGACCACCCCCTATGGCCAAGATGGGGTGGCCAACCACCCTTTTTTTTTTTTAATTATTATTTTATTATTTATTTTCTTTTAATATGAAATAATATTTTATTATTATTTTTTGCTAGTGAGACATGTGTTTCATTTGTGACTCTAGAATTTTTAAGAAGAAATCTTAACCATAAACTGAATATTTTCCAATCCAAAATAGACTGAAGAGGATCCTGTTCCGTTTTGCTTGCTCCTCAACGGTCTCATAATTTTCCCACCCACCCTATAATCAAACAGATTGCGTGCATATTTTCTGATCATCATCTAAAAATATATATTAATTTTGCATGATCATAATTGATTACCTTGGGAAAGAGAAGACCAGGCCATTGCCAATCACTCTTCTTCTCAGACCTTAAAAATAATAAAAAAATAATAAAAAAAAAAAAAATAACACCCCAGAAGGCTTTCATTCATGTATTCAGGTGGAAGGAAATAAGGAATAAAAAAATAAAAAAGAAAAGAAAAGAAAAGAAAGAAAAAAAACACCCCATAAAGCTTTCATTCATGTATTCAAGTGAAAGGAAATAAGGAATACACATGCCATTGTCATTGTCATTGCTTATGTTGTTACCAAACCAAAGAATATGAATAATTATTCAATTTCAATTTCTTGTATTCTTAGTAATACCCATTCCTATTCCTAAAATGTACTAATCCTGTGTACCAAACCTAGTCTTACAATATGAACAACTAAATTATTTTTAAGACACCCGGCCCCATTTTGTTGCAAAGTCTTGTTTTAACACATAAAATTAGATAATTATAAAAGTACATTAGCTATGTTTGTTAATGTGTTTTAGGTGGTGTTTTTTGTTTTTGAATTAAAAAAGTGTTTTGATGTGACATAAAAGTTAACTATTTTTTTTTTAAAAAAAAAAAAAGGTCTCGTCAACATGACATAAAATAGGATTTACTGGTTTGAATTTCTCTGTTTTTTCTTTTTAATAATATGAAGATATGATAATCAATATCATTTTATGTTTATAAAAAATTCTTAGTACAACCCCATTTTCTCATATACAATTTTTCGTATCTCTAAGGGGCAAGTCAATCAGCTAGAAACCTTGTCTTATAAAGCAAAAGTCACTAGTTCGAATTATTTATCCCTTATACGAACATATTAAAAAAAGTGATACATGCCGTGTCATTTATCACAGAATAATGTAAATCCCACTTTACACCTTTTGAAGATAGAAGACTACTAGTCTACATGTGAATTTTAATGGCTTCAATCCAAAAGTTAAAAATGACAAATGCCAATTCAGTTTGATTTCTGTGCTCTGTGCCTGCAATCTAATGCGCAATAATGCCTTCTAGTACACTTCAACTACATCAACCTCATTTGGCCGAAAAATGATATAAATTAGCACCAACTAATATAAATAAGAGTGAAAGAATGTTAAAAGCTTATATACTCATTCCGCTTTATTCATATATAAATTTTAGGTACAACTCACATTTAAAAATCAGCTTACAAGAAAGAATGTCAAAAGCTTATATTCACTAAGATTACATTTAATTCATGCAAAACACTTGGAATTGTAACATATCAGCACGTTTCTAAATTTGACGTTCACGGCGGCCCACTTTATCCCACAGGCCTTAAAAACCGGCTTGCAAGAGAATAATGTCCAAAAGCTTATATACACATGATTAAAATTAGACTTAATCCATATAAAGCACTTAAAATCGTACACATTCCAAGCCCAATGTATCCAATCTACTGCCATTAGCACATGCATGTTATAAATATTGATCGATGTGTTTACCAGAAAAAAAAAAGAAAAAAAGAAGTGTTTAATACAAGTCCTTAAAGGCTACATGTAAATAAAATAATGCACATCAGCATCCAAAAAGGTCTAATTCCTGGTTATCATTGACTTGAATATTTGGTGCGATGAAAAAAGAAGAGACATGGGATAAGTACCCATCAGCATTACTGAGATGTTGAACCAGATGAATCTTTCAGTAACTCTTCACAATGTCTGACACAGACGAATATGTTCCAAGAATTGCACAAATGGTGCCCAATACAGCTATTGTGGTACTCAAAACAATCTGATTATGTGGAGGAAGAAAATTAGTGTAAACAAAGGAAACCAATCCAATATACATGCAAAAAAGGACATGAAAACAGTAAGTTACATAGAGGCTCTGGCTTTTCTGGAAGAGTGCAAGAACACAAAAAGAAACTCTACTTAAACATGCCCTATTGTAAAAACATGTTTGGAATTCCAAAAAGAAACGTAAAAAGTGTTTTTAGTACTTAAAAAGCACTTTTAGGAAAAAAGATTGTTGGTTTGGTAAAGAAATTTGAAAAGCACTTTTTGCTCTAACAGAGTTCAAAACTGCTTTATGAGGGAAGCTTGAAAATGAGGCTATTTCTATAGACAAATTTTATTTTCAACACAATCCCAAACAGACTCTAAGAGCCGGTCTTGCATGGGAAATATATTAAATAAATGTCTCAATGAATTTTGATTCAAGCAACCAAGTGAGACTTGAAAATGCATTCAGGGGGGTATTTATGACTGCAAATTTGGTATTACTTATTAGTCTTTTAAAGCCATGCAGCCTCAAGATCCAGTCAAACAGAAATCCTTTCTTTTGGTTTTGTAGGAGTTTGAAAGGAATAATCAGTCAATTACAATTCAGGAATAACCAATCTCTTTGTTTTTTGTAATAATCAGTCAAACAGATTCTTCCTCCTGAATGTGTAGGATAATTTTCTTGCAAGATGATTTTGCATAATAATGAATATATTGGGAAAAACTCTGCTTACCTGTGTCCTTGTAGCTTTCTTCCCCACAATTTTTAGAAAACATAAAGCAGGCATTATTATTGCCTGGATGAAAGCAACATCCATTACATAAAACATGTTAGTTTTGTTTCATGTTGGCAGAAAACATCACTATTCAAGAACAAAATACCATAAACCGAGTGAATTCTGTATTGCAAGTTTAGATTATATCAAATAAACAAACTACATTGGCATAGAAAACTTAAATGTTATTTTCTGTCATTTTGTCCTCAGTACTCTTTATTTAATGAAGTGTTCTGTAAGGAATCACCATTAAAATATGTAGAATCTTATACTTAATTCACTGTCTGGAATTCTTTTACAAGAAATTGAAATTTGTGGAATACAAATATGTATTTATTGGACAAAAGTGTATGCTTACCACAATTATACTGAGGAGAGAACCAATTAAAGCCATTACAAGACCTGCAACAAAAACAGAACGACTACTGAGTGATCGAGTTCAGTCACTCAGCACCAGAAGATGGTGAAGCTGGTCAGGAATAAGAAAGAGGCAACAGAAGCAGCTATTTTCACTAGCTCCTTACAACTAGAAAGTTTTTCTAAGAAGAAAGTACGAGAAATTAATCGTCAATAGTTCACAGGAACATCAGCAATCTTGTATGATACATCACCCCCACACCTATATCCCACTGTGAAGCATAGTTGACTTTGGAATGATGTGGTCAAAAATCTAAAACTCCCAATTTTATCAAAAACTACTTCAAATATACACAACCTTCCCTACTTGATTTTTATTGCTTATGAAGCCAGAGAATATAGTTTCCCTTAGATTCCATAGTTGATGCAGCAAGTTGACTGCTGAATAGGTTATATAGCAAATTGTGCAGGCAAATGAACAACTTAAAGAAAATCATATAATATGAAATTTACACAAAAGACATTTTTTTTTTGTCCAGAAGCGTCTGATTTTCTGATGATATTTTGATACCCTTTACTGTCTAACAAATATAAGATGAAACTAAATCTTGAAGTATTTGCATCAAGTCAAATTCCAAAACTTTACCAAAAACTGGAAGAAGAAAGGCTGCACAAACCGAAGAAATGACAAGTGTTGTTCTTAGGAGAACGAAACACCACACACTAGTTGAAACTCTCACAGGCAGCAGCTCCTCTATGCTTCTTGCCAAAGGGTTCATCAACAGTGCATATTTGTTCAATGTCAAGGAATCAAATTAACAAAATAAATGCAGAAAATGACAAAGCAATGTAGTCTAATTTGATTACAATAATGAATAATATTTGCAAAAAGGATATTTAGTGCACGGGTTAATAACCTGCCAGAAAGTAAGAAGTCTTGCTTATAAATCACATAAAATAGTCACCAACCCAGAAAATCCCATTTTCAAAGAGAATCAACAAATCTCATACTTACGGTTGTCCAAACTGCAACTTTGGAAACAAAAGCGTCTGGTGGCATATTCAAAGTTATCTGGGACAATGTGTTTTGACCAAACATGAGATATCCCATGACTGCGACACCCCCATATATCAAGACACATAAAAGAAAACTGCAGAAAAAGAAAAGGCTAAGCCATGAGAGATAGAAAGGCAAGCAAAAGGTGTAAGTGTCCAATTACAACCACAAATTTGTTCACCATATTACGATTGCCTTGTTAAATTTCGTCTTGTCAGCCATGGATTGGTATATATTTGGAAACACAGAATGCCCGGAAAAGCAAAATCCGTACACACCAATGACAAATGGAATGCCACTCCATTTTACTGTCTGAGCACTTTGATGGAACCCAATTCCATCTGTTGTACCAAGGAAAATTACACACAGAAATATCAAAATTGTTGCAATCACCCCACCAGCTGCAAAATAGATAACAATAATTCAGATTTTTGCATAATTTCATGAACTCAATGGAGACCTGACAGAACAAGTTTATAACACCTGAAAGGTATGAGATCACACGGAGATCCCTCAACCAAACAGTTGGCAGAACAATCAGGGCAGTTAGAATTCCAAACAAGTGCATAGAGTCCAGATGAACACCACCCCAATCCAATGATGTTCCAGGAAATAGCTTGGTAAGATTATCTCCTTCCAAGATAATAAATTCGACACAATAGGACTGCACATATGGAAAACAAATCTTATCAACCTGACTAAGAACTAAGGGCATAGGGTTCAACCAATCAGAATAAGTGTGTCACTTACATATAATTCACCGTACAAAACAATCTGCAACAAGATCCAAAAATACATTAACATCAGAGATATTGGATACAAAACAAACAACCGAGATATAAGTAAAACAAACAGCATATATGTAGCATTCTTTTTCATCTCCCAAGATTACCACTATCGACAGAATAAATTTATTGTAGACTAATATCATGTCTTGAAATACAAAATGAGCCAACCAAACATTACATAAAATTGAAACCATCAAATTTCAACTAAAACATGTAAAGTAGATAGTTAACTTGCACCAAATACAATGTCCAGTTAGAGTGCGTTTGGCATTATAATTTTGTAAACAAAAAATTTAAGTTTAAATCAAATCAGCCAAAAATGCATCATTTGGGAGTGTTTTTTAAAATATTGTGATTTAAAAACGAACAAAAATCTACTTTTCAAATCATAGGCAATGAGGTGCATTTTTAAAAACACACAATTTTAAAGATTAAATTGAAATTTTAAAGGCCAAATTACAATTTTACCAAATGCTTAACTGCATTTTTAAAATTCGTGTTTTCAAATCGTACGTTTTGAAATCACATACCCAAACGGACCCTATCTGAAAAGGAAGAATAGATAGATTAGCAGTGTTTTGCCATCAATAACTATAAAGAACTATCTTGAGCAACTTATAAACAAGATATTGTGCTTCCATCTGAAGTTACAAGCAACTCACAGATATGAAAAGACGTCCATATCTTCCAAAGGCAGCTTCTCCTAAATCCGGGAAGGTTATGATACCTGCTTTGCTCTCGAAACAGTATTTCATGAGGGAGGCAGTATAATAACATACAACTGCAAAAAAAAGTAGCACTACCAAACTTGCCCAGCCACCTTCTTTTATAGTGTAAGGAGTAGAAAGAAGCCCAACTCCAGCCAGTACATTAATTCCTGCATCATTATTCCAAAGACAGCCCAAAGATAAAACTTCAAATTACAGAGCATAAACGGATGACAAAAACCTCATTCATAAGATTTTCAGTCAGGTGAGCTATTACTCAAAGTTGAAACTTTGCTTTCCATGGTATGAGAAACATAAGTAGATAAACCAGTGTGAAACTTTGTCTTACACATTAGACATTCTCCCTCTGCAATGAATATTTTTTACTGACAACTTTTCACAAATATCAGGAATTTCTCCATCAGTGGTGGAGCATATTATATATCAAAAAGAACCTCAGGTATATCAATTATAATAGTAAGAGAACCCTAGATTAACATAGGTTACCATTGAAGACAGTCTGAGTAAGGCTACACCCATGACCAATGGGTAGCTCCCCAGTAAGCTGCTGTTTATACAATGAGGCTCTCTGTGATAGTGATGATTGTGCTCTTGAGATACTATCCAAGTCTTCCTTCTGATAATCAGAGAGTAAAGGAGACTTTCCATCCAGGTCTAAATTGCTTTTAGTACGATCGTCAAAGCTTGAATATATAGCACGTAGACCTTGTCCAAGATGTACAATACTTGGTGATGCTGAGATGGTATAAGAATCAGTAGTCTCTCTGCCAGAAAATGAAAAAAGACCAAGGAGAGAAAAAGGTTGAGTACTTGAGTGCATTCAATCTACATAGGTTGAGTACTTCCTGCATTGCATTTGGATGCTTAAGTTATCATACATTATTTCAGCGAATATCAATATTCTTCTTCTCACAGGTGTAAAACACTCATTTCAAATTCTATAATTCTAGAAGTTACTTAGGATTGCTTACTTCGTGTGTGCAAAACACTCATCTGCAGATTTGAATGAACATAGAAACCAACTGAAACAGTATCCCAACAATGTAATTGCCAGTTAATTCACGTTGGTCACATACTAGGAACAAATTTTATAGCGTATATCAAGTGGCTAAACAGAAATACAACTCACAAAGGAGAAAACCAACACCAAAACTAAAACAGACAAGCTTATCTGAAAAGGCAACAGCTCTTGGACAGCAACCTCCTGCAATTTCTGCTTTGCAGAAACAGCAGCTATACTACAGCAGCTTCACAGAACAGGGAACAACACATCTAAACCAACCGAAAACAACAGCTAATTAGGCCAGCACAAAGAGCTTTATTTTCACTGTTATCCTTGAAGTTACCCTTCCACAAAAGCATGGGGTGCTGCTGTTTGCTCACAGCTCACAGCTCTAATACTTTTTCCCTTCCATTCCCTTACTCCCTTATCCAAAATATCATCCCACACCAGAGAAATATGTGATTGATTACATTTTTCCATAACAGCTTTCCAAAGCCTTTTATTATAGCGACAGCCAAAGAACAAGTGATCCGCTTTCAATGCAACCTCTACAAAAAAAAAGGCATTTGTACTCACCTTGAGCTCCCCATTTCAAAACTCTGTCCCCAGTGGTAAGACTGTCCTTTATAGCTAGCCAAAGAAAAATAAACCAAGCTCCACCAATCAACTTCAGATTTTTTTCTCTCTTATAGCTTCCCAAGTACCCCTAGTAGAATAACTCTTTGACTTAGATGCCAGCCAAATTGGAGTAACCCTACCCCCCAGATTTAGCAAATGCAGCTTGCTTTGAACATCAACCAAAGCATTCAACCTTGCAGGCTGCCAAAACCAATCTAAGTCTCTAATAACACTTGACAATTTAGCTTCAAGTTTACTTCTAAGCACACCATCCTGATGCCATAGGTTCAACCAAAGGAAGATTTTGCTACCATCCCCAACCTTAAACTTTAAGAGATTCTTAGCAATATCTCTAAGTATAAGTATTTTCCTCCAACTTCAAGTAACATCTTTAGGACATATGAGCATGATAACTATTTGTACTTCGTATGTATGTACCAAATGTTAGGACAAGATTGCATCAATGTCTTATACAACACATTCTAGAGTAAGCAACAAGCATGGTTAACTATTAGCTGCCACAGAGATCACTAAACATTATAATATAATCAGAAGACTGAATTACCAAACCAATCCTTCACAACTCCCAGAAGCTGTAACAAACACGGCATATAAAAACAGGGCTAGTAATAGTTAGATTTTCTTTGAAAGTGCTCATCAAGCTATTCAACACTGACCTCTCAAATGTCATCATCCAAAACAGTTCACCATAAACTTTAATAGGGGGCATAGTCCCTCAGCTGGCACAAGGAAATTGATTTAATGGAATTATCATCCCCTAAGCCAAAATGCTTCCATGCAATCTAGTTATATTACATTGTAAATGACCCATGCACTTTTAAAGTGGTAGAAAAGAAACCATTGCCAGTCTAAAACTTTTTTGATACAACTTGGACACATTTTTGGATCGAAAAATTTAGTCTGAAATGAAATTCCACTCATTTTTTATTGAATCTGAATAAGGAAAAAAATACAAAATTATTCGATATCTATTGATCTTGGATTTGTAAATTCAGTTCAGCACTATGATGCCTAAAGTAACAAACTAAGGATAAGATGACAAATATTTTACAAGTTGAATAAGATTACTGACTCACATCACAACTCAAGAAGACTAATTAGACAATGTTAACTCAATTGAAATCCTGTATTACCCAATAAAGGCATACTTGTTGGAGAGTGACGAATACCTGATACGAAAATTTGGAGTTTAATGGCATTCAGTCACGACTATCACTAGCAATCCCCAAATTAATTGTGCATTAATATTACAAACACCAAACAGCAGAAACAGAAAACTAGTCAGACTGTTTGGTTCAGTCTCCAAAGCTGGACCCTTGTGGATTGCTTGGATTAGAGAGAATTCATTGAAGGGGGAGAGTTTTTGGCAAATTAAGATCCCTTAGAATTGCTCATGGAGTTGGAGAAAGTTGCTTAAACTTCAAGAAATTGCAATGGGGTTTACAAAGCTCAATGTAGGGGATGGAAAATCTATTCATCTTTGGATGGATAGATGGCATCTGGATGGAGTTCTTTTTGACATATATGGATTCTGAGCAATATATAATATGGAGCTCTATTAATGCAAAACTGGCAACTGTTATGAAGAATAGAGAATAGTTTTGGCCAACGGCAAGGTCAGATGACTTGGTAAAGATTCAGGGAAAGCTAGATTTCGTTGAGAGAAGTGATAATGATAAGCCAATATGGGTTATTTCTAAGAAAGGTATAGACATGGGATGCTATTAGATCAAAGCAAGCTGAAGTTTATTGGTGGCAACTGGTGTGGTTTCCTCTTGCTATACTGAGACATGCAATCATTTTATGGCTTGCTATGAAGAATAGTTTATCCACTGGAGATTGGCTATTGCAGTGGGGCTATAAAGGTGATACTCTATGCACATTCTGCAGAGGGTGTATTGAAGATAGGGATCATCTCTTTTTCTAGTGCAGTTTCAGCAAGAGAGTTTGGAGAGAAGTCTTAAGAAGATGTATGGTAGGTGACCCTCCTTTAGTTTGGGAATAAGTGATGAAATGGGGAATTATAGATTTAAAGGGAAGAAGTTTAATTGTTAGTTTGTGCAAATTGTCTTTTGGGACTGTAGTTTATCACCTATGGAAACCAACAAATGACTTAAAAGCATAGTAATGTGGTGAATTTCGAGGACCAGAATTTGAAAAGGAAAGATTGGGAAAATAGAACTCGAGCCTTGGGAGCTGGAGAGTTCAAAGAATCGATCCTTAATAAATCTCAATGCTGTAGGTGGGGATTTCAAGATCGAATACTATGTAAATAAGCTCTAGTTTTGTTTTGTAAAGAAAGAGTAGTTTGTTTCTGATGTATGGTAGATACAGAGTTTGTAACGGGTAGTTAGTAGGTGGCTGAGTGGATGCTTGGTTCTTTAGTTATTTTTTGTTGTTGTATGGTGGATTGAGGTGTTGTGTTCTGGACGATAAGTCGATAGGAATAAATGAATTTGATCATTTAATTTACATTATAACACTCCCACTTACATGTAGTTCAAACTCTCCTTAAGTTGGTGGGGTTCAATACTTGAAATATAACTGAAATGGTAGGTGAATAACAGAGTCAAGCTTCAAATCAAACTAATGACCTTTAGCATAAGCTGATAGCAAACTATGAAATTAATTATTTAATTTATATTTTAACATCAGAGAGTGTGTTGTTTAATCTGTTGTTGATTGGTACAAATGATGCTTATTCATTCAAAAAACAAATCCTGTACTTTTTATGATCCAAATGAAGCCTAAAATTTTCAAACAAACCAAAAAATGTATGAAAATACACATTCCAATAAGAAGAAAACCAAAATTCCATTTCAAAGAGACGCACTTTCCAGATTAATCTGGAAAGCCTTGTAATATATTCCTTGTGTGCAAACAACTCCTTGAGGCGCTGGAATATTACCAGATCCTTGTGGAGTGAGCACTTTCCATTAGTCCAAGGTTTACCTGACAAAGTGCAGGTATACCAGACAAGGGTGTATACACGAATTGCCCGGCCTCGGAGAACTTCCTCGTTATATATAATTATATATCCCAGAAAATATCTAACATATATTTTCTATAAAACTAACACAGCGAAGATTATTAAAAATGAAAAAAAATCCCCACCTGTAACTCTGCGGCCATTGCTGAGAAGCGAAAGCATCAGAAGCCGAACCCTCGCCATTTTCAAAATCACTGCTAATAGCGCTACCGCCGCCACCAATATTGTTCACATCAATACCTTCATCATCACCATCCTCATCCAAGAAGAACTGTCCAGGGTCTCTCCCATTACCCTTTTCTGCAGCCATAACAAACAAACCCAAGAAAGTAGACAGAAATCCAAGTGTTTTAGGATTGAGGGTGGGATGGGAGGCTGAGATTTTGCTGCTCCTGTTATTCAAGGAGATTCACTGACATCTAAGGTATCTAGAGTCCAGACAGATGGGTGGTCGTGAGAGCATGCATACATAATGTGAGAGGTGTTCTTGAGTTTTGGATTTTGGAGGGAGGGAGAGATCACGTGGCTTCTTTTTGTTTTTTTTTCTCTCTTTTGTTTCGTTTCATTTGTTTAATCCGTGCACTTTCGTTTGATTGGTCTAGATTCGTTTTAGTTGGAATTGAGTTGGAATTGAGTTGGAATCTAGACGGTTCGAGGCGACCGGCGAGTCTGCTAGTGCATTATTATTTATTACCCAATTTTAAGTTATTATTTGATTTTTTTTTTTTTTTTGAAGGGAACAAAAATTATACACCATTAATTTTGTCCTAAAAATATAAATATTTTTCTATATTTCTTGAAGAGTAATGCTAATTAATGGTACCTAAGGGTAGTTCAATCGGCTGAGGACCACGCCTTATGAAGCGAAAGTCACTAGTTCAAATCTCTTTTCCCCTCTTGTGTGGATATGTACAAAAAAAAAGTACCCAGAGTTGGGTAGTGACGTAAAATGGAATTTGAGAGCTCATTTCGAGTAGAAAATACTACAATTCTTCACTTAGGGTAAAAAAAAAAAAACCACAATAGTCCATTTAGAGTAGGAGAAGATCATAATTTAGCTAAATAGATATACAATAATAAGATGAGATCTAAATGTCATAATTAATCCTAATCCTAATTTCAAATAACTTAATCTTAATTTCAAATAAACTAATACCCTAATGAGTTGGAATGTATCCCTATCATTTATACGTATTTTTATCCCACAATTATTCTACAATGCAAATGGTAACAACCCCAAACAAGTTTTGATTTTTTTTTAAAAAAAACAAAGACTAATGCAAGAGTTGGTTGGCATTGTATGATAATTGTGAGATAAAATTGTGATTTCTTACATTCTTCTCAAATACAATTAGGACTTTTTTTACTCAATTTTTTTTTTTCTAATTAAAAAGGGTAGGAGTGGGGCAACCAACTATAGCTACTCTATTTAAACGTGACTATAGTAGCACATACCCGTTGGAAATTGTTTAGAAGGAGCCTAAATAAGTCTAGTTCAAATCCAAGTCAATCTACTCAAACACAAGATAAAGATAGAGGAGCTTTAGCATAGGAGTTCAAAGTGTATCTCTATTATTTAAAATTAAAGTCATTCTCTTATCCAGTGCCAACTCAATGCTTAGGCAAATTAGGCAATTGTCTAGAGGAGTGTTAGGCTTACAAACAAATTTTACAGAAAAACTTTTACAAACTGATTACTGATGTGGCACAACATGAGTAGGTTTTTCAAAATTTGAACTTATTTTATATATAATCATGTTGTGCCACATTAGTTTGTAAAAGTTTTTCTGTAAAATTTGTTTGTAAGCCTAGCATTCCTCATTGCCTAAGGCCCCAAATAACTATAATATAATTAAGTTTCTTTTTATAAAATAAAAAAAATAAAAAAGAGAGAATGAAAACAATTATAGCCTCAATTATGATAAATAATAAATTAAAAAAAAAGTTACTCAATTGTCTTTAATTAAGGCCTCAATTATGGAATTAGGATACTCAAATTATGGATTCGGCTAACATGTTGTTATTAAAATAACAGCAAGTAAGATGTAGTTTAATCAACAGTCAAGATTGAATTTATCAAAATCTCTCTTCATTTTCTCTTTCCTATTAAAAGCTTGTAAAAGTAAGTCAACTTTAAGATTCAATCTTGATCGTTGATTAAACTATAACATACATGTTGTTATTATAATAACAGCATGTAAGCCGGATCCCTCAATTATGGTAAAAAATAATTTATGACAAAAAAGTTAGTAAGTGCTCTTTAATTAAGGCCCCAATTACGGTAAACTTAAATACAAATAATTAAATTTCAAGATATTAAGACTTTAAAGGAAATGAAAGAGAAAATTGGAGAGTTACATTAATTGCACTCCTAAAGCAGTTACTAAATTCATAGTTTCATTTTCACTTAAAACCAATATATTGGCTAAGTTCGTTCATTACTTAATTTTTAGAATAAAGTAAATTTTGTTTTCGCAAATTAAATTTTACATTAAAAAAAAAAAAGAAAAAAAAAAGAATTATATGTAGCTCAACACAAAATATGACATCTATTGAAATTAAATGTCTCCTAATAAAAATGAATTTTGCAAGTCATTTGAAAAAAATAATAAATTAAGGGCAAAAGTAAAAAGGAATGATTTAAAATTAAAATAATTTAATTAAATATTTAAATAAAAAAAGCCCTATTTAAGTTTGTCGCCTCAAAATCTATTAAGCCGGCCCTGCTGTAACAAGTTGTAAACAATTAGGGAAAACTACATTTTGTCCCTATGAACTATAACACCTTGACACTTTCCCCTCATGAACTGTCAACTGTACTACTTTGCCCTCATGAACTACCATTTTGTGTCTAAAATCCCCTTTCGTCAGTCAAAGCCGTTAATTTAGATGGTCAACCCGTCACTTTACCCCCATAAACTACAACACATTGTCACTTTGCTCCTCATGAACTACAACGCACTGTCACTTTGACCGTCTGAGTTAACGACTTTGACTGACGGAAAGAGATTTTGGGCACAAAATGGTAGTTTATGGGGGCAAAGTAGTAAAGTTGGCAGTTCATGGGGAGGAAGTGCCAAAGTGTTGTAATTCATGAGGACAAAAGGTAATTTCTCCAAACAATTATCTCATTTAATTGATTTGTATATAAATACGTACAATAGCCTATACAACACGATGGTGAGGCAGCACAATTACAAGCCATTTATATTATTGAATTCTATAATTACAATTGTCTGTGTTTATAGAGTTAATAAGAGTAGTGCAAGTATGCCGCCAATCTCCTCCGCACTCACTTTGCAGCCCACTATCTGTTATCGGATCTTTTCACGCGTCCCCCTGCGATGAGCTTCCAACGCCACCTTCTGTGCCGGTTTTCGGCCAGCACACGATCGGCTTCCTTTCGGTTGCTGTAATTCGCTTTGTGTGCTTTTCATGTTGTTTTTCCCTGTATTGTTGGCTTCTTTTTGTTGTATTTCCGTTTTTTCCTGTATTTGTTCTTTACTTTCCTATTTTATTTTCATGTATGTTTTTTTTCTTTCCTGGTTTTTGCTTGTAAGAAGGATATGTCCTCTCTCTTTGTTCTGCCCGTTTATATCTTGATGTTTCTGCGAGATATTTGCTTTGGTTTAGACCCTTGAGTTGTAGATGTGAACGATATCCTGGTTTTCGAGTTAAGGAGGATGAGTTTTGGCTTGAGGGTTCTTTGTTTTCAGAACCAAGGAATAAGCACTACCAATGCATTGGTTTGTGTCTGTTTGGTACAGATTTGTGGTTAAACCTGTTGAATAGTCATGGGTTAGCAGATGATGTGATTTTTGATTGGTTGATTGTAACTTTAGCTTCGGCTATGATTTGTTTCAGAGTTTTTTGCTCTATTTCTAAGAGCTCTTGCTCGCTACTTTTTATCAATGAATGAGTATGAAATGTTTTCCTTTAAAAAAAAAAAAAAAAGAATAGTGAAGAAGAACTCTTAAACTAAATAATAGAAAAAGAAAAATAAAATAAACCTACGATAATGAAACTAAGATTTTTGAAGAACTTGACAAAAATAATTGAGAAAAAAAGCCTTTTTTTTTTTTTGCTCGAAAACTGGGCTAGATTTATTTTTGTCCAGCCTGTTGGGGTGCAGGAAGTGGACCCTTAGTTAGACGGACCGGATCACCTTCTGCTTGAACAAAGCTTCTTTATTGGGCTTAAAAAACAACCCTCTCTTGGCGTTTTCTGCCCAAAGATATTAATAATAATATGGATATATCCTTATCCAACTGAGGCCATGCATATATATACATGTATGGAGATGTAAGCCCCACCCTTCACAAAAGCATGTGTTGCCACAATGAGGCAACTCAATAGATGTGGGAAAGAAGTACTAAAATGGTCTTCAATCAATCAACCTTGGTCCTTCGGGGCGGGGGGGAGGAGGGGTGGGGCAGCATTTTGGATAGGGTTTCCACTTTTGTTGCTAAAAATGAAAATGAAGATTCATTTTTAGTCGAGTAATACTAAAAATGAAGATTCATACTTTTATTAAGTTCTTCCAAAATTGATGTAACTCTTAAAATTACTAATAGTGTTCTTAAAAAATGATATATTGTACACCAATAGTGTGTGCCCCATAAACGGCCACAAAGTCCAAATGGTCCGAGCTTAAGGGGTGTTGGTACATAATTGCGTGTTGATTAGATATTGTATTGTTGGAGTTCGTATCGGGAAAAAAATAAGTAAAATAGAGAATAATGCTTTTTAATTAGATGTTTTGCATCTTATTGTGGAGATGCTCTTGTGAATCTAACTAATGGAAATAGGCCAAACACTTATGGCAAAACTGAATATTGGATATTGAGAAGATAAATATAGCCTTAAAGATGAATGAGACACGTGTCATTAGCAGAATGTGATGCCCTAACTTATAATACAAGCTTTGCAAGTGAAAAATATCTGAAATTTTCATGTGATGTTACTACTTATTAAGGGCCTGTTTGGAATTGGGTTTGAATGGCTTAAAAGTGCTTTTAACACTTAAAAAGTCCATTTAAAAAAAAATACTCATTTGGTAAAAAAATTAAAAGCGCTTTTAAGGGTCCAAAAAGCCTAAAAATAGCTAAAAAGTACTTTTGGCAAAAGCTTAAAAATAAAGCTTTTGCCCAAAAGCTCTTTTTGACTTAAAAGTTCTATTTCTCAAATGCAATCTCAAACAGGCTCTAAATTACTCGAAGCGGAAAATCATGTTGGGTCAGAAATTACTAGGACCGAGTCAAATACAAGACCTATTATAACTAGGGCCCAGGAAGGGTTCAACAGCCTAATTTAAGCCTGAGGAATGCCCTACAACTACAAGGGCCCAGGAGGGGCCAAGAAGACCTAGAAGGTCCCCTCCCCCTCCATTCTCCAGGTAACAATTACTCAACCCCTACACAGATAGAAGAGGGCTCCTAGAAAATGTCTTAAAGAACTTTGGCCTAGTGTGGGAGTTAAACTCAGATTTGCTGCACTTTATGGCAAGAAAGCAAAACGTTCATCAAGTGCTCAATTGGCTCCGGGGAAGAAATTAATCGAAGATAACTTTGGCACTAGCAAGTAGGGTCAAAAAGGTTATGAATACACCAATCCATGTTCTGTGTAGCAAAGCTGGCTCATATGAAGAAGATGAAAGAGAAGAGAAGTCATCTCCCGAGGGTATAAAAAGTACATACTTTAGAAATTTTTCATGTAGTGCATACGTATGGCAAGAAGTTGTGCATGGGGTAGCGTGAAATATGCATGGAGAAGAGGAATAAATATATTAGGATAAACTTTACTTTAGACCCCTAAACTACCGCATGTTTTGAGAAGACCAAAAAATTCAAAAACTCTCAATTTATACTCATGAACTTTCAATTTCAATCAATCTACCCCATCCGTTAGTTTTAGCCATTAACTTCTAACGGAAATGCCTAAAAAGATCAAATTACACTTTGATTTTTTTTTTAAAAAAAATTTTAATTTGAAATTAAGGCTAAATTTGAAATTTTATAGAAAATTCAAGGGTATAAACGTCATTTTATCACTTTTAACGTTTAAAATCTGATGGAGGGGGGTCCATTGAATCAAATGATTCAAATTAAAAGTTTAGGGATTAAATTGAGAGTTTTTAAAATTTCGGGGAGTCTTCTCAAAACGCACTGTAGTTCAAGGGTCTAAAGTGAAGTTTTTCCAATCTATTATGTAGTTGTTAGAAGAAAATCACCCATATCTAGGTAAGTTGCTAGGCTGAAGTGTCGAATTGGATCCGGATCCCCTCCCATTAGTGAGAAATATGAGATTCTCATTCTCCTATTCTCAGCCCTTAGATGAATCTAAGGGTCCAAAATATCCCAATATCAAAACTCAAAAATAAACACAACTACACTGAATTATATATCAAATTTGAATTAAAAAATGAATTAATTATTAAAAAAGAGGGGCGGCTCCGACCATCTGGGGGTGGCCGCGCGGTCATCCCTAGGCCATGGTGTAGTGACCAAAATAATTAACTAAGCTTAGCTACCTTAGTTAGAGGGTTAATTTGGGTTTTGGGTCACAAGGGACAACTGAAATGGGCATTTTGGGAATTTCAGACTTTTTGACCGTATGTACGCCCCAATAGTACCATACGTACGCTCTTGTTTTTAGTATGGACGTACGCGGCAGGGACCACCGTACGTACTCCTGCAAATAGTACACGGACGTACGCAGGGGGACCACAATACATACGCTGCTTTTTGGATAACCCCTGGATAATACCTATATGTATGATGCAACCTTTGGACCGCTAAGTAAACAGCATCGGACATATGCACCTATAGTACCAGACATACACTACTTTTCAGAATCACTTAAAGTTCCCTCAGCTTTTTCTCATCTATAAATACCCCTACCCCTCGTTCTCTCATACCCATTTTACGCCCCAAGGCTCTCTGAAACACCTTGTGTGAGTGTCTTTGTGAGTGAGTGTGGTTTGTGGAGAAGAAGATGTGATTCCTTGGAGGTTTTGGCTTGTAGGAGGTAACCTTCTAGGCCCTGCTTGTTTCTTAAGTCGTTATGCTCTTTTAGTTGGACTTAAGTCTAATAGAAGGTTTTCCACAGAGTTGGAGGACACGGGACATTTGGAGGACTACTCAGAGAATCTTTTCGACCCAGGTGAGTTTTAACTCACATAATACTTGCCATTTATTTTCCTGCATTGCATGATTATTTTGTGTGCCACAACATGCATATTTATAACTCTCACGATATACTCTTTGTTGCACATGAACTCTAACTTTTTGTGAAAATGTGCTAGTTAACAAGATAATGACATTGAGACTTGTAGAAGCATGCATGTAAAATATAGATGATGAGTGCCAAATATTGTATATTTGGACCCCTTAATTTGCATTTGCTAAGCCTTTAGCTTTAGTATTTTCTGATTTTTTTTGTTAGTTTTGGAGTTTTGATGTGTTGTAAGTCATTAAGAGAAAATTGCGGTTTGAGGGTGGAAATAAGCAAAATAATTGAAGATCCCTGGAAGTGCGATTGAGCGCACCAGCGCTTGAGCGCAAGCACGGCACGCTCGAGCGCACGACCACATCAGCCCTAGCACGCATCGCTTAAGTGCAGCGCCGCAAGAGCCTTGAAAGAAAAATCGAATGTGCTCGAGCGCACCTTGGGTGCGATCGAGCGCACTCACGCTGACCTGGCAGCGCTGAACCCTAGTTTTTTATTATTTGTATACAACTTTTTCTCTTGTAACGGGGATTGGGAGACGCCGTTTTAAGCTGAAATACGACGTATTGCCGTGGGGAAGCTTTTGCCTTGTTTTCCATTGTAAGTTTTATTTCTATGATGATGACAATTCAATTTTTGTTTATTATTGTTATCATGAGAGGCTAAATCTTTCAACTAAGGTTGAAGATGAAGCTTCGTCATTGACAAACTCATGTATTCTTTTATTTAGTTTATACAATTTTGACTTCGAATAAGGATGTTGTAGATTTTCATTCAATTGGTTGATTTATATCTTTTAATTGAATGTGATGAACTGTCATGTGTTGGAGTTGGATATTTGATGAGTTTGATCCTTCGGATACATCAATTCATTCGATTGAAATCGGATATCCGTTGTGATTCGTTAACCAAACGGATACATAAGATGATTTAATTTCAAATTGGATAATTGTTGTGATTTGTAAAAATGGGTGGATTCATTGAATGATTTAAACTTGATATTTGTAAAAAAATCAAACAACAGTTTGAGCACAATAGTTTGTCGATTGAAGGAACAAATACGAGAATACAGAGTTAAGATTTGGCGAAGTGAATTCTAAAACCTTAGTGTTCTTTACCATTTTATTTCATCAGTTTCTTTAGTTTATGTTTTATTTTTGCATGACAAAAATCACGAAATTCGGAACTAGGTTAAAATAGAATTGGTTTAAATAGAAATTGGTTTACCCAACACAAATCCCTGTGGATCGACCTCGCACTTGCACACGCTGTACTGCACATGGCTCGTGCGCTTGCGAGTACAATTAAATTTGTACATCAACAGACAAGATTAATTGCATCGTATGACATGGTACACCAGTACATGCGGGATAACGACTATGAGCTTACTATACATGTTAACTTTATGGTCAAATGTGTGTGTGATATATGGGCCTTGGATCCAATAGTTTTTTCGTGACCGGCACAGCCTTAGTAGGTGGTCACTACAGGATGAATATCATTAGTATCGTGGGCCACCCGAGGACGGACTCGGTCGGGCTTCTAGTGTTATGGATGGTAGCGTACAATGGTTGGGGCACTGGCATTGTATTATAGTTCCCTCGAGACAATGCCAACCCTGTTGAGAAGGAGTAATATCTCGGGTAGACCATACTGTTGAACTATCACAGTTACTCATAATTATAAGCATGTACTATATCTATATTGCATAAATAGATAACTGTTATGATTAAACTGTTGCATTCTTTACCAAACGGAGTTCATCACAAATAATGGTATGGGTATTATGTGCATTAATTTTCACTAAGTCCTTGGACTTACCCACCTTTGTTTTTATGTTTCCTCCTTCATTATGGATAATTGTGTGGTTAGCTAGCAAATAAAATGCCTACGGACCGGACTTGGGTGATAGCTTAGGATTTGATTAGAGTTATTTTTGATGACATGGACCCACTGTGGTTGAAGACTATGTGGGATGACTGAGGACCCACCCTCGCATACATGATCGAGATTCTTATCTCCCTAGCATTGCTAAGATTAAAAATCAATCTGTTTAGTTGCTTTATTCCTAGACAATGATTATCTTTTGGGTTGTAACCTGTACTTTGATGATTGGTCTTTGACCAGTACATTTGATGATCTATTTATGCTATGAGGTTTATCTTTATTCTAGTGATTAGATGTATGGAATATAGTTATTGCTTTCTATTAGTATATTTAAAGTCCTCCGTTGAATTCTCTCATTAGGAGAGGTTAAGATCCCTGAGTCATGTCCCGTGAGGGATAAGGCTAGGAGACGAACCGTGAGGTCAATTATCAGTTAATTGATTTTTCCATCTGGGTCGTTACAGTTGGTATCAGAGCCTTATGCTCTAAAAGGACTATAGGATAAAGGGAAGGAAAGCCTAGGCAACGATCACACCAGAATATAAGCTAGTTAGTGGTTAGGACTTAGCTTCTAGGTTGGTCGCTCGGTTCTAATCGAGTTGGTTCTAACTCTACTTTTCGATGCATAGAATGACGCTCTAAAGGAACCCAGCAATCGGAGCGAATGCTTTGGAATTTGGAAACCCCAAAGATAACGAGCATTCGGGACCTGTAGATGTTCTAGTCTACGAGACAGCACCCCCAGGAAGAGATCAAGTGATGGACACGCTTGACCGGTTGGCGTCGGCTTTGGATAGGGTCGCAAGGCAGCTAGCTGAAGGATCTGGTTGTTCTCTAAAGGGCTTCTATAGTCATCAATCTGATAGCTTTGATGAGAGAGGTGATTATAACAGAGCGAAGAAGTGGCTAAATGATATAGGTGAATTGTTGACTACTACTGGATGCACCAATGAGCAGAAGGTGGCTTACACTGCTTGTAAGCTGACCGAAGAGGCTAAACGCTGGTGGTAACATAAGAAGATCGTGCTTGCCGCTAATTTAGGTTCAGTGATTGCCATTACTTGGGACATCTTTAAGCATGAGTTCAATCGACACTTCTTTCCCAGAGTTGTGCAAGACATAAAGGCACGAGAATTCTTGGATTTGGCCTAAGGAAGTATGTCAGTAATCGAGTACGTTGCTAAGTTTCTTCAGCTGTCGACGTTTGGCATGTACCTCATCCCTAATGAGAAGAGGAATGCAAAGAAGTTTGAGTGGGGTTTGAACACCCGCATTCGAACTATGATGACCTGCTTTGACATCCGTGATTTTTCCAAGTTGGTGGATCAGGCTTCAATCTACGAGGAAAGTTTGAAGGAGAACGCAACAGAGTACGCAGATCAGAAGAGGAGGGATCAAGGACCTGGTACTTCGTTAGGAGGAGCCGGGTGTTGTGCAAATTTATTTAACTCGCAAGTTCACGAATCGATTGTAGTTTAATGGATTGCAAGTGCGAGGTCGATCCCACAAAGAATTGTATTTTGGAAAGAGCAATTTATATCTAAATTAATTAAATCCTAATCTAGTTCCAAAAGGGTTTTGATTTTGGTTTTAAAAATTCAAAGACAAACATAAACTAATTAAAATAAACTAAAAGATAAAATACTAAGGTTTGTGAATTCACACTCATCGAATCATAACAACATACTTCCATGTTTATCAATATTAATCTGAAGTTCTCACAATTAAAATCTTAGATATGTTTTACTACGCTTCAAACAATTAATCAAAATCATCTCATGTATCCATTCATTGCACAAATCACAAAAGGAATCCAATATCAATTAAATCATCAGATGTATCCGTAAATCACAAAAGATATCCAATCTTAATTGAAACACCAAATGTATCCGTAGAACAAATCACAAGGGATATCCAATTATTTAGGCAAATAAAATCAAGCAATCAATTATGTAGAATTATCTTAAATCATCAAGTGTATCCTTGAATCATAAAAGATATCCAAGAATCACTCCACACATTGAAAAGAAGTAAAAAAATTGAAATATTAAACCCAATAAAATTAGATAAATAAAGATTTACATGAAAGTATTGATGTTCTTCATCGGTGAGGCTTCATCCCCAACCTTAGTTCGGAATTTAACTTCACATAAAAATAAAACCTAAATCTAAAGAAAACCTAAACTAAAAAGAGAAAAACAGTAGAATTTTGCTCTTTGGAATTCTATATCTTTTCTTGAATGCAAAGAGGTCTATTTATAGGCTTAGGAAAGTCCTAAAAGCCCTATTAAACCTAGATAATTCGAAGTTCTGTCTCCCAGTCAAAATAGAAGTCTAAAATCGGAATAGGATTCATTCAGATTTGTGTCCTTTAATTTCGGGGTGATTTTGACATAGTAAACGTCCGAATTAGAAAAATTCTATTTCACAATAAACTGTATTATTTTGAGTTAGCTTTCAAATGCCACTGGAATCACTTCAATCCAATATTTGAACAGAAAGTTATGGTCAAAATACTAAAACATATACATAATCTGAATTTGAATCCAATCCGAAATCTTATCAAATCTGATCTTTAATCCAATTTAACATTTTTCTTAGATTTGGTTAAACTTAACCACATCATTTAGGTCTTCTCAAAGTATGCTTTCTTCCAAACTTTGCATTTTTTGCTTTAAAGCTGTAGTTTTTCTTTAATGACCTACAAAACATTAAAAACACAAAACTAACACAAAATATTAAATAACGACACAGTTAAAGGATTAACTAGTGTAAGTAAAGGGGTCCAAGTATGCAATATTTGGCACTTATCAAACATCCCAAACTTACATTTTGCTAGTCCCTTAGCAAAACAAAACGAAAAATAAAATGAAAGCAAGAAATATAAATCCTCTTTCGTGGGAGAGACGATTGCATTTAGCATATGTAACAAGCCTTTTAAACCCCTAGGCATCCTTAGTGGACGAGTGAAGTCTCGTGAAGGCTTAACATGAATGATACCCATAAACATTGTGCACTATGTTGTTAACAAGAAAGAATTTTCACATAAACCATGGTTCTTATTCATGAGCAAACTTAAAAAGACAAAAACCATCATCACAGTCAAAAGGAAATCCAGAATCAAATCACTCATAAGTTCTGAAATGTGTTCTGAAATTGAGACCTCATATGTTCTGAAATGTGTAAAGTGTAATTAGCATATAATCATGAAGCTTTCAATTTAAATTCAAGACAAGTTCCATAAAATTTGAAAAAATCTCTATCAAACGAAACAACCAAGGCAAGATATGCATTTTTTTT
>NC_081549.1:8492197-8569624 GCF_901000735.1 Corylus avellana | reverse complement strand
TGATGAATGCCAAATATTGTATATTTGGACCCCTTTACTTATGTTTGTTAAGCTCTTAGCTGTGTTAATTTATGATGTTTTTTGTTAGTTTTGGTGTTTTGGTGTGTTGCAGGTCATTAAGAGAAAACTGCGGTTTGAGGGTGGAAATAAGCAAATAATTGAAGATCCCTAGAAGTGCGATCAAGCACACAGAGGGACGATCGAGTGCAGGTGCGCTCGAGCGCAATCACGGCACGCTCGAGCGCACGACCACGTCAGCCTTAGCATGCATCGCTTAAATGCTGTGCCGCAGGAGCCTTGATTAAACCCGAGTGCGCTCGAGCGTACCTTGGGTGCGATCGAGCGCACTCACACTGACCTGGCTGCTCTGAACCCTAGCTTTTTATTATTTATATACAACTTTTTCTCTTGTAACGGGGATTGGGAGACGCCGTTTTAAGATGAATTACGACGTATTGTCGTGGGGAAGCTGTTGCTTTGTTTTCCATTGTAAGTTTTATTCTTTCGATGATGACAATTCAATTTTTGGTTGTTATTGTTATCATGAGAGGCTAAATCTTTCAACTAAGGTTGAAGATGAAGCTTCGTCATTGACAAACTCATGTATTTTCGTATTTTTTTTATACAATTTTGACTTCGAATAAGAATGTTGTAGGTTTTCATTCAATTGGTTGATTTATATCTTTTAATTGAATGTGATGAACTGTTATGTGTTGGAGTTGGATATTAATGTGTTTCATCTTTCGGATACATCAATTCATTTGATTGAAATCGAATATCCGTTGTGATTCGTTAACCAAACGGATACATAGGATGATTTAATTTCAAATCGGATAATTGTTGTGATTTGTAAAATGGGTGGATTCATTGAATGATTTAAACTTGATATTTGTAAAACATCGAACAACAGTTTGAGCACAGTAGTTTGTCGATTGTATGAACAAATACGAGAATATAGAGTTAAGATTTAGCGAAGTGGATTCTGAAACCTTAGTGTTCTTTACCATTTTATTTAATCATTTTCTTTAGTTTATGTTTTGTTTTAGCACAACAAAAATCATGAAATTCGGAACTAGGTTAAAATAGGATTAGTTTAGATAAGAATTAGTTTTCACAACACAATTCCCTATGGATCTACCTCGCACTTGCACACACGCTATATTGCACACGACTCGTGCGCTTGCGAGTACAATTAAATTTGTACATCAAATTTTGGCGCCGTTGCCGGGGATTTGTTTGTTTGTGAAATTGATTTTTATTTGGATTGATTTTATTTTTCTACTAGTCTTTTTCTTTTTGCAATTTTATTTTATTGTATTTGTTATTATTTCTGCCATTTTGATCTAAAAAAAAAAAAAAAAAAAAAAGGTTTGTTGTTTCTGTTTTTCTTGTTGCAGTTTCAGAGAATTTTAGTTTTTGTTAGTACGCTCGAGCGCACAAAGCTGTGATCGAGCGCACTCGAGCCTTTTCAGCAAGCAGCCTGCGTGCCTACACCTGATCCATTCTGCAAGTACGTACGAGCGCACAGGGAACGCACATCTGTGATCGACCGCATTGTTTCTGCGCTCGAGCGCAGCACCAGAAGCAGCTAAGCACAATTTTGTTTTGTTGTTGTTTTGAAATTTCTTTTGTATATTGTTGTTGAATGGTTAGTTCTATTTTTTTTGTTTGGTTGTTTGTGTACTTTTTGTGATTATTCATTGTTGTTTAATCAGTTTATTTGAACACTCGAGATTGGTGTATGCTTGGTCGGAGATCCCTGAACTTAGATTTGACACCTTTAGATCCCGACATTGATAGAACTCTTAGGAGAACTCGGAGAGCACCTATTGAGAGTGAGGATAGAGGTGAAATGGGAGACCAACAAGATAACATAGAGGAACCTAGGGTTGAGCATGAGGATGCTAGAGCTGGAAATCCCAAGCAAGCTAGAGCTTGGAATGTGGACTTCACTACGTCACTTAGGGAGTTGTTCGCACCTGTGGACTTCACTACATCCCATTCGTGTATAGTGTTGCCACCAACCAATGCTACTCATTTTGATTTGAAACCTCATGTCATCCAACTCCTACCATCGTTCCATGGCCTAGAACTTGAAAATCCTTACAGTCATGTAAAGAAATTCAAGGACATATGCGCCACTTTCAAATTTCAAAATTTCTCCGAAGAGTCTGTCCATCTCAGACTATTTCCTTTCTCTCTGCAAGACAAAGCCAGGGCATGGTTGGACTCCAACACGCCCGGATCCATTACATCTTGGGAAAGCTTGTTAAGCAAGTTCTATAACAAGTATTTCCCAATGTCAAAGGTCAATGAATGCAGAAAGGAAATAAGTTCCTTCACTCAGGAGGAGGACGAGAAATTTTCGGAGTGTTGGGAAAGATTTAAGGAGTTGTTGATAAGATGCCCTCCACATGGTTATGAGAAGTGGAGACTCGTTCAGTTTTTCTACCAAGGATTGACCCAATCCAACCGTAGTATGATCGAGTCAATGAATGGAGGAGCATTCTTAAGTTTGACAGGGGATGCAGCATATAAGGCACTAGATAAGTTGTTGACAGCTCACAGCAGTGGGATTTTTCGAGTTGTCGGGATAAATCTGCCCGTATTCCCAAGAAAGGTGGCATCTATGAGGTTAAGGAGGACACTGATTTGAGGATAAAGATAGATGCTCTGACCAAGAAGGTTGAAGCCCTGGCAGTGGGTCAATCCGTAAATGCCGCCAACACATTCAATGTTGATGGCTGTTCAATCTGTGCTAATCCTATGCACTTAGCACAGAATTGTCCATTTTCACCGGCTTTTGCCGAGTGCTCCATGGAACAAGTGAATGCCTTCAATGACTTTAGGAAGCAAGCAAGCGGACCATACTCGGAGACATACAATCCAGGGTGGCGGAACCACCCTAATTTCTCATGGAAGCAGAGCCAACCAATGAATCAAGGATTTCCCTCACAGAATCATGGTCGTTCAACTCAACCAGTGCAACATCCTGCATCTTCGTCACAATCATTGCTGGAGGAAACGATGAAGGCATTCATACAATCGAATAGCCAGACCATACAAGAGCTCAAAAACTCTACCATGGCAAATACCCAAGCAATAGATGAAGTGAAGAATGCCACCATGGTTAACACCCAAGCAATTGCGAAGATGGAGAGTCAGATTGGACAGATAGCCAATCACTTGGGTGAGAGAGAAAAAGGGAAATTGCCCAGTCAGCCCATGCCCAACCCAAAAGGTCAATATATGGTTGGGAATTCCTCAAATCCTGCACACGGACAAGAATATGTGCAAGCAATTGTCACTCTGAGGTCAGGAAGACAAGTGGACAATCAGGTGGTTGAGCAAGAAGAAGACCTTGCGGGGCAAGAAAAGGAAAAGAGTGGCAACAAAGAGAAGAGAGATGCCGAGCCATCTACAGCCACGCCCATTATTGAGGACCCTCCTAGGTCATTTGTGCCGAAAGCACCTTACCCTGAAAGGTTGCAAGCACCCAAGAAAGGAGGGAAGTTTGAGGACATTCTCGAAGTGTTCAAGCAGGTCCAAATCAATATTCCATTTTTGGACGCCATCCAACAAGTGCCTTCTTATGCGAAGTTCTTGAAGGATTTGATCACAGTTAAGAGAAGAACAAATGTCCCGAAGAAAGCATTTTTGACCGAGCAAGTTAGCTCTATCCTTCAGTGCAAGTTGCCCATTAAGTATAAGGACCCTGGGTGTCCTACCATCTCTTGCACGATAGGAGTCAGTCGAATTGAGAAGGCTCTTTTAGATCTTGGGGCGAGTGTGAATCTCCTACCCTATTCAGTTTACCTACAATTAGGGTTAGGGGAACTGAAGCCCACGTCCATGACACTTCAATTGGCTGATAGGTCAGTTAAGATACCACGGGGAATCATTGAGGATGTTTTGATCAAGGTGGATAAGTTTTACTTCCCTGTGGACTTCATTGTGCTAGACACAGAGCCGGTCAAGAATGTTGGCATTCAAATACCGGTGATTCTAGGGCGACCATTCTTAGCTACGGCTAACGCCCTGATTAATTGTAGGACAGGGGTGATGAAGATTTCCTTTGGAAATATGACAGTGGAGCTGAATATCTTTGATATCAGCAAACAACCATTGGAGTATGATGAAGTGAGAAATGTATGCTTGATAGAGGAGATTATGGAAGAGACAGTGAATGAATCAAGCATAGAAGACCCCTTGGAGGCATGCTTTGCTCAGTTCGGAGAGGATTTGGATTTGGACAAGTTGCTTGAGCAAGCAGATGCAATTTTGGAGACTGCTCCTCTGGTGAGCAGTGAGAAGGAGGAGACAACAACACTTGATCCCCCAAAGAAGGAACTTAAGCCTCTACCGGATAACCTTAAGTATAAGTTCCTAGGTCCAGCAGATTCTTTGCCTGTGATTATAGCTTCGGATTTGGTTGATGCTCAAGAGGAAAAATTGCTAGAGGTGTTAAGACAGCACAAGGAAGCTATCGGTTGGACCATTGAGGATATCAAGGGGATCAGTCCCTCGGTGGTGATGCACAAGATACATTTAGAGGAGAATGCCAAGCCATCGAGGGAGCAACAGAGAAGGTTAAACCCAGCTATGCAAGAGGTTGTGAGGGCTGAAGTGATTAAGTTGTTGGATGCAGGGATCATTTATCCAATCTCGAATAGCAAGTGGGTAAGCCTAATTCATGTTGTGCCAAAGCGGGCTGGATTGACGGTAGTAAAGAAGAAGGATGACGAGTTGGTCCCAACTCGTATTCAGTCAGGATGGAGAGTTTGCATAGACTACTGCAAGCTAAATGCCGCCACAAGGAAGGATCATTTTCCACTCCCATTCATTGATCAGATGGTGGAGCGTTTGGCTGGGCATGCATACTATTGCTTCTTGGATGGTTATTCTGGATATAACCAGGTCCCTGTGGACCCCGAAGATCAAGAGCAGACGACGTTTACTTGCTCTTTTGGGACGTTCGCCTACCGTCACATGCCCTTTGGGTTATGCAATGCACCTGCTACTTTTCAGGGGTGCATGATCAGTATTTTTTCTGACATGGTAGAACGTTTCCTTGAGGTTTTCATGGATGACTTCTCTGGCTTCGGTTCATCATTTGAGGAGTGTTTGCACCGCCTCACCTTGGTATTGGTACGGTGCAAGGAGAAGAACCTGGTGCTCAATTGGGAGAAGTGCTATTTTATGGTCAAGCAAGGTATTGTATTGGGGCACGTCATATCTCAGAGGGGGATTGAGGTTGATAAAGCGAAGGTGGATCTAATCTCTAACCTTCCACCCCCACGTACAGTGAAGGAGGTTCGCTCTTTTCTGGGCCATGCAGGATTTTATAGGCGATTCATCCAGGACTTTAGCAAGATCGCCAGGCCCTTGTGCAGATTATTGGTGAAGGATGCCTCATTTGTATTTGATGAAGACTGCAAGATAGCATTTGGGATCTAAAGAGAATTCTGACGTCCATACCTATTATTCAGCCGCCCAACTGGGGTGTATCTTTTGAGATCATGTGTGACGCATCGGATTATGCAGTCGGAGCTGTTTTGGGGCAGCGTGTTGATAGACTCCCCCACGTCATTTACTATACAAGCAGGACTCTAAACGACGCACAACTCAATTACTCCACCACGGAGAAGGAGTTGTTGGCAGTCGTTTTTGCGCTAGATAAGTTTAGACCCTATTTACTAGGATCTAAAGTCATCATCTTTTCAGATCACTCAGCATTGAAGTATCTTTTTTCCAAAAAAGATGCTAAATCTCATCTGATCCGATGGATTGTGCTACTTCAGGAGTTCGACATAGAAATTCGGGACAAAAAGGGTTCCCAAAATGTGGTGGCGGATCATTTGTCTAAATTGACTGTGGATTACACTGAGGACGCCAACCCCATTTCGGAGACTTTCCCTGATGAGCAATTGATGCGCATTGCTCATAAGCCCGAACCATGGTTTGCTGACATAGTGAACTATCTCGTCACCGGCCAACTGCCTTAGCAGTGGGGGTGACAAGATAGGTCCAGATTTTTGCCCATGGTGAAACATTTTTTTTGGGACGATCCTTACCTGTTCAAGTATTGTTCCGATAAATCATTAGGAGGTGTATACCTAAGCATGACCAATCCAATGTCATCTCCTTTTGTCATGATCATGCTTGTGGAGGCCATTTCAGTGCTAAGAAGACTGCTGCCAAGATTTTGCAGTGTGGATTTTATTGGCCTACCCTTTTCAGAGACGCCCACGCTTATTGTATATCTTGTGAGCGTTGTCAGAAGCTAGGGAGTATCTCTAGGAGGAATATGATGCCCCTCAGTCCCATTTTGATTGTTGAGATTTTTGATGTATGGGGCATCGATTTCATGGGACCTTTCCTGAACTCCTTTGGCTATTTGTACATCTTGGTTGCTATGGACTATGTGTCCAAATGGGTGGAAGCGGTTGCATGCAAGACCAATGACCATAGAGTTGTGGTCCAGTTTTTGAGAGACACTATCTTTGCTCGTTTTGGTATGCCTTGAGCAATTATAAGTGATGGAGGTAAGCATTTTTGCAATCGGATTTTTGAGCAGTTGATGAAGAAGTATTTCATCACACATAAGGTTGCCACCCCGTATCGCCCACAGACAAGTGGACAGGTTGAAGTTTCCAATCGAGAGATCAAGCATATTTTGGAAAAAACTATAAACCCCAATAGAAAAAATTGGTCTATACGATTGAGTGACGCACTGTGGGAATATAGGACAGCTTTCAAGACCCCGATTGGGATGTCACCCTATCGGCTTGTGTACGGGAAGGCATGTCATCTTCCCGTGGAGTTGGAGCATAGAGCATATTGGGCCATTAAGCAACTGAACTTCAATCTTTTGAAGGCTGGCTCACAAAGGAAGCTCCAACTCAATGAATTGGAGGAGTTGAGGAATGATGCTTATGATTCTGCGCAGTTGTACAAGGCACAGATGAAGAAGGCTCATGACCAGAGCATTTTGAGACGATCTTTTGAGCCTGGTGAGAAAGTCCTTCTTTACAATTCACGGCTGCATCTTTTCCCAGGCAAGTTGAAATCTCGGTGGACAGGCCCATTTATCATTCGGACAGTTTTTCCTCATGGGGCCATCGAGATTGAGGATCCTCAGAATGGTAACACCTTCAAGGTGAATGGACAGAGATTAAAACCATTCTTAGAGTTGAGGAGTAAGGAGATTGAGACGACATTGTTGGAGGATCCGAGTTATTCTGAGTGATTGTCGTCTTTTGTGGAGAGTCTGGCTGAAGACTTAAAACTTAGCGCTTGTGGGAGGCAACCCTCATTCTTTCCCTTACCATTTTATCTTGTTTGTTTGTTTCTGTTGTGTTTTTCAGGGCAAGTGTCTGCCATTCAAGTTTGGGGGAGCATTCTCCTACGTTACACCCGACTTGCGCCGCTCACCTGGTATTGTATCTCTGGACCCATTGGGGACAATGTGTCATTTTATTTTGGGGGTGGGGGTAGACATTTCTCTGTCTTTTTCCTTGATTATTCGTGTTGTTTTGTTAAAAAAAAAAAAAAAAAAAAAATTGTGCTATGTTGTTGATTAAGCAAGGGTAACACCTATTCTGTGGTTTGCATGTCATTGGTCTGTTTAGCATTTTGAATATAGCATATCATTAGGAATCTGAGTCTTTTGACTCTTTGTTGGATTAGAGAGATTTCACATGTTTGAAATTATCACCACGGGCACACTAGCATAGAATCGGTGAGGTATAAGATTTGACTTAATTAGGGTGTATTTCAAGATTGGTAGGATGAAGTGTGATGAAACCTTGGCTTGAAAAAAAAAAGGAAAAAAAAAATCAGTTTGAGCTTCTCATTGAGTAACCGGACCTCATGCCTCACAAAGCGTTGAGTGTTCACGTAAAAAGATGAGAAACCTAACATGGTTGGTTGTATGGCTAGTTTGACTTCGTAGCCTAGTTGACTTGAGTAATTAAGCCCTTAGGGATGTTTCTACATCTAGTGCCTTAAAACCATTTGGTTTGGGAGTCTCTGGCCCAACACTCGTTACATAGGTCAATTAGAAAGCTTAAGGAAGCTAAGCATTGCACATCCTACACACAAAAAAAAAAAAAAAAAAATTAAGCCTTGGTTGTTTCATCTGAGCGAATTCCTATCACTTCTAAGGTACACCCAAGTTTGAGAATAAATTGAAGCCTCATGATTATATGTTAGTCTCACATTGCACTTATTGGAACATGTGTTGTCTCAAATTTTCACCTTTGAGTTGAAGGATTTGTGGTTGTTTTGATGATGTGATTGTAGTGTTCACTGTGATAAACCTGCTCACGATGTTAAAAACCATGTGTTTATGTGGAACTCCTTGGTTGTCAAATAACATAGTGCAGAAATGTTTGTGGGTATCATTACTGTTAAACCCTCTTGAGACTTCACTCCTCCTCTAGGGATGCCTAGGGGTTTAAAAGGCTTATTGCGTATGCTAAATGCAATTGTTTCTCCCATGATAGCGGACTTATGTTTCTTGCTTTCATTTTGTTTTACTAAGGGACTAGCAAAATGTAAGTATGGGGGTATTTGATGAGTGCTAAATATTGTATATTTGGACCCCTTTACTTATGTTTCTTAAACTCTTAGCTGTGTTAATTTTTGATGTTTTTTGTTAGTTTTGGTGTTTTGGTGTGTTGCAGGTCAGTAAGAAAAAACTACGGTTTGAGGGTGGAAATAAGCAAATAATTGAAGATCCCTGGAAGTGCGATCGAGTGCACAGAGCGACGATCGAGCGCACCTGCGCTCGAGCACAATCACGGCACGCTCGAGCGCACGACCACGTCAGCCCTAGCATGCATCGCTTAAGTGCTACGCCGCAGGAGCCTTGAAAAAACCCGAGTGCGCTCGAGCGCACTCACGCTGACCTGGCAGCGCTGAACCCTAGTTTTTTATTATTTATATACAACTTTTTCTCTTGTAACGGGGATTGGGAGACGCCGTTTTAAGCTGAATTATGACGTATTGCCGTGGGGAAGCTTTTGCTTTGTTTTCCATTGTAAGTTTTATTTCTCTGATGATGACAATTCAATTTTTGTTTGTTATTGTTATCATGAGAGGCTAAATCTTTCAACTAAGGTTGAAGATGAAGCTTCGTCATTGACAAACTCATGTATTCTCCTATTTAGTTTATACAATTTTGACTTTGAATAAGGATGTTGTGGATTTTCATACAATTGATTGATTTATATCTTTTAATTGAATGTGATGAACTGTCATGTGTTGGAGTTGGATATTTGATGAGTTTGATCCTTCGGATACATCAATTCATTCGATTGAAATCGGATATCCGTTGTGATTCGTTAACCAAACGGATACATAAGATGATTTAATTTCAAATTGGATAATTGTTGTGATTTGTAAAAATGGGTGGATTCATTGAATGATTTAAACTTGATATTTGTAAAAAAATCAAACAACAGTTTGAGCACAATAGTTTGTCGATTGAAGGAACAAATACGAGAATACAGAGTTAAGATTTGGCGAAGTGAATTCTAAAACCTTAGTGTTCTTTACCATTTTATTTCATCAGTTTCTTTAGTTTATGTTTTATTTTTGCATGACAAAAATCACGAAATTCGGAACTAGGTTAAAATAGAATTGGTTTAAATAGAAATTGGTTTACCCAACACAAATCCCTGTGGATCGACCTCGCACTTGCACACGCTGTACTGCACATGGCTCGTGCGCTTGCGAGTACAATTAAATTTGTACATCAACAGACAAGATTAATTGCATCGTATGACATGGTACACCAGTACATGCGGGATAACGACTATGAGCTTACTATACATGTTAACTTTATGGTCAAATGTGTGTGTGATATATGGGCCTTGGATCCAATAGTTTTTTCGTGACCGGCACAGCCTTAGTAGGTGGTCACTACAGGATGAATATCATTAGTATCGTGGGCCACCCGAGGACGGACTCGGTCGGGCTTCTAGTGTTATGGATGGTAGCGTACAATGGTTGGGGCACTGGCATTGTATTATAGTTCCCTCGAGACAATGCCAACCCTGTTGAGAAGGAGTAATATCTCGGGTAGACCATACTGTTGAACTATCACAGTTACTCATAATTATAAGCATGTACTATATCTATATTGCATAAATAGATAACTGTTATGATTAAACTGTTGCATTCTTTACCAAACGGAGTTCATCACAAATAATGGTATGGGTATTATGTGCATTAATTTTCACTAAGTCCTTGGACTTACCCACCTTTGTTTTTATGTTTCCTCCTTCATTATGGATAATTGTGTGGTTAGCTAGCAAATAAAATGCCTACGGACCGGACTTGGGTGATAGCTTAGGATTTGATTAGAGTTATTTTTGATGACATGGACCCACTGTGGTTGAAGACTATGTGGGATGACTGAGGACCCACCCTCGCATACATGATCGAGATTCTTATCTCCCTAGCATTGCTAAGATTAAAAATCAATCTGTTTAGTTGCTTTATTCCTAGACAATGATTATCTTTTGGGTTGTAACCTGTACTTTGATGATTGGTCTTTGACCAGTACATTTGATGATCTATTTATGCTATGAGGTTTATCTTTATTCTAGTGATTAGATGTATGGAATATAGTTATTGCTTTCTATTAGTATATTTAAAGTCCTCCGTTGAATTCTCTCATTAGGAGAGGTTAAGATCCCTGAGTCATGTCCCGTGAGGGATAAGGCTAGGAGACGAACCGTGAGGTCAATTATCAGTTAATTGATTTTTCCATCTGGGTCGTTACAGTTGGTATCAGAGCCTTATGCTCTAAAAGGACTATAGGATAAAGGGAAGGAAAGCCTAGGCAACGATCACACCAGAATATAAGCTAGTTAGTGGTTAGGACTTAGCTTCTAGGTTGGTCGCTCGGTTCTAATCGAGTTGGTTCTAACTCTACTTTTCGATGCATAGAATGACGCTCTAAAGGAACCCAGCAATCGGAGCGAATGCTTTGGAATTTGGAAACCCCAAAGATAACGAGCATTCGGGACCTGTAGATGTTCTAGTCTACGAGACAGCACCCCCAGGAAGAGATCAAGTGATGGACACGCTTGACCGGTTGGCGTCGGCTTTGGATAGGGTCGCAAGGCAGCTAGCTGAAGGATCTGGTTGTTCTCTAAAGGGCTTCTATAGTCATCAATCTGATAGCTTTGATGAGAGAGGTGATTATAACAGAGCGAAGAAGTGGCTAAATGATATAGGTGAATTGTTGACTACTACTGGATGCACCAATGAGCAGAAGGTGGCTTACACTGCTTGTAAGCTGACCGAAGAGGCTAAACGCTGGTGGTAACATAAGAAGATCGTGCTTGCCGCTAATTTAGGTTCAGTGATTGCCATTACTTGGGACATCTTTAAGCATGAGTTCAATCGACACTTCTTTCCCAGAGTTGTGCAAGACATAAAGGCACGAGAATTCTTGGATTTGGCCTAAGGAAGTATGTCAGTAATCGAGTACGTTGCTAAGTTTCTTCAGCTGTCGACGTTTGGCATGTACCTCATCCCTAATGAGAAGAGGAATGCAAAGAAGTTTGAGTGGGGTTTGAACACCCGCATTCGAACTATGATGACCTGCTTTGACATCCGTGATTTTTCCAAGTTGGTGGATCAGGCTTCAATCTACGAGGAAAGTTTGAAGGAGAACGCAACAGAGTACGCAGATCAGAAGAGGAGGGATCAAGGACCTGGTACTTCGTTAGGAGGAGCCGGGTGTTGTGCAAATTTATTTAACTCGCAAGTTCACGAATCGATTGTAGTTTAATGGATTGCAAGTGCGAGGTCGATCCCACAAAGAATTGTATTTTGGAAAGAGCAATTTATATCTAAACTAATTAAATCCTAATCTAGTTCCAAAAGGGTTTTGATTTTGGTTTTAAAAATTCAAAGACAAACATAAACTAATTAAAATAAACTAAAAGATAAAATACTAAGGTTTGTGAATTCACACTCATCGAATCATAACAACATACTTCCATGTTTATCAATATTAATCTGAAGTTCTCACAATTAAAATCTTAGATATGTTTTACTACGCTTCAAACAATTAATCAAAATCATCTCATGTATCCATTCATTGCACAAATCACAAAAGGAATCCAATATCAATTAAATCATCAGATGTATCCGTAAATCACAAAAGATATCCAATCTTAATTGAAACACCAAATGTATCCGTAGAACAAATCACAAGGGATATCCAATTATTTAGGCAAATAAAATCAAGCAATCAATTATGTAGAATTATCTTAAATCATCAAGTGTATCCTTGAATCATAAAAGATATCCAAGAATCACTCCACACATTGAAAAGAAGTAAAAAAATTGAAATATTAAACCCAATAAAATTAGATAAATAAAGATTTACATGAAAGTATTGATGTTCTTCATCGGTGAGGCTTCATCCCCAACCTTAGTTCGGAATTTAACTTCACATAAAAATAAAACCTAAATCTAAAGAAAACCTAAACTAAAAAGAGAAAAACAGTAGAATTTTGCTCTTTGGAATTCTATATCTTTTCTTGAATGCAAAGAGGTCTATTTATAGGCTTAGGAAAGTCCTAAAAGCCCTATTAAACCTAGATAATTCGAAGTTCTATCTCCCAGTCAAAATAGAAGTCTGAAATCGGAATAGGATTCGTCCAGATTTGTGTCCTTTAATTTCGGGGTGATTTTGACATAGTAAACGTCCGAATTAGAAAAATTCTATTTCACAATAAACTGTATTATTTTGAGTTAGCTTTCAAATGCCACTGGAATCACTTCAATCCAATATTTGAACAGAAAGTTATGGTCAAAATACTAAAACATATACATAATCTGAATTTGAATCCAATCCGAAATCTTATCAAATCTGATCTTTAATCCAATTTAACATTTTTCTTAGATTTGGTTAAACTTAACCACATCATTTAGGTCTTCTCAAAGTATGCTTTCTTCCAAACTTTGCATTTTTTGCTTTAAAGCTGTAGTTTTTCTTTAATGACCTACAAAACATTAAAAACACAAAACTAACACAAAATATTAAATAACGACACAGTTAAAGGATTAACTAGTGTAAGTAAAGGGGTCCAAGTATGCAATATTTGGCACTTATCAAACATCCCAAACTTACATTTTGCTAGTCCCTTAGCAAAACAAAACGAAAAATAAAATGAAAGCAAGAAATATAAATCCTCTTTCGTGGGAGAGACGATTGCATTTAGCATATGTAACAAGCCTTTTAAACCCCTAGGCATCCTTAGTGGACGAGTGAAGTCTCGTGAAGGCTTAACATGAATGATACCCATAAACATTGTGCACTATGTTGTTAACAAGAAAGAATTTTCACATAAACCATGGTTCTTATTCATGAGCAAACTTAAAAAGACAAAAACCATCATCACAGTCAAAAGGAAATCCAGAATCAAATCACTCATAAGTTCTGAAATGTGTTCTGAAATTGAGACCTCATATGTTCTGAAATGTGTAAAGTGTAATTAGCATATAATCATGAAGCTTTCAATTTAAATTCAAGACAAGTTCCATAAAATTTGAAAAAATCTCTATCAAACGAAACAACCAAGGCAAGATATGCATTTTTTTTTTTTTAATATTTTTTTATAGGCTCTGCAATGTCGAACTCCTTTAAGCTTTCTAATTGACCCATGTAACAAGTGTTAGACCAATGACTCCCAAGCCAGGTGGCTTTAGGGCATTAGATGTAAAACATCCATAAGGGCTTATTAACTTAAGTCAAAAAGGTTATAAAGCCAGACTAGCCATATCAAAAATTAATACTGAACTTCACACCTTTTGACGCGAACATTCAATGCTTAATGAGGCAAGATGTCCGGTTACTCAATGGAAAACTCAACATGATCTTTTTTATTTTTATATCTTGCAAGCGTCATCCAACAAATCTCAAAGAGAACTAGCTTAAGCTCAAACATCATACCTCACAGAAAACATGCTAATGTGCCATAAAAATTTATCTCAAAACAAGTGAAATCTCTTTTACCTAAAAATAAGTCAAAGGACTCAGACTCCTAATGACATAATAATGTGTTCAACCCTTTAAACAAGCTAATGAAATGCAAATCACAGTTACAGTTTAACTCAAACTTGACAATATCATAGCACAATTTAATGACAAATAAAAATAAGAACAAAAATAAACAAATAAAAACAAAAAAAAATAAATAGACAAAGTGTTTTTCCATACCCCCAAACTTGAATTACACATTGCCCTCAATGTGTAATATAGAAATACATTACCAGAAGTAAGGAAATTTGAGTGTGAACAAGGCCAGGGCGTCCCCCAAACTTAAACACCTAAACACTTGTCAACAAAAACTAACAGCAATATTTTTTTCACAGAAAAAAAAAAATCAAAAGATTAATTGCTGTTAGAAACAAAAACAAATAAAAAGAAATGCAATATAATGAAAAAGGAAAGAAAGAATTTGTGGAGTGAAGTGCAGAAAATAAACTGGAGTAGAAAACTTTACAGTGCTTCCCCCTATCATGCGAATGTCCAACCAATCACTTCCACCCTTTCTTCTTCAAAACTTCATACCTCTCTAGAAGGATGTTTCGCCATCTTATGTAGAATTGCTTGCTTCGAAGGATCTTCTTAGGAAAGTGGTTCCTAAATTTGTGTGCTTGTGTGCACAAGTCCTTGAATATCTTGACATAAGATGGCTCTTTGAGGCTTTCAGGCGATGAAGCTTTGGGCTCTTGATGTGTCTCAAGAGGGACAGTGATGTAGGCAGGAGCTTCAGTACTCGATTCCATGTCACTGGGTAGATCAGGATCTATTGGTGGCTCACTGTTCTCATGGTGCTCAATTTGCTCCTCTTTCTGTTCCTCCTCTTTGTTATCCACAATTTCCCCACTCTCAAGTGTGATGGTGACTTGGGCATGCTCATGATAAGAATTTTCGGAATCATCCTCATCAATCATGTAGTGCCTTTCAGCCATCAGCTGACTTTGAAGCTCTTCTTCCTCTATTCTGTTTAAGTCAGCAACTAGATGACCGATCTGTCCTTCTATCTTGGTCAAGGCCTGCTTAAGTTCGTGTATGTCTCTATTGTTAGCCATGTTGGAATTCCTCATCTCCTGTATGGCTTGATTGGTGAAACCTTTTAGCTTTTGTATATCTTGGGAATTTCTCATGGTAGTATTCTTTATATCTTGTATGTTCTTATCCATTGATTGCATGAATGCTTTCATCATGTCTTCCAGTGATGACTGTGGTGCAGGCTATGGCACTTGAGTGGTAGAGTGATAAACAGGAGATTGAGCTTGATGATCGAACTACGGATATTCTGAATGGTGCAATTCATCAAATTGATGAGCATAATTTCTTGTAGCCTGAGCTAATCTTGAGAAATCAGATTGGTTGCTCCAGTCCTGGTTATAACAATTGAAATTTGAATCAAACCACGGGTTGGAGAAACTGTGTTCATTTGTTCATATGAAAAGTTAGATCTAGCTGCTTTGATTTGGTCTAATTTGTCCCATAAGTTGTTGAGCTCAGCTTGTAGATCTAGACAATTGTTTTCTTCATGATAAGGATTGAAACAATATGAACATGGTTTATGTGGGTTAAAATTTTGAGGATAGTTGGTAGGAGCTGGTGTCCTATAACTAGGAGAGGGATTAAAATCATTAAAATGAAAATTAATGCTTCCCCCCTCACTTTTTAGCATGCAGATATCCCACATAAAACATTAACCATTTGAAAAAATAAATTTTTTGGCAAAGATCTACGGAATTGCTGCCTTTGCTGTGAGTCGCTTGATCGCGCTGATGTGCGGAAGGTGCTACGGCAAAACTGTAAAACAAGCCAAACAAAACAAAAAACAACAAGAAAAATCTTTTTTTTTTTTAAAAAAAAAAATTAGTAACACGAATAAAACAAAACAAATTGCAAAAAAATAGAATCCTAATTATAACTAGTAGAAGAATAAAACTAATTTAGAAATAAATTTGTTTCAAAAATTGAGCAATTCCTCGGCAACGATGCCAAAAACTTATTGTACAAATTTATTTAACTCGCAAGTGAACAAATCGATTGTTGTTTAATGGATTGCAAGTGCGAGGTCGATCCCACAGAGAATTGTTTTTTTGAAAGAGCAATTTATATCTAAACTAATTAAATCCTAATCTAGTTCCAAATGGGTTTTGATTTTGGTTGTAAAAATTAAAAGACAAACATAAACTAATTAAAATAAACTAAGAGATAAAATACTAAGGTTTGAGAATTCACACTCATCGAATCATAATAACATACTTTCATGTTTATCAATATTAATCTGAAGTTCTCACAATTAAAATCTTAAATATGTTTTATTATGCTTCAAACAATTAATCAAAATCATCTCATGTATCCATTCATTGCACAAATCACATAAGAAATTCAATATCAATTAAATCATCAGATGTATCCATAAATCACAAAAGATATCTAATCTTAATTGAAACACCAAATGTATCCGTAGAACAAATCACAAGGGGTATCCAATTATTTAGGCAAATAAAATCAAGCAATCAATTATGTGAAATTATCTTAAATCATCAAGTGTATCATTGAATCACAAAAGATATCCAAGAATCACTCCACACATTGAAAATAAGTAAAACAATTGAAATATTAAACCCAATAAAATCAGATAAATAAAGACTTACATGAACGTATTGATGTTCTTCATCGGTGAGGCTTCATCCCCAACCTTAGTTGAAAATTTAACTCCACATAAAAATAAAATCTAAATCTAAAGAAAACATAAACTAAAAAGAGAAAAACAATAGAGTTTTGCTGTTTGGAATTCTATATCTTTTCTTGAATGCAAAGAGGTCTATTTATAGGCTTAGGAAAGTCCTAAAAGCCCTATTAAACCTAGATAATTCGAAGTTCTGTCTCCCAGTCAAAATAGAAATCTGAAATCGGAATAGGATTCGTCCACATTTGTGTCCTTTAATTTCGGGGCAATTTTGGCATAGTAACCGTCCGAATTAGGAAAATCCTATTTCACAATGAACTATAGTATTTTGAGTTGAATTTCCAATGCCGCTTAAATCACTTCAATTTGATATTTGAACAAAAAGTTATGGTCAAAATACTGAGATGTGTACAGAATCTGAATTTGAATCCATTCCGAAATCTTATCTAATCTGATCTTTAATCCGATTTAACATTTTCTTGGATTTGGTTAAACTTAACCACATCATTTCGGTCTTTTCAAAGTATGCTTTCTTCCAAACTTTTCATTTTTTCCTTTGAAGCTGTAGTTTTCTTTAATGACCTACAAAACATTAAAAACACAAAACTAACACAAAATATTAAATAACGACACAGCTAAAAGATTAACTAATGTAAATAAAGGGGTCCAAGTATGCAATATTTGACACTTATCATCAGGCCAGCTAAAAGGATGGCGGTGGGGAGCTTTCCACCCTAGAGGTCATAAGGACGTACCTCCAACAACCCTTAGGCCCCGTAGCAGAATAGTCAGACGCCGGAATTGTGCCAGAAATGGAACAGGGTTCATTGGGGACCTTGTAGAATGGTGACCGGGACTTGCTATTAGTGCAAGCAATTTGGTCACTTTAGCAAGGACTACGTGGGCAAAGGAAGTGCTCAGAAGCCTTTGGCGTCAACATGAGTTTACACGCTTGTTCTAGGAGAGACGGAAGGAGGATCAGGAGTAATGATAGGTATTGTCCCTATACTTGGATTTGAAGCTTTAGTTTTGTTTGATTCAGGGGCAACCCACTTTTTCATATCTATTATGTTTGTAAGACTGTCTAGACTTGTAATACGAACTTTGGAACCTGGTCTTGCTGTAACTACCCCTGTAGACAAAAGTGTAGTCTATAAGCGTGTAGTTTGTGGATGCATTGTTAGCATCTATGGAAGAGTACTTCCTGCAAACTTAGTTGTTCTCATTATGAATAGTTACGATGTTATTCTCGGGATGGATTGGTTGGCGTGGCATTTGGCGGTTATCGACTGCACTTAGAAGCAAGTTACGCTTAAGCCATGGGGAGAAGGAGAAGTTACATACGTTGGATCACGAGTGAGGTCTTTACCTCCTACTATTTTGGCCGTTCGGGCTAGGAAGCTTATGCTTGGAGGAGGGCAAACGTTTTTAGCATTCGTCATCGCCCCGGCGAAGGAAGTGAAGAAGGACCTGCAAGATATCCCTATGGTGCGGGACTACCCAGTTGTTTTTTCAACAGACTACTCTAGATTGCTGCCGTAAAGGGAGGTGGGATTTGGGATTGAGTGCGTGCCAGACACTAATCCTATATCGAAGGCACCATATAGGATGGCACCATCAGAGTTGAAGGAACATCTTCAAGAGTTGTTGGATAAGGGGTTTATTCGCCCTAATTCATCACCGTGGGAGCGCTGATGTTGTTGATGAAAATAGAATGATGGATCGATGAGATTGTGCATCGACTATCACGAGCTGTACAAGGTCACGATTAAGAACAAGTATCCTTTGCCAAGGATTGATGACTTGTTAGATCAGCTACAAGGAGTGCGCGGGTTTTCTAATATTGATTTGTGATTAGGCTATCACCAAGTGAGGGTGAAGGAAGATGACATTTGTAAGATGGCCTTCAGAACTTGTTATGGACATTACGAGTTTTTAGTTATGTCTTTCGGACTATCTAACGTGCCAATTGTCTTCATGGACATGATGAACATAGTCTTTCATGACTATCTAGATCAGTTCATCGTGGTTTTCATTGACGACATTTTGAGGACGCCGGAGGAGCATAAAGAGCCTTTATGGAAGGCATTAGAGAGGCTTTGAAAGGAGTAGCTTTACGCTAAACTTGAGAAGTTCGAGTTTTGGGCACGTGATTTCTGGTTAGGGTGTAGCCGTGGACTCGGAGAAGGTCAAGGCGGTAGTGGAATGGACTAGGCCAACTATCTATAACATCATAGTTGTACATATGGAGAAAAAAGGAAAATAATACAAGGGTAAGTCCGATGACTTAGTGAGTATAAATGCACATGAAGTGCCTGTCATTAAATAATGAACTCAGTTGTTTATAAAGCATATTCAACATTATAAGATGACATTTTATCAAGAATGCAATATAGATATAATATATGCTTATAATCATGAGTAACATGTCATAGTTCAACAGTATAGTCTACCCGAGATATTACCCCTTCTTAGCAAGGTTGGCGCTATCCCGATAGACCTATAATACAATGTAGGTATCCTGACTATTGTACACTACCGTCTATCACTAGCAGCCTAATCGAGTCCGGCTTCGGGTGGCCCACGCTACTAGTGATGTCCACCCTGTAGTGACCAACCATTAGGGAATGGCTGCGCCAATCACGAATAACATTGGATCCAAAGCCCACACACAGACATTTGACCATAAAAGTTAACTGCATGTACCGATGTACCAAGTCATACGATGCAATTAATCTTATTCGTCTTTTACATGCATGCTTTTACAAATCTCATCATTATCTTGTTAATTAACATACGTTTTCACAAAAGAGAGTTCACAGTAGTTCCAAAATGTATTTCATAAAAGTTGCAAAATATGCATGTTTGATATATATAAAATAAACATGCAATGCTGGAATAGTAACAATAAGCATCCATGTGAGTTTATACTAACCTGGGTCGCAAGGCTCCTCCATAAAATCCCTATGAGGCTCTATAACCTTGAGTACTGAGAAAAGACGTATCATTAGTTCTAAATCCAACTAAAATGAACATAGAATATGAAAACAGAGGCTATCGGATGACTGGCCAAAGTGGCATTCCCTGGGTCAATTTTGACCGTACGTCCAGGTCCATGGCAGTACGTCCGGTCTCGCGTCCCCCTAGAAGGCTCAGGTAGAACCTCATTTGCTTTAACCGTCCTCATATCCTCCCAAACTGGTTCTAAAGCTACCAAAAGGATTCCTAGGACACCTTCTATCTCAAAACAACATTTCCATACAAAATGAAATATGCCCAACAAGAATTAAACGCTAACCCATGCTTAAATCAAGATTATAGGCAACAACATAACTAGAAGCTCGAAACTACTAACTAAGCTAACTATGAAAAGCACTTAAACATCATAACGACTAAGGAATAAACTAAGCTTAGAAGATTACCTCCTTAAAGCAAAATCTCCAAGAAAGCTCTCATTCTCCTCCAAGAACTCACAAAACACTCATATAGGGTTTTTCGATGGGAAAAAGCTGAGGGCACTACAGGATATTTTGAAAAGTAGCGTACATACGGTACTATAGGGGTGTACGTACAGTACTATTTACTCAGTGGTCCAAAAGCTGCATCATACGTTCGGGTATTATCCAAGGGTTATCCAAAAAAGCAATGTACGTACAGTGGTCCCCCTGAGTACGTCCTCACTAAAAACAAGAGCGTATGTACGATGGTTCCCAGGTGTACGTTCTCACTAAACATAAGAGCGTATGTATGGTTAGAAAGTCTAAATTCCCAAAATGCCCTTCCAGCTGTTCCTAGTGACCCAAAGCCTAAATTAACTTTCTAACTAAGCTACCTAAGTGTAGTGTCCAAATAATTAACTAAGCTTAGGTCGCTTTGTTAGAGGGTTAATTGGAGTTTTGGGTCAATAAAGACCACTAGAGGGGCGTTTTGGGAATTTAAACTTTCAAACCGAACGTACGCTAGGGTTGGCGGATGTACGCATGGGGACCACCGTACGTACGCTGTCAATAGTACGCTGTACTCTATCAATAGTACACGGACGTATGCTGCAGACCACACAGACGTATGCTACTTTTGGAATACCTCTTGGTTAATACCTGGACGTATAATACAGCCTTTGGACCGCTATGTAAATAGTACTGGACATACGCCCCAATAGTACCTGGATGTTCGCTACTTTTTGGAGAAGTTGGTAGCGCCCTCTGCTATAAATACCTCCTACCCCCCCTCACTCTCACAAGTTCATGTACGCCCCCAGGCTCCTAGAACTTTGTGTGAGTGTGTTTTGTGAGATTTTGTGAGTTTTGGTGGAGAAGGAAATGAGGTTCTTGAAGTTTCGCTTCAAGGAGGTAATATCCTTAAGCGTAGTTCGTTTCTTATATGTTATGTTATTTAATTGTTAGCCTAGTTGTTGGTTTTAGGTTTCTAGCTAGGTTAAGCTTTAATCTTGATGGTTTAGTAGTTTATCTTGATTTAATGTGTTTTCTTATGCATTGAGGCATTATTTTGAGATAGGTAATCTTAGAAGCCTTTTTGGTAGCCCTTGAAGTCAATTTAGGAGGATAGGAGGATGAGTGAACAAAATGAGGTTCTACCTAAAATCCTTCGGAGTGGACGTACAGCATCGAGCTTGGATGTATGGTCCAAAGCATTCCAGAGAGTGCTATTTTGATCAACTGTCCGATAGCTCTAGTTTTCTTGTTATAAGGTTGTTTTAGTGGAATTAGGACTAATAGAAGGTTTTCCACCGATTTGGAAGACCCGAACATGTTGGAGGGATATTCGGAGGATTAAATCGACCTAGGTGAGTTTTAACTCACATAATTTTCACTGTTATTTTCCATGACTACATGACTATTTTGTATATCAAAACATGTATATTTGCAACTCTCACAATTTACACTTGTTGCACATGAACTCTAACAGTTTTGAGAAAAACGTTGTGCTGAATATATTAACAAAGTGAGACTTGTAAAAAGTATGCATGTAAAATACAGACAAGATAAGTTGCATCGTATGACATGATACACCGGTACGTGCGGTATAATAGCCATGGGGTTTACTATACATGTTAACTTTATGGTAAAATGTTGTATATCGTTATATGGGCTTTCGATCCAATGGTTTCGTGACCAGACGTAGCCATTCCCTAATGGTTGGTTACTATAGGACATATATCATTAGTTGTGTGGGCCACCCGAGGTAGGACTCGGTCGTGCCACTAATGGGATGTACGGTAGCGTACAATGGTTGGGGCACCAGCATTGTATTACAGGTCCCTCGGGACAGCGCTATCCCTAATGAGAAAGGGTATCTCGGGTAGAATATACTGTTGAACTATGATTGTTACTTTATATCATATGCATATAGCATATATCTATATCACATCTATGATAAATTGTCATGATGGAACTATTGTCTACTTTATAAAAACCAGAGTTCATTACAAAAACTGGCATGGGCATTATATGCGTTGACATTCATTAAGTCTTTAGACTTACCCCTTTGTTTTATGTTTTTCCCTCTCCATTACGAATAATTCCGCGGTTTAGGTAGCTTAGACGGAGATGCCTTTAGAGCAGACATGGGTGATCGCGCAGGATTTGATTCGAGTAGTTTTTGGGGACTTGGATCTAGTTTGGTTACATTCTATGTGGATTGATGGAGGAACCACCCGAGCTGATATGATCAAGATTGTTATCTCTCTTGCTTTACTTAAAGTTAGGATTTGATATGTTGAGCATTTGTTAAGACAATTATATTATGGGCTGTAACCTTATTTGATGATGGTCTGATGACCGGTACATTTGATGACTATCTTTATATTATGAGGTATTTTGTTTACTCTAGTGTATGAATGTGTGGTTGTCTATGTAATGCTCTATATTCCTATAGTTTAGAAAGTCTTCCGCTGAGGTCTCTCGGATCCTTGGATTCATCTAAATGCTGAGAATAGAAAAATGAAAATCTCATATTTCTTACTAATGTGAGGGATCCGGATCCATCGAACTAATGGGCAGCTCTTGCCATAGCTGTCAAAAAGAAAAGAAAAGAAAAGAGGACTACTGCCTTATACCAAGTCCTGTCAAATTACTGACGTTAGCTACCTTACAATATGAAAGAGTAGTTTAAGCTTCCTTGATATAGGCGCTAATTAATATTTTTTGAGTCCTTCCATTATTCGTGATTGTTAATAATATATTATAGGGAAAAATATAATTTAGCCGCCGAGACTACCAGCCATTTTCTTTTTGAGCCTCCTAATTTTCAAAAAGGGATAAAGTAGCCCCAAAACTACCAACTTGTTATAATTTGGTCACTCTGTTAGTCATTACTGTCAAATAGGATGAAAAATTCAATACTACATCGTTTTGGCAAGGTCAAGTTACTAAAATGCCCTTTTAGAAAAAAAAATCAACTTAAAAAATGCCCCCCCAAAACGAAGTCGTTTTGAGGGAAAAAAAAAAAAAGGGTGGTTTAGGGGTGGCTCGCCGGCCACCCCATAGGCCATGGGGGTGGCTGGTGAGCCACCCCCAGGCCTGTTGGGGTGGCTGCCCATGGGGGTGGCCGCTGAGCCACCACAAGAGCCATAGGGTGGTCGCCAAGCCACCGATCTACTAGTTAATTGGTCTGGAGGTATTGCCAATAACTCTCTCCAACTTAATCGAATTAATCGGTTTAACATTAGGGGCGTTATAAATAGAAGGTACCCAAATAAATCTTAGCTCCTATCCCACTTTAGAGGGAGCTGGGTGATTAAGAGGTAGTTGAAGTTTTGTAATGTAAGCCCTTAAATACTAGTCATATTTTCCATGTGGTAAGATTTGTAATGTAAATGTTGTGTATTGAATACAAGACCTACTACAGGAGTGAAAAAATGTTTTCATTGGTGTGAAATAAGAAGCCTTAAAAACATACACTCCAGAGGAGCTAGCATTTCCTAAAATTATATTAACTTGAATGTGGTCCTTTAACTTGAGAATTAAATTGAATGTCCTTTCCAAATTTTTTCCTACAATTAGTCTGGAAAGACTTAGGCTTTACTTCTTCCCCAAGAAATGGAACATGCCATTTTCACCAGGCAAGTCTTGTTATTCCTTGGATAAGATAAAACATATAAAGTTCATTTCTTGTCGATTTTTTTGTAACCCCATCCTCCATTGTCACAACCATTTCAAAGTAGAAGAGAAAGATGGGTAGTTCTCTCAAGAAATTTTCTTCCGGTACCATTACTCTTTATCTATCTATCTCTCTCTGGTTGTTTTAAGATATTAGCAAATGAGCACATTTACAATTCATCATTTTTTATTTTTTAATTATGATAGCCATGATATGTAGCTAGTGAATGATGGATAAATTGTTTTCGAAATGAATGCTATTTTGGTATTTCCTTCATTATGATTTAGGGTGGTCTTATGAACGATCCTACCTCATGATTTTTAAATCTCATGGTTCAGGTCATGTTGATACATAAGTATAAGACGATATAGTTCACTCTAACTTGACCTGTATACTTAAATGAGTGAGATCCCTCAACTCTAGTCCGCTAATTTTGTTTTGGGTTCATGTTAATTTTGCAAGTCGTGTCAAAAATTGCAAGAAGTGAATAACATTTCAAGAATTGTCCAAATGTAGAACTTGTCTCATATAGGAAATCAGCTGTGCAATATTTGTATGCTTGGGTTGTGGATAACTTTGATTTTTTCTAATATTTTTTATAGTTTTTGAATAGACCATTAATTATCAATAACCTTTTTTGATATTCATGTAGGAAGTGTTGAAAAGAATGCCAAAGAAATTCGTCCCATTATAGAAAAATGCTTTGATTCCCATTTTTCAAATGCGAAGGTATTGAACTTAGCTGACTTTTACCGGGCATTATATGAAACCGTCAAGTAATTATCTACCTCATCTTCTACATTTCATCTTTGGTCTCATAGGAGACATTTGTGTGCACTTCATTTGTTTCTACGCTACCTGTGACACAAATAAATTGTGTTTATTTTAACCAATATTTTGAGAAATCAACAAAAATTTGGGTTGCACACGATTTTGTGTACCAAAGGCTAGGGCACTAGAGAGAGCCTACAATGTAAGATTCAATTCCTCCTGCCACTACCTAACTCTAAATTTACATGCTTCAAATGTTTCACCATGATAGGGGCATGTTGTGTTTGGTTTTGATTTTGGACTTAGTTTGTATAAGGTGAAAGGTTTATTTATGAGAAAATGCTCCACCTCAGTTAGGAGCTCACCAGCATACAATGTGTCTAACGAAAATACTCAATGAAAGAGTAATGATATTTAATTGACTGTTATACGATTGTCATACAATTGGATGATGTGGCAATGAAAATAATCCCTTAGTTTTTTCACTGTTAGATCTTAAAGTTGTATGGCAAATTTGTAGTAGTCTACTACATAGCATTACTCATTTTTATTTTTATTTTAAAGAAAACCTATTCAAGATTGTTTGTTGATTAGAAATCAAAAAATGGGTTTGATTTGGATTACTTGAACATGACTCCTTTGGTAAATAGTTAAGTCAACCCAAACTCATTCAAGATGGATTGAATTGGATTGTAATTCATTGGAATGAGCAAGAATTTACAAATCATATATATATGCTCATATAAGGAGAACTTGGAGCCTCCAACTCACATTGTCTTTATCATATAAGTTAACCAACTAATTAAATCCACTTGAGAAAAATGATGAAGAGCGAATGTAATGGATGCTAGATTTGGCTAGATGCTGTAAAAAAAAAAAAAAAAAATACAACATATGTGTTTTATATTTTTCAACGGTTCAGATTTAATTTCAAGTTTTTCATGAGAAAAAGAAAGTGAAATAAAATCTGGCCCGTTGAAAAAATTAGAACGCATATACTGTAGTTTTTATTTTTTTTATTTTTTATTTTTTATAGTACTTCAACAAAATTCAGGATGCTAGCCCGTGCAACGAAGACTTGTAAATGGTAGTTGTATATTGTTGGCTAAAATTTTGGTGATCCCAATGGTGTTCTAAGTGCCAAAATCACATGGGTGTCTGGACGGGATGCATAGCTGTCCGGACGGACATCAGTGCTGCAAAGTGTCTTTTTCCCGAGAGCCTCGTTTGCACCTTCGTCTGCAAGCCGTACAGACGAGATAGACAAACATGAAAACCCAAGAGCCTCGTTTGTAAGCCGTCAAGACACGCTGCGCCAAGAGACGCTGCAAAGTAATGTCGAAGCGATGTTGCCCTAAGCCTCGTCTGGATGGACATACTCCCTGTCCAAACAGCCTTCTATGTGAACTTAGTTTCCCATGTTTTACAAGCCCCATCCGGACGAGCCCACTTACCGTCTGGACGGCCCACAGCTTCTAGGTCTATTTTACAATGTAATTGAGTTCTAACTAGACTAGAGGTCTTTAGGCTTTATATATAGATCTCTACAGAACTGTATAGATACAGATTTTCCCAGAGAGTTCATGAGAGGTTGTGCTAAGACAGAGTTTATATTGTGTGATAAATCGTGCCTCTTAGAGTATTTGTTAGTTTGAATTGTGTGCTCCATTGAGAATTCTATCGGAAGGATCAGATAAAGGAGAATTATGTGTGAAGAAGATTGTGAGCAAGGAGACGAGTTGGGGGCTTGTCGATCTTACAGAACCAAGGACTTGCAAAGGGTTGTATGTGTTCCCCGTGTCTATAATCTCAAAATATTTTCTTATAGTGATTTTCTTAATTTGGCTGCCTCGGAGAGGTTCTACTTCTAGAACGATTTTTAAAAGGTTTCCTCTTCGTCACCAAAATCAGTGTGTCTGATTGATTTACTGTTTTGATTATTTTGGTGATTGATTGTTTATAGATTGCTATCTGTTAATGCCGCATATTGTGTGATATACACCTGCATAGCATTTTTCAGTAAGCTTATGCCATTGAAGTTTTTTGACCACTGATGTGGTTTTTTCAAAGCAAAAATATATCAATAATAAATTATCACTCACAATAGTATGAATCCTTGTAGGATAAGGCTATATAGAGGGTGTTGAACCTCAAGGAATGCAGGGGTGTTGTTATCAAGTTTATGAAGATTAAAAATAACTTAAGAAAATATGATTGATTTTGTTGTTGACTAAAGGTCATAAAATAAACGCAAAAGAGAATTGAATTAAAATAGAGAGAGAGAGAGTGTGAGTGAGAGAGAGAGAGAGAGAGAGAGAGAAAGAGAGAGTAGGGTATTGACTTCACCTCTATCCGCACATCAATGGTCAATCATATTTAATTAGAGAAATTCATTCTATGCATGATAAAATAAACAAGAAATTACCATATTAAGGAACAAGTATAATCAATTTTCGGTTGGCATGGACCGTCCATCTAACCACTAAGATGCAGTACAATCCGTGTTCCCTAAGTATGGATTATCTAATTCCTTAATAGGATACATGCAATTAAGGGATTAGCATAACCCATCTTCGGTTGGCACAAACCGTCTAGCTAAATTACACTAAACTAGGGTGTAGTGTTGTGCAAATTTATTTAACTCGCAAGTGCACAAATCGTTTGTAGTTTAATGGATTGCAATTACGAGGTTGATCTCACAGAGAATTGTATTTTTGAAAGAGTAATTTATATCTAAACTAATTAAATCCCAATCTAGTTTCGAAAGTGTTTTGATTTTGGTTTTGAAAATTTAAAAGACTAAACATAAACTTAATAAACTAAGTAAATCAATAGATAAAGGCACTAAGGATGCGGAATCTATACTCATCAAATCATAATAACATATTTTATATTCATCAATATTAATCCGAAGTTCTCACAATTTAAATCTTATGTATGTTTTACTATGCTTCAAAGAATTAATCAAAACCATCATATGTATCCATTCATTGACCAAATCACAAGAGGAATCCAAATTTAATTGAAACACCAGATGTAGCCGTAGAACAAATCACAAGGGATATCCAATTTTTATGAGTTAAAAACCAAGCAATCAATTATGTGAAATTACCCTAAATCATCAAGTGTATCCTTGAATCACAACAAGATATCCAAGAATCATGCCACATATCGAAAAGAAGTAAAACAATTGAAATAATAAACCAATAAAATCAGAATAATAAAAGCTTACAATAAAACGATGTTGTTCTTCATCGGTGAGGCTTTATCCCCAACCTTAGTTGAGAATTTAGCTTCACATGACTATGAAACTAAAACCTAAACCTAAAGAAAAACTAAACTAAAAGAAAAGCTATGGATTACATTCTGTCTCCAAAATTGTATCCCAAAATTAGTCTCTGAAATTCTATATCTTTTCTTGAATGAAAAGAGGTCTATTTATAGGCTTAGGGAAGTCTTAGAAGCTTCGGAGGTCTGTCTCCCAGTCAAAATAGAAGTCTGAAATCGGAATAGGATACGTCTAGATTTGTGTCCTCTTATTGCGGGGCAATTTTGGCATAGTAACCATCTGAATTGGGAAAATACTATTTCAAAATGAACTCTAGTATTTTGAGTTATCTTTCCAATGCTCCTTGAATCACTTCAATCAGATATTTGAACAGAAAGTTATGATCAAAATACTGAGACATGTGCAGAATCTGAATTTGAATTCAATCCAAAATCTGATCCAATCTGAAATTTAATCCAATCTGATCTTTAATCCGATTTAACATTTTCTTTTGATTTGGTTAAACTTAACCACATCAACTAGGTCTTCTCAAAGTATGCTTTCTTCCAAACTTTGCATGTTTTTCCTTTAAAGCTGTAGTTTTTCTTCAATGACCTACAAAATACTAAGAATACAAAACATTAAATAACAACACAACTAAAAGATTAACTAATGTAAATAAAGGGGTCCAAATATGGAATATTTGGCACTTATCATGTGGTACGATCCGTCTTCCCTAGTCATGGCCTATCTAACCCTCTTGATCATATGTCAATTGAAACCGTTGTATAATCATCATCCCTATAATCACAGAAAATAAGAATGATTTGAGTTCTATAAAAGTGAAAGTCTTCCTAAGACAAGATAAAAATTTCACCAATATTCAGTTTGAAATTAGGGGAAAATACACTTTACCCCCCTAAACTATCCACTCATTTGCACTTTTAACCCCAATGTTTAAAAAGTGATACTTTACCCCCCCCCCCAAGTATCTAACATTGACACTTGACCCCCATAAAGTACACTTTATCCCCTAAAGTATTTTGAGTTGGCACTTTACCCTCCCCCGAAGTAACTAAGTTTTAGGGGGGCAAAGTGTCAACTCTAGGGGGGTAAAGTGTCACTTTTTAAACATTGAGATTAAAAGTTCAAATGGGTGGATAGTTCAAGGAGTAAAGTTTATTTTCCCCTTGAAATTAAGAACAATTGCATTTAAACATGAAGAACAATATCAAATTGTAGCAATCCTCATAATTATACAGCCAACATGGATAAATTGAAAATCTATAAATTAAGATACAATCAAACCATTGTGGTTGGATAGGGTTACATCAATACCCCACGAGGGGTTTAGCAACTCATGACGCTACTGAGATGGCCTCCTATCATAATCTATTTTCCTTCAACTCTTCAAGCCTTCAGAAAGTATTTACTGAATTTTTTCTCTAGGTAGCAATTTTTCTTTCTTCAATGTTTAGAGGCCTATTTATAGGGATTAGGAGAACCCTAGAAGCCCTAGAAACCCTTGGAAAATCATAGGTTAGTCTTCTAGTCTAGGAGACTGAAAACCCAATCCAAGGTGAAAAAGAAGTTATGTCGTGTGCTGGATGCCCGAGTACGCTCGAGCCCAAGGAGGAGTGCGCTCGAACCTAAGTGTTGCTGCACTCGATCCCAGGTCTCTAGAGTGCATCCAAATTGTCCTTTGAGCCCGATTTTCACTGGAATTCTCGCATCTGTCATATAAAACCCTGAGACACGAAAACAAAACAAAATCAAACAAATAACAACACTAAGAAATTAACATATGCGAGTTAAGGGGATTGAATGTGCAACATTTGGCGCACTAACATATTACATGGTTGATTCTTTGTAGACTAACCACCAAGACCAAAAAAAGTCATTGATGAAGGAAGAGTTTGAAAGAATCCTTCGAGAAGTGATTACTGATACAGGATTTTCAAACATCGATGCAACGGATACACTTCTCTACGTATTTGGTGTCCTAGTAACTGCATTGTTTCTCAAGAACCAAGTAATGCCACGTGCAATTCCTAAAGAAAATTTTCTCCCCAGGAATCACTTCTGTCACTGTCTTCATTCTTGCCAAACTTAATAAGATATGAATTAAAGATATGTGATTGAATTGTATTATGTTAATAACCAACATGCATGTATTATATAGTGTACAAGTTTTTTAATTAATGCCCCATGATTGGTTAAAATAAGATGCCTTACTCAGCACCAACTTTATTGAAAATTAGGTTGTAATAAAGCCGTCTAACTACTCAATATATATGTGTGTGAGCACGTTTGTGCGTACGCGTGCATGGAAATGTAATATGACCATCTAACTTCTCTTACACAAACTAAATGATCAATAGCCAAAAATATTTGACCAAATAAACTGTATGTAACCTCTATGCTTGCAAATTATCCTGACAACCGTGTATTTGATTTAAATTATCACAAAGGGAGAAACACCTATGCCCATTTTCTTACTAATGCATATCTTCTGTCTTTATATGTTATCCAGTTATGTATTGAAATGTTAACTAGGGAGATTCTCAACTCATTTCCAAAAAAGCCTATGGTTTTAACTCAATTTTTAGAAATTGAGTTAGATAATTATAATGTTGCATTTGGGGAGATGACATGGTATAAGACAGAGAGTATACTAAGAGTAATTTATTAATATATATATATATATACTTTTGGTCTGATTTTTTTAATCCAAATTTAGCAATCAATTAGCAAAGCTCCCCTATTTTTGTAAGATAAGCATAAAAATAGTAAACATGAGCTTTCTTTTCACCCTTTTCTCCAAATGTTATGGTTTGCAGAGTTTGTAGGAGATGAAAGAGTCTCTCTCGCTCTCTGAATCACAAGGGTAGAAAGAACATAGGAGAAAAAAGTGCACGCTTTAACCAATTAGGGAATGAATACTTCCATTACAGTTTTTTCAGTCAAATGTCAACCTAAAAAATTAAATTTCAATCCAACACACCTAGTGTCTTGCAGGCCCTCTTGCCCAATTCTCTTGTGAGACGTGTCCATATGCATACATTTCATTGTATGAATACTATCAACAGTTGCTGTGACAATAGCGTAACCCTAAATAATTAGAAAAATTAAAGACAAAAAATTTAAACCACGATGATTGTTTGTGTTCAGAAAGAAAAGGCAACCTTTGGTTCAATCATTGTATTCACTTCCTTCACACCCAAAAACAAAGAAGGAAAAAAAACTCTTGTCCTTCCGTGTAGATGTATTGATCATTAATGCCATTTTGATTTCATTTCTTCCTCCAGGCCTTCTTGATTTCCTTCAAATGAGTATTTTCCTATCTCATTTTGCATTTCTATCGAACAACCCCACTATAAAAAGTATAAATTTGTAAAGAATATTCATATATATATATATATAGAGAGAGAGAGAGAGAGAGAAAGAGAGAGAGAAATACATATTTAAAAATAAAAGGAAGAAAAGTGTAGCAGAATGAGCAAAGAAAAAGGTGTTTTAAAGGCATGGGAAGCTACGGTACGCAAGACACAGGCAGCAAAAAAACGCGCCAACAACCTCTTCAGCACAACGTCGGTAGCTCATGTACAAGGTGACAAAAACAATGATGAAAACGACAGCAAAGGAAGCGACAAATTATACCATGTCGAGAAGGTCTTTCCTAACAATGACTACTACACCGGCCAATGGTCCAACAACTTTCCCCATGGACAAGGGAAGTACCTTTGGACTGACGGTTGCATGTACGTAGGGGAGTGGACCAGAGGCAAAACAACGGGGAAAGGTAGGTTTAGTTGGCCTTTTGGCGCTACATATGAAGGCGAGTTCAAGAATGGTTATATGGATGGGACCGGCATGTATATAGGTTCTAATGGGAATACCTATAAAGGTCAATGGGTCATGAATTTGAAGCATGGACATGGCATGAAGAATTATGCCAGTGGAGATTGGTATGAAGGAGAATGGCGGCGAGAGATGCAAGAAGGTAAAGGGAGGTATCAATGGAAGAATGGGAGTTATTACACTGGAGAATGGAAGAAAGGAGAGATATGTGGAAAGGGTACGTTTGTTTGGGCTAATGGGAATATATATGATGGATTGTGGGAAAAGGGGTTGCCTAAAGGCAACGGAACTTTCAAATTGCTTGATGGGAGTTCTTATGTTGGGAACTGGAGCAAAGATCCAAGTGAGCAAAATGTGACTTATTATCCATCAGTCTCATCCTCGGAAGCAAATCATGAATGGGATCCGCATGATATCTATAATGTTGATTTGGGCGACTACAAGATTTGTCCTAGCGAAAAGGTTTTGATTTTGCCATCGCAAAAGAAGCTGGCGTTTTGTAGGTCCTCCAAGTTTGAGGATAGTTTGAAGCCTACGAGAACCTCGACTGATGGGAAGGTGAGCATGGGCATGGAGAAGCCATTGGATAGATTGCACATGTGGGATGGTGATGGTGATGGTGATGAGTCTAGTGATGTTGCTGGTAGGATTCCAATGGTGGAGAATTTGGAGGATGATTTGTTGGATCTGCATATCAATGATGTAAGTCCAAGGGGGCTACCAATGGCAGTGCCAAGGAGAGCAGAGAAACAAGGAGAGACAATATCCAAAGGGCACAAGAATTATGAGCTCATGCTCAATTTGCAGTTGGGAATCAGGTATTCCTGATACTATTAGGCTTTTCTAACCTTTTTTTTTTTTTTTATGTAATATGCTTTATTTCAACCATTAATTTATGTCTTTGTTGTCAATGTCATTTTCTTTTATTTCTTTATTTATCCAAAGATTTGGTTTAGTTAGAGCAAAGAATTCTAGTATACCATTAATTGTTTGTTTTCTCTTTATCATGGAGTAGCTAACACTTCATATATATATATATATTGTCACTAAAATTTTGAATTCATTGTATTGAATATTGATGCATGTCAAATTTTGAAACTCCACTTTATTAAGTCAAAAGCAACTATTTCATTTTTTTTCTTTTTTTATTATGGTTCTAGAATTAAGGAAGGAAGTTTAAATTCAACATGTTTTCTATTTCTTGTACTAATTTTGCTCAGCAATCAATTGACAAATAATGACTAGAAGTGACTATATTGCTCGAATAGTTGTCACACAACAATGCTCTCACTATTGCTTTGATACTACTTTTGCTAGTGGATACTCCCCCATTGATTTATTCTTATGAAATTGGTCCAATTTTTTGTTACAAATTCATTGGTCTTGATCTTTTTAGCTAGTAAAGTTCCGACTAATTTTCTTCTATCTCTAATTCTATTTAATAAGTTAACTGTTAAGATTCTGGAATAAAACTTGATATTTAACTTTCTTCATAGGAGTTTTGTTAAGCAATGGTAGGCAATAATAATGGAAGACATGACGTTTTCAATTATGCAATCTTTGGTATTTAGACCAGGCATATAACGTTTTTCAAAAAGGAAAGTTCTGTCAATTCATTAGAAATTACTTCTTACTACAATAATTTGTGCATGTTTCTTATGTTTATTGAAACTTTATTGTATTGTTCGTCATTCCTTAATGAACAAAAATGACTTCAAAGTAATAAAACAATGAACACTAACATAGTCTACAAAATTGAAGGAAGGTATGTTTCTTTTCCTTGGCTTACTCCAGTTTTAAAGGTAAAAAGCTTAAAATTTTCCCTTTCTTGAATTGAACTGTTCTTGTAGACATATGATGGATTAGTGTATCCTTGTGTGGATTGATTGGACAGGCATTCTGTTGGAAGACCTACTCCAGCTACATCCCTTGATTTGAAGCCTTCCAATTTTGACCCCAAGGAAAAGGTATGGACTAGATTTCCTCCAGAAGGATCCAAGTACACCCCACCACATCAGTCTAGTGAATTTAGATGGAAGGATTACTGCCCATTGGTCTTCAGGTGAAGCCTTGAAATATAATATCTTTTTTCTTTTCATTTAATTTATGTTGCATTTATGGTGTTAATAATGAATTATCATTGTCACAACTTGCAATTGAGCCTTTCAACTTGGAAAATGGGTTATTGAGAAAGATTGCCAAGTATCTAAATGTGGAAGATGATTGAATTCAAGGGACTGCCTTGAGAGAGGGAAAAAGACTAATAAAATATTTGATAGAATGATTTAGATCATAACAATTTTAAATAGTATAAAGTGCTATTTTCTTTGAAAAAGAAATAAAAGAATCCACCATTTAAGCTAACATAGTCAACCATATGGTTTAATATCATTTTGTTATCCTAATTATTTTTCTTTCTTTTCTCCAGGACTTTAAGGAACTTGTTCAATGTGGACCCAGCTGATTACATGATATCAATATGTGGGAATGATGCTCTTCGGGAACTCTCTTCTCCTGGTAAAAGTGGTAGCTTCTTTTACTTGACCAGTGATGACCGCTACATGATAAAGACTATTAAAAAGGCAGAAGTAAAAGTGAGTATCAATACATATATTTGCCTAAAATTTGTCCTTTTGAAATACTGTTCTTTAATTTTAATTCAACGGTTTATTCATCATGCAGGTGATTTTAAGGATGCTTTCTGCCTATTATAACCATGTTCGAGCCTTTGAAAACACACTAGTAACCAAATTTTATGGCCTGCATTGTGTTAAGTTAATTGGGCCTATCCAGAAGAAGGTAGTTGTACTATTAGTGCCATACAAACCAACATGCAAGAAAATTGTGTGAATTAAGTGAACGGTGTTTTCTTTTCTTCTTTTTTTCTTTCTTTTCTCAATATTAAGGAATATGTCCTCTATTACTGATTATGTACACATATGTAACGTGGTTGATGATATAGGTACGCTTTATCATAATGGAGAATCTCTTTTTCACTGAATATACCATCGATAAACGCTTTGACTTGAAGGGATCTTCCCTTGGCCGCACAACAGATAAGCCTAAGACAGAGATTGATGAAACTACCATCCTTAAAGACCCTGATCTGAACTTTATTTTCCAACTACAGAAGTCATGGTTTCAAGAGTTTTGCAGGTGAACATAGTTTAAACCCTTCTTTCTCTTAAATGCTTTTATTTAAGGAGACACTTCACTTACAAATGGGTATACCAAAAATATTCCATTTAATCTTAACCCAAAAGACCCAATCAACTTTTTCTCAACAATAAACAACATAACCGATCGATGAGAAGAAGGAAAATTGAAAGGTATTAGGTTACCAAAAATGTCTACAATTCACTCAAATCCGTTTTTCTCACCAACAAAAATTTCTTACCTTAAACCCATAATCACATTTCTCAAAGAAACATCAAAGTTTTTAGCTTTTCTTAATCATTAAAGATCAATCTTAGCATTTTAGAATAAAGGTCTTACTCAAAATTGTCATTGTTTCATTACTAGTCAGAAATTTGAAGACCCTTTTGTGTAAAAAAAAAAAAAAAAAAAAAAAAGATCCCTGGGAAGGTGGGGTTGGTGGGGGTCGAAGTGTTGGAGAGGGAGGGGACTAGACAACCTCAAATTTGCTCTTAGTGTTGTGGGGAGCACTCTTGTACTATGATTTCAAGAGTATTTGTGCTCAAAGTACTATGATTGACCATCTCTCTTTTTCCTATTTGTTTCGAATTACTCTTTCATATATATGTGTGTGTGTGTGTGTTAGCCTCTTTTAAACTTAGTCTCAAAGGAGGTATGTCAAAATGGTTTTCTGCACTGACACATTTGAGTTGTTGAGATGAGTTCGTTTGGGTGAATATTAGGATTGAGGAATGATACATAACTTTTTGTTCTCTTTTGGGTAGGCATAAGAAAATAATGTCCCCAAACGGCGATGCATCTAGTGGACGTCCATTATGCCACTGTGGTGTTCCTGCCTATTTATGGAACTCTTGGACAAGTGCCAATTTCGGTAGAAAGTGGTACGGATGTGTAAATTATAAGGTAATTTTTGAAATTTATTTTTTCCATTTGTTTATTTATTTTTTGTTGGTAATTTGTGACATTATTTCTTATTTGTTTATCATGCAGAAACCTGGTGATTGTGGGCTTTTTGAGTGGGCTGATCACGAAATGTGCATTTATGAAAAAAGTTTGATGGAGCGGCTGAAGGACAAAGAAGAGGGAATGAGGGTTGAAATTGCTAGACTCGAAAAATTGATGGAAACAGAATCGACAAAATACAAGGCGAATATGGAGAGTCAATTTTCCCAATTTCAACTGCAGTTAGATTTGTATCAAACTAAGGAGAAGGCGTACCAATCTAGAGAGAAATTGTACCAGGCTGCTTTAGTTTTTATTATTTTGCTTTTGCTATTTTATGTTTGTGGTTACAACAATAATAGTAGTTGTGAGATGTGTTAAGATGATTTTAGGAATAGTATCTTTTTATGTAGTCTTGGGAGCACACATTTTAGCAATTGAACCATTCCATAACTATGTAAGTGTGTATGTCTATGTATTTGTACTCCTCTTTTTTTAGTATAAGAACTTTATGTTTGTATGTGTATTTGTGCAACTCCGTTGATACATATGTATGTGTATAATGATACTCGTATTAAAGATCTTAATTATGTGTTATTTCTTGTTGTGGCCGGGAGATTTTCCCATATCAGAGATTTAAGAATAGCCTAATGGCATGTTTCGCTTGCCTATGAACGTCATAACCAAAAATCATGGTTGTCCAAAGTTTCACATCTTTGCTCTCCATTATATCAAAAATGTCAAAAGCCTTCTCTAAGAAGCAAAATTTTCAACCATGCCACTTTTAGCAGACTTATCTATTATACAATTTCATGTAACAACATCCTCTTTAGTAGCTTCACTGAAAATCCTATGCCCTAATTTGTACTGACCTAGGGAAAAATGCTAGTCACATCTGTGTTATCACACCTGAAATAACTAGTCAATTTGGAACTTCCTTAAAATTCATTATAAAACCCAATTTCACTAAGTAACAAGGCAATGTGGAACTTACCATTCATAACTATATTTATAAACCACCCACTCTATGTGGGCTACTACTCATCTTCCCAATATGAGATCGAGGTGTTACAAAATGACTCGCATTATCAGGTCTGAATAGTTATTCGTATGTCCATAGAATATTATTGGAAGCTCCGGGTCTGTAATTCATACATAATACTTACAATGGATAATTACAACTATAGTAATCTCAAATCATGTGATTCTATTTTTGCATATTTTTACATTGTTTTGTTTTATGGGCGACACTATCGATCAATTGCTAATTAGCTGGCTTGAGAATGTAGCCAGTAACCCTTCCAAGATTAAATAGAATTAATCAGTTTAAATTTTGGGGGTGTTACAAGGATCATGCTAGAGTAGTGCATCAGAAGAGTGGTGAGCGCATAACTCACAAGTACCAAGATCAAATGTTTATCCAACTTGGCATGTCACCAAGGGAAGCACCAAGAGTTGTTAAGAACGCTTAGATTACTCCGCCTAATTGAATGGAAAAAGGCTATAGTTTGATAGGTTTGTTTGTGGGACAATGATGGCTCAGAATCAAATCGTTAGGATGACCCAAACGATCAAGCATTGGATGGAGATTTGTGCTCTTGAGATTGAGCAGCCACTCAAAGCAATGGTGTCTATTATGCCATACGAAAATCTCCACTCACATCAAAGTCCACACAAAATTTACAAAAATATCTGTAGATGAGTTTGGAAAGCGACAACTGATCGAACAAGAGAAAATTCAAGACATTAAAGAAGAATACACTAATCTAACACAAACTCACCGCAGATCATGGGTAGATAATGGAGCTATTTAAAAATATTATAGTTTAGAGTTGGAATGAGCTAGTATGTGAGTCTACTACTTGGCACTGCCACCTAAAATATCCAAAATTCCTAACTTCTTCTTGAGTCTATGTTGTAAAGATATGTGGTTGACCCATCACATGTGCCAGACAATGAACTACATTTTAACGTCGTCATCTAATGGGGTGATCTACGAGTTTCGTGAGAGCCACGATACTTGGTTGTGCCATCAGGTCACTATATGCCTTCGACTTGGCTATAGGATTTTCAGCTTTCTACAATTTTGCAAACAGAACCCTCATGTTCAACATGGAAGGAGACGAAGGACACAACCACCTGAGGAAAACACTGAAAAATCTTCAGATGAGATACCATTCATAGTTGTGAGGATTACATTGAGGATTGGACACCGAGTATCCAGAAATTAGCCGATAGTTTGAGATCTCGTCATTGGATGCGCAACATATTCCAGAGGACAAAGAAGAAGGACTACGGGTGAGGAGTTGACGCTATCCTTCACTGTAGATGTAAAATTATATGAACACGAGATATTTGGCCAGGATAATTTTCCTATTGGACTGTTGATGTGCAAATTATAATTACTCGCAAGTGCACGAGTCGTGTGCAGTACAACTTGTGTAAGTGCAAGGTCGATCCACAAGGAATTGCGTTGCAAAAATTAATTTCTATCTAAACTAATCATATTTTAACCTAGCACCGAATTGTTTATGCAAAATGGTAAACAAAATAAAAACTGAAATTAAATCAAATGATAAAAACACTAAGATTTTCAGAATCCACCTCACCAAATCAAAGCACATATAATTATGTTTGTTCATACATCCGAATTTCAATAAAATCTCATGCATTTTCTTTTGTTTTTATAAAACCCTATTGAAAAATTCAATGAATCCATCTGTATTTATGAAAAAAAATGCATATCCAGTTTAGTTCAAAAGATCCAATGTATTCATGCTTTGCACAAAAGACAATGGATATCCAAAGTAAACCAAAAGATGCAATGTATCCGTTGGATGAAACACAATGAATATCCAACATTTTCACAATTTATAAACAACAATAAATCACAATTTTGTCACACAATTGAGTGGAAATGAACTTACATTACTTTAAACGACGGAATTGTACGAACAAAACATAAAAACATAAAACTAATTAATGGTGAGGCTTCATCTTCAACCTTAGTTGAAGATTTAGCCTCTCATGATAACAAAATCATAAAGAAACTAAATTAACTTCATTAAAATTAAAGCACTTACAAAAGAATTGGAGTTCAAAGCTCCAAGAACCCGAAAAACATGAAAATTGACAAAGCATGGTGCCCCCGGCGTGTCTCCGTATGTTTACAATAGAAAAAAATTATATTTGTAAGCTAATTTTAGGGTTTCAGCACTACCAGGTCGGCCAAGTGTGCCTAATCGCACACGATGTGCTCTCGATCGCACTCGAGCATGCACTTTCCAGTTTCGATGGGCATGAGTGCTATCAATAGAACTATATGTGCATTCGAGCACACTACCTTCGGAATTGGCCATCTCTTATGAAATATGACTTTGTAGATTTTTGAGTTAGCTTTCCAATGACACTAAGATCACTTCAATCCGAGCTCTACAACTCTAGATATGGTCTTTTTAGTAGGACTTGTCGGGTGCTAATAATCGCTCAATCCAAATTTGCTGTCAACGCTCCCTAAAGTGTCTTAAGCCCCAGAATTAATGGGATGAGTTGCATTTTTCCCTTAGCAACCTACAAAACACTAAAACACCAAAACATCAGAAAATAATAAAGCTAAAGGCTTAGCAAATGCAAATGAAGGGGTTCAAATATGCAATATTTTACTCTCATCAACTGTTGTCATATATATAGGAAAAAGTATACAACAGATATGTATGTACAGTTGTTTGAATGAGAAGATAAATCCTAAGCTGTATATGTAGCTTTACAATTATCAACAAAGAAAAGAAAGATTAATAATAAACAATTAGACTTCAAGTAGACTTGGTACATTTGATAAACATGTTGAATTTGTGGGTTATCCATTGAGTATTATTTGCTGGATTAGCCTTGATATGTATCTTAAGTTTTGTGCAGATGTAGAGATGATGTTGGGTTCCATATCTTGTTGACAGAGTTGGTGTTAGATTGCATAGTAACCTTTTCACATTGTATGTGTGTTGTCCTAATCTTGTTGTACTTCAATATTTGAAATGAGAGGATGTGATAAGAATGACACTACAGTAGATACATTAACAGCCCCCTCCAAGCACATTGGAGGGGTAGTGACCATGAGCTTGTCACGCAGAAAGAGAAACTCCAAAAGATAGCTCAAGATGTGAGGCTTATCCTCACATTTATAAATTGACCACCAGCCCCTTACATAAGGGATGTGGGATAACCCCAACAATCTCCCCCTCACACATCGGACCCTAGATCGGAGTAGCGACAACCTGTTTCTCCCGTGTACTGTTGGGCTAAGACTTGTTGGTAAACCTGTGCTCTAATACCAATTGTTGCTATTGTACACAACAATGATGAATAATATAGAATCGAAAAGAGAGATCAAGAGAGAGTCGAGACACATATTTATGCGGTTCGGCAATGTGCCTACGTTCATAGGAGAGAGTGCGGCTATATTTTACTATTCAATGATTTAGGGTTACAATATAACATATTTATAGGAAAACCCTAATTATAAGTATTTTGAAAAACCCCAAAATACCTCCCACAACTTATTTGTCCCCAATCCCACATAAACTAATTACACCCAATGGGCCAGTAGTAGAATATGAGCCACTTGTTCCAACAAAATCATTGAGAAGTCAACCCCTTAGTAAAAATATATGCACCTTGATCTTCATTTGAAATATAAGGAGCAAGCATATCTTTATGCAATATTCTTTTCACAAATAAAATGATAATCTACCTCTATATGTTTAGTTCTAGCATGATAAATTGGATTAGATGCTAAAGCAAGAGCTCCCATATTATCACACCATAATGTAGGTGGATTGTTCAAAGAAATTTTTGATTCCCTGAAAAGCATTCTCAACCAATAGAACTCTGCAGTTGCTAGGGCTGTAATCGAACTAAGCCAAGCCAAGTATTGAATGTTCAAGCTCAGGTCGTTTAATTTTTTTCAAACACAAGCAGAGCTGAAGCTTTCCACCGAACTAAATAATCTATTCAAGCTCTGTTTATTCATTTTTCAACCAAACTTGAGCTTGTTCACAAGCTACCCAATTAATTTAAGGGGAACCTACTTTTTGCCCCCATGAACTACCAACTATACTACTTTGCCCCCATGAACTACCATTTTGTGCCCAAAACTCCTTTCAAAAGATTGAAGTTCAACTGCTTAATGGCCCAATAAGCTCTATGCTCCAACTCCAAGGGAAGATGACATGCCTTCCTGTACACAAGTCGATAGGGTGACATCCCAATCGAGGTCTTGAAAGCTATCCTATATGCCCACAATGCATCACTCAATCCCAGAGACCAATCTTTTCTATTGGGGTTTACCGTCTTTTCCAAAATATGCTTGATCTCTCGATTGGAAATTTCAACCTGTCCACTCGTCTGTGGGTGATACGGGGTGGCAACCTTATGTGTGATGAAATACTTCTTCATCAACTGCTCAAAAGTCCAGTTGCAAAAATGCTTACCTCCATCACTTATAATTGCTCGAGGCGTATCAAAACGAGCAAAGATAGTGTCTCTCAAAAACTGGACCACAACTCTGTGGTCATTGGTCTTGCATGCAACCGCCTCCACCCATTTGGACATATAGTCCACAGCAACCAAGATGTACAAATAGTCAAAGGAGTTCAAGCAAGGTCCAATGAAATCAATACCAAATACGTAAAAAATCTCAACAATCAAAATGGGACTGAGGGGCATCATATTCCTCCTAGAGATACTCCCTAGCTTCTGACAATGCTCACAAGATGTACAATAAGCATGGGCGTCTCTAAAAAGGGTAGACCAATAGAATCCACACTGTAAAATCTTAGCAGCGATCTTCTTAGCACTGAAATGGCCTCCATAAGCATGATCATGACAAAAGTAGATGACATTGGATTGGTCATGCTCAGGTATACACCTCATAATGATCTGATCGAGACAATACTTGAATAGGTAAGGATAGTTCATTATGTCAGCAAACATGGTGCGAGATCATGAGCAATGTGCATCAATTGCTCATCAGGGAAAGTCTCCAAAATGGGGCTGACATCCTCGGTGTAATCCACAGTCAATTTAGACAAATGATCCGCCACCACTTTTTTGGAACCCTTCTTGTCCCGAATTACTATGTCAAACTCCTAAAGTAGCAAAATCCATTAGATCAGACAAGATTTAGCATCTTTTTTGGAAAAAGATACTTCAATGTTGTGTGATCCGAAAAGATGATGACTTTAGATCCTAGCAAATAGGATCTAAACTTGTCTCTCGCAAAAATGACTGCCAACAACACATTCTCCGTGGTGGAGTAATTGCGTTGTACGTCGTTCAGAGTCCTGCTCGCATAGTAAATGACATGGGGAGTCTATCAACACGCTGCCCCAAAACAACTCCGACTGCATAATTCGATGCGTCACCCATGATCTCAAATGGTACACCCCAGTTAGGCGGTTGAATAATGGGTGTGGACGTCAGAATTCTCTTCAGATCCCCAAATGCTATCTTGCAATCCTCATCAAATACAAATGGGGCATCCTTCACCAACAATTTGCACAAGGGCCTGGCAATCTTGCTAAAGTCCTGGATGAATCACCTATAGAATCCTGCACGGCCCAGAAAAGAACAAACCTCCTTCACCGTACGTGGGGGTGGAAGGTTGGAAATCAGATCTACCTTTGCTTTGTCAACCTCAATCCCCCGATGAGATATGATGTGCCCTAGTACAATGCCTTGCTTCACCATGAAATGGCACTTCTCCCAATTGAGCACCAGATTCTTCTCCTTGCACCGCACTAAGACCAAGGTGAGGTGGTGCAAACATTCCTCAAACGATGAACCGAAGACAGAGAAGTCATCCATGAAAACTGCAAGGAAACGTTCTACCATGTCAGAAAAAATACTGATCATGCACCTCTGAAAAGTAGCAGGTGCATTGCTTAATCCAAAGGGCATGCGACGGTAAGCAAACGTCCAAAATGGCAAGTAAACATCGTCTTCTCTTGATCTTCGGGGTCCACAGGGACCTAGTTATATCCTTAATAACCATCCAAGAAGCAATAGTATGCGTGCCCAGCCAAACGTTCCACCATCTTCCTGGTGGCAGCATTTAGCTTGCAGTAGTCTATGCAAACTCTCCTTCCTAACTGAATACAAGTTGGGACCAACTCATCATCCTTTTGCTTTACTACCATCAATCCAGCTTGCTTTGGCACGACATGAATTGGGCTTACCCACTTGCTATCCAAGATTGGATAAATGATCCCTGCATCCAACAACTTAATCACTTCAACCTTCACAACCTCTTGCATAGCTGGGTTTAGCCTTCTCTGTGGCTCCCTCGATGGCTTGGCATTCTCCTCTAAAAGTATCTTGTGCATCACCACGAGGGACTAATCCTCTTGATATCCTCAATGGTCCAACTTGATGTGCAAAATATCTACATAAATTAATAGGTAAATAATTGTACGTTTTACCTGCAAGTGCATAAGGTTAACATAGTAGTATATGGTGCAAGTACAGGATCATTCCCACGAGGATTGCTGAATTTATGTTCAAAAATAAATTCCTTAAGTAAAACAAAGATTGATTGTTTAAGTGATGATAATAAAAGGTAGGGCTTTGATATCCACCACTAATTATATTTAGCTAATATAACAATATGCCAATGCTTTGATCATATTATGCATATATAATGTTTGTCAACCTAAGGGCATGGCGTATACTCCTAAGGCTATAGATTTTCCTAAGCAACGAGTTAGGCATGGCGTATACTCTTTTCTTTCCTAAGGGATTTAGCATGATGTATACTAAGTTGTTCCTTAGAAAAGCATATACTCTATGAAAATCGACAAACACAGGAGGCCTAGGGCATGGCATATGCTCCCGGTTCCCCATATTGATTAACCCAAGAATCGCGGTGTGGATTCTTTTGTTACTTATGTTAAACCCAGGACTCGGCCATCCAAATTGATTTAACTAACTAGTCCATAAAACATGCATATGTTGATCAGGCACACACATATGAGGAATTCATGCAAGTAGGCATTAATCAAGTTAAATAGCACAACAAGATCATCACAAGGGCGCCAATATTGAAATATTAACTAAACATAACTAGGGCTTCAATCTATCCCTACTAATTAAATTAGCTACACATAAAATTGATGTTAAACATCTTTATAAAATAAAATAAAAGAATAAACCTGAGACTTCAACTTCAAGAGCTCCTCTTCTTCTCCTTACAAAGTATATCTATTCTAGAGGCTTAAGCGTCTATTTATAGGTTTTAGAAGTCCTTGACAAAGTAGTAAACCTAGGGATTTCGTAGGGTTTTGAGACCTATTACAATTGAGAGTTGGAAAACCCTAATATGGAAAGAGGGACATTCTGGCCGCCACTTTATGTGTCTCCTGCGCAAGGGTGCGATCGATCGCAGCCTGTGTGCGCTCGATCGCAGGTACCCTGTGATCGATCGCAGTGTCAGGGAGCTCCAATTTTTTCTATCTACTCTCTTTGAACCCAAATCATCTAGATTTACTTTATTTTCTTCCAAAAGCCTGCAAAAGTATGAAAAACACAAAAAGGAATTAAAATGGCCTAATTAACTAAAACCAACGGATTAAAACATGCAAGTTAAGGGCTGAAAATATGAATATTTTAGCACTTATCACCAACCGATAGCTTCCTTGTGCTCTCTTAAAACCTCTAGCAATTTTTCCTCTTGAGCATCAACCAAATTCGAAGCTATAATCACAGGCAACGAATTTACTGGACCTAGGAACTTATACTTAAGGTTATCTGGTAGAGGCTTAGGTTCCTTCTTGGGAGGATCAGATACTACTATCTCCTCCTTCTCACTGCTTGCCAAAAGAGTAGTCTTCAAAAACGCATCTGCTTGATCAAGCAACTTATCCAAGTCTAGATCCTCTCCAAACGGAGCAAAGCATGCCTCCAGAGTGTCCCCAATGCTTGATTCATCCACCGTCTCCTCAATAATCTCCTCTATCAAGCATACATTTCTCACTTCATCATATTCTAATGGTTGTTTGCTAATATCAAAGATATTCAGCTCCACTGTCATATTTTTCACCCTTGTCCTACAATTAATCAGGGCGTTAGTCGTAGCTAAGAATGGTCACCCTAGAATCACCGATATCTGAATTCCAACATTCTGGACCTGCTCTATGCCTAGGACAATGAAGTCCACGGGGAAGTAAAACTTATCCACCTTGATCAAAACATCCTCAATCATTCCTCGTGGTATCTTAACTGACCTATCAGCCAATTGAAGTGCTATGGACGTGGGCTTTAGTTCTCCTAACCCTAATTGCAGGTAAACTGAATAAGGTAGGAGATTCACAATCACCTCGAGATCTAAAAGAGCCTTCTCAATTCGACTGACTCATATCGTGCAAGAGATGGTACGACACCCAAGGTCCTTATACTTAATGGGCAACTTGCACTGAAGGATAGAGCTAACTTGCTCGGTCATAAATGCTTTCTTTGGGACATTCGTTCTTCTTTTAACTGTGATCAAATCCTTCAAGAACTTGGCATATGAAGGCCCTTGTTGGATGGCGTCCAAAAATGGGATATTGATTTGGACCTACTTGAACACTTCTAGAATGTCCTCAAACTTCCCTCCTTTCTTGGGTGCTTGCAACCTTTTAGGGTAAGGTGCTTTCGGCACAAATGACCTAGGAGGGTCCTCAATAATGGGCGTGGATGTAGATGGCTCGGCATCTCTCTTCTCTTTGTTGCCACTATTTTTTTCTTCTTGCCCCACAGGGTCTTCTTCTTGCTCAACCACCTAATTGTCCACTTGTCTCTCTAACCTCAGTGTGACAATCGCTTGCACATGTTCTTACTCGTGTGCACGATTTGAGGAATTTCCAACCATATATTGTCCTTTTGGGTTGGGCACGGGCTGACTGGTTAACTTCCCCTTTTCTCTCTCACCCAAGTGATTGGCTATCTGTCCAACTGACTCTCCATCTTCGCAATTGCTTGGGTGATAACCATGGTGGCATTCTTCACTTCATCGATCACTTGGGTGTTTGCCATGGCAGAATTTTTGAGCTCTTGTATGGTCTGGCTATTTGATTGTATGAATGCCTTCATTGTTTCTTCCAGCGATGATTGTGACGAAGATGCTGAAGGTTGCGCAAGTTAAGCAGAACGACCATGATTCTGAGCATGTGGGGGAAATCCTTGGTTCATTGGTTGGCTCTGCTTCCATGAGAAATTAGGGTAGTTTCGCCACCCTAGATTCTATGTCTCCGAATATGGTCTGCTCGCTTGCTTCCAAAAGTCGTTGAAAGCATTCATTTGTTCCATGGAGCACTTGGCAAAAGCTGGTGAAAATAGACAATTATATGCTAAGTGCAAAGGATTAACACAGATTGAATAGCGATCAACATTGAATGTGTTGGCAGCATTTATGGACTGACCCACTGCAAGAGCTTCAACCTTCTTGGTCAGGGCATCTATCTTTATCCTCAAATCAGTGTCCTCCTTAACCTCATAGATGCCACCTTTCTTGGGGATACGGGCAAATTTATCCCGACAACTCAAAAAATGCCACTGCTGTGAGCTGTCGGAAAACTTGTCCAATGCCTTATATGCTTCATCCCCCATCAAACTTAAGAATGCTCCCCCATTTATTGACTCGATCATACTACGGTTGGATTAGGTCAATCCTTTGTAGAAAAATTGAACGGGTCTCCACTTCTCATATCCATGTGGAGGGCATCTTATCAACAATTCCTTAAATCTTTCCCAACTCTCCGAAAATTTCTCGTCCTTCTCTTGAGTGAAGGAACTTATTTCCTTTCTGCATTCATTGACCTTTGACATTGGGAAAAACTTGTTATAGAACTTGTTTAACAAGCTTTCCCAAGATGTAATGGATATGGGCGTGTTGGAATCCAACCATGCCCTGGCTTTGTCGTGCAGAGAGAAAGGAAATAGTTTGAGGTGGACAGACTCTTCGGAAAAATTTTCAAAATTTGAAAGTGACGCATATGTCCTTAAATTTCTTTACATGACTGTAAGAATTTTCAAGTTCTAGGCCATGGAGCGATGGTAGGAGTTGGATGATATGTGGCTTCAAATCAAAATGAGTAGAATTGGTTGGTGGCAACACTATACATGAATGGGAGTTAGTCACAACAGGTGCGAACAACTCCCTAAGTGATGTAGTGAAGTCCACGTTCTAAGCTCTAGCTTGCTCAAAATTCCCAGCTCTAGCATCCTAATGTTCAACCCTAGGTTGCTCTAGATTCTGGGGTATATTATCTTGTTGGTCTCCCATTTCACCTCTATCCTCACTCTCAACAGGTGCTCTCCGAGTTCTCCTAAGAGTACTATCAATGTTGGGATTTAAAGGTGTGAAATCTAAATTTAGGGATCTCCAACCATGCATACACCAATCACAAGTGCTCAAACAAATTATCTGAACAACAATGAATAATCACAAAAAGAAAACAAACAACCAAACAAAAGATAAATAAAAATAGAAACAAACTATTAACAAAAATATACAAAAGAAATTTCAAAAAAAAAAAAAAAAAAAAAAAATTGTGCTTAGCTGCTTCTGGTAGTGCGTGTGAGCGTAGGAACTATGCGATCGAGCGTAGATGTGAGTTTGCTGTGCGTTCGCACGCACTTGTGCAGTAGATCAAGTGCAGACACACGGGCTGCTTGCTGCAAAAGGCTCGAGTACGCTCGATCGTAGATGGAGTACGATCGAGCATATTGACAGGGACTGAAATTCTCTAAAACTGCAGCAAGAAAAACAGAGACAACAAACCTTTTTTTTTTAAAAAAAAAAAAAAATCAGAATGGCAGAAACAACAACAAATACAATAAAATAAAATTGAAAAAAGAAAATAACTAGTAGAAAAATAAAATCAATTCAAATAAAAATCAATTTCACAAACAAACAAAATCCCCGACAACGGCGCCAAAATTTGATGTACAAATTTAATTGTACTCACAAGCGCACGAGTCGTGTGCAATATAGCGTGTGTGCAAAGGGATTTGTGTTGTGTAAATCAATTTCTATTTAAACTAACTCTATTTTAACCTAGTTCCGAAAATTGTAATTTTTGTCGTGCAAAATAAAACATAAACTAAAGAAAATGATGAAATGAAATGGTAGAGATCAATAAGGTTTAAGAATTTACTTCGCCAAATCTTAACTCTATATTCTTGTATTTGTTCCTACAATCGACAAACTATTATGCTCAAGCTGTTGTTCGATGTTTTACAAATATCTAGTTTAAATTATTCAATGAATCCTCCAATTTTTACAAATCACAACAAATATCCGATTTGAAATTAAATCATCCTATGTATCCATTTGGTTAACGAATCAGAACGGATATCCAATTTCAATCGAATGATTTGATGTATCCAAAGGATGAAACACATCAAATATCCAACTCCAACACATAATAGTTCATCACATTCAAGTAAAAGATATGAATCAACCAATTGAATGGAAATCTACAACATTCTTATTCAAAGTCAAAAGTGTATGAACAAAATACGAGAATATATGAGTTTGTCAATGACGAAGCTTCATCTTCAACCTTAGTTGAAAGATTTAGCCTCTTATGATAACAAAAACAATAAACCATTGAATTGACATCATGAGAAAAATAAAACTTACAATGAAAAACGAAGCCAAAGCTCCAGCACGACATTACGTCATATTTTAGCTTAAAACGGCGCCTCCCAATGTGTGGTTACAAGAGAAAAAGTTGTATAAATAATAAAAAAAACTAGGGTTCGGCGCTGCCAAGTCAGCGTGAGTGCGCTCAAGCGCACTCGGCTCTTCAGGGCTCCTGCGGCGCAGCACTTAAGTAATGTGTGCTAGGGTTGACATGGTTGTGCGCTCAAGCATGCCATGCATGGGCTTGAGCGCATATGCGCTCGATCGTCACTCTATGCACTCGACCACACTTCCAGGGATCTTCAATTCCCGTGCTTATTTCCACCCTCAAATAGCAGTTTTCTCTTAATGACCTGCAACACACCAAAACTAACAAAAAAATCAAAAAATAACACAGCCAAGAGCTTAACAAACATAAGTTAAGGGGCCCAAATAACAATATTTGGCACTGATCAGGCTGCACTTTGGTCACGAAACCATTGGATCAAAAGCCCCCACACACACACATTTGACCATAAAGTTAATATGTATAGTAAGCCCATGGCCGTTATCCCGCACGTACCGGTATGATGCAATTAATCTTATCAATCTTTTACATACATAGTTTTACAAGACTCATTATGATCTTGTTAATCAACACACGTTTTCACAAAAGAGAGTTCATAGTAGTTCCATAATGTATTTTGTGAGAGTTGCAAAATATGCATGTTTGATATATATAAAATAGACGTGCAATGCAGGAAAAGTAACAACAAGCATCCATGTGAGTTTGTACTCACCTGGGTTGTAAGGTTCCTCCGTAAAATTTTCTTGAGGCTCTATAACCTCGAATACTAAGAAAAGGCCTATCATTAGTTTTAAATCTAACTAAAACAAACCTAGAACATGGAAACGGAGGTTATCGAATGACTGGCCAAAGTGGTTTTCCCTGGAACACTTCTCACCGTACGTCAGGTTCCATAGCCGTACGTCCACCCAGAAGGCTCGTACATTTGGTCTCGTGGCAGTACGTCCTCCTAAAAGGTTCAAGTAGAACCTCATTTGGTTCATTCATCCTCTTATCCTCCCAGATTGACTTCTAAGGCTACCAAAAGGATATCTAGGACCTCCTATCTCAAAACAATGGCTCAATGCAATAGAAAACACAATGAAATGCTAAGCCCAACTCTAAACAAGATCAATGGTATAACATGTCTAAAGTTTCAAACCAAAGTCTAAGCTACTCTAGAAAGAACTAAAAGGGCATAACGACTTAGAAAGCAAAGTTAAGCGCAGAGGGTTACCTCCTAGAAGCAACGTTCAAGAAAACACTTCTGCTTCTCCATAAAACACACAATCTCACAAGAACACACTCACAAAACACTCACACGGGGATATCAGAGAGCTTGGGGGCGAGAATGGGTACGAGAAACCATGAGGGTAGGGGGTATTTATAGCAAAGGGCGCTACCAACTTCTCTGAAAAGTAGCCTACGTTTGGTACTATAGGGGCGTACATCCAATACTATTTAACCAGCGGTCCATAAGCTATAGCATATGTCCAGGTATTAACCAATGGGTATTCCAAAAGTGGAGTACGTTCATGTGGTCCCTAGCGTACGTTCGTGTACTATTGGCAGAGTACGGCATACTATTGACACCGTGCGTACGGTGGTTCCCCCGCATACGTCCTCTACTACAAACAAGAGTGTATGTCGGGCAACCCTAGCGTATGTCCAGTCCGAAAGTCCAAGTCCCCAAAATGTCGTTATAGTTGTCCCTAGTGACCCAATGTCCAAATTAACTCTCTAACTAAGCTACCTAAGCTTAGTTAATTATTTGGGTCACTGCAGTAACTGCTTACGAAACTACTTTAATAAATACATGCAATATGTTTGAAGGCTGGGCATGCATTTCTTTTTAATAACATGTTTTGAGCCTATTACTTTTATAAGATGAATAAATGTTTAAATATGATTTTCTAATAATAAATTGACAATATTTGCATTGTATGACGTTGTACACTAGTATGTGTGGTATAATGATCATGGGCTTATTGAAAGAATATACAGACACAGACCGTGTAATATTCCCAAACACAATAAACAGGCAATAATATCGACAAAATGGACAAACAGTAAAACATGCACATCACCATCGTAAGACAAATATTTGTTTACAAAGTGAAAAACCCAAAGAACACATCAATGGAAAAAACCATATCGGGGTAGCCAAACCCGAGAAATCACTAAGTAAGAGATCTAGAATGCAGACACAATGAAAACTTACAACCTGATGTAAATCCCTAGACTCTATATGACAACAAGTTACCCATTTGCCTCCAAGCTTGACAATTTCTTCGTAGTGCCTCTTGTTGTGCAAATTTATTTAACTCGCAAGTGCACGAATCGATTGTAGTTTAATGGATTGCAAGTGCGAGGTCGAACCCACAGAGAATTGTATTTTTGAAAGAACAACTTATATCTAAACTAATTTTACCCTAACCTAATTCCAAAAAAAGTTTGAATTTTGAGTTTTGAAAATTAAAGGATAAACATAAACTAAATGAAGTCTCTGGTTGAAGATGGTCACAATGGTGACAAGCTGAGACGTTTGTCGTTCTTACTAAGTTTAGAGGTACTCAAGGGTGTGGGTATCGTCTATTATGTAACTGTGAATCATCTTTTAGTAATTTTCTGGGTTTGGTTGCCCCGGAGTGGTTTTTACCTTGAGGTGCTCAAGGGTTTTCCACTTCGTAAATAAATCTTGTGTTTGATTTACTTTTTTGCTATGCATGATTTGTGTTTGATGATATGGCTTAGTTGTTTACTGTTGAATATTTTGACTGCAAGAGGTAGAATATTATCCATATAAACTTTCACCTAGCATAAGATTTACCACACCCTAGAAGCATAAAGCCATGTTTGGGGCTTCTAGCCGAGAGTTTCCACTCTCTAGCTGAATGTACGCCCATAGGGCGAGCATTCGCTCATAGAGAAGGATGCACGCTCAGAAACCCAAATATGTGAGTTTAAGGTTTTGATGGCCTCTATATGTTAGGTAGACCTTATTATGTCACTCGGAGAGTTCTTTAGCACTGCCTATAACGATATGTCGCATTTCGCTATTGCAAGAATTTATGATGTTGGAGGACTTGAGCGAGCACACAAGGTAAGTAAACACTTACGACAACTTTCCTTAAAAGATGTGTGATATGTCAACTGACTGATCATGCGTATGATATAAGCATGCCTATATTTTCGTATAACTTGGTAATTGTCTTAATAACTAGTTGATAAGATGCATCGTTTGACATGGTGCACCGGTATGTGCTATATAATGGCCATGGGCTAATGTTAAGTGCCAAAATATTCATATTTTAGCCCTTAAACTTATATGTGTTAATTCCTTAAGTGTTGTTAATTTATGCTATTTTAGATCTTTTATGTGTTTTCCATGTTTTTGTAGGCTTTTGGAAGAGAATTGAGTAAATCCAAAAGATTTGGGCTCAAAGAGAGAATTTGGAAAAAGTTGGAGTTTCTGACGATCGTACCTATGATCGATCGCAGGAGACCTGTGATCGATCGCACCTACAATCGAGCGCACACGGGTTGCGATCGATCGGAATTGTGTGCTAGAGAACAAAAAGCTGCAGCCAGAATGCCCTTTCCTTCCATATTAGGGTTTTTCAAGTCTCACTGGAAATAGGACTAAACCCTACGAATTTTCTAGGTTTACTAGTGTAACAAGGACTTCTAAAGCCTATAAATAGACCTCTAAACCCTGAGAATAATCATCCTTGAATAGACACAACTTTGGGGAGAGGAATTGAAGGCTACTTCTAGGAGCGGTTTTCAGTTCTTTCTTTCCCTCTTCTTTTGTCTTTCATTTTAATTATGTATAACTAACTCTTAAGGAGAGCTAGATTGAAGCCCTAATTATATTTATTTAATATTTCAATATTAGCGCCTTTGTGATAATCATATTGTGTTACTTAACTTGATTAATTCCTGCTTTCTTGAATTCCTCATATGTATGTGATTGGCCATTATATGCATGTAGTATGGACTAGTTAATTAAATTAATTTGGATGATCGAGTCCTGGGCTTAATAAGAGTAACAAAAGAAATCGACACCGGGTTCTTGGGTTAATCAACATAGGGAACCGGGTAGACACCCATACCCTAAGCCTCATGTGTTTGTCAATTTCCACAAATTTATGTTTTCTTAAAGAACAACTTAGTAGACACCCATGCTAAATCCTTTAAGAAAGAAAAGAATTAGAGTAGACATCCATTCCTAATTCGTTGCTTAGGAAAATCAATAGCTTAAGGAGTAGACACCCATACCCTTAGGTTGGCAAGCATTAAGTATTCATAATATGATTGGATCATTGGCATATTGTTATATTATTTGAGCATGATTAGTGGTGGATATCACAGCCCTACCTTTACCATATCTTTATCTTTATTTCTTTTCCTTAATATCAATATCAATCTCGTGACAATTTTGGTATTTTAATTACTTCTAAAACAAAATCAACAATCTCCGTGGGATCGATCTCGTACTTGCTGCACTATACTATCGTTTGACCTTGTGCACTTGTGAATAAAACGTACTAAATATAATCTATTAATTTACGTAGTATTTGGCACAACAGCTAATTATATAAACTTGATTCTATGGTCAAACGTGTGTATGGATGTGATATAAGAGCCTTAGATCCAATAGTTAATTTGTGACTGGCATAGCCTTAATTGGTGAATCACTGCAGGACGTATATCATTAGTAGCATGGGCCACTCGAGATCGGATTCGGTCGGGTTAATAGTGTTATGGACTGTAGCGTACAATAGTTGCGGCACCAGCAATGTATTACACGTCCCTCGGAATAGTGCCAACCCTATTGAAAATGGGTAATATCTCGGGTAGACCATATATGATAGTTACGACCTATAAAACATTAGTTTTCTGCATTAAGCTACTTAGGCGACTGCCGCTAGAAATACACATTTTTCTCTCTACAAAACAATATTTTACAGTGTATTAACAGAGACCACCTATTTCAAATCCTTGACAAACTGCATGTTTATTTCTATAACAATTGGCTCTTGTCGTACCCAATTGTGAGGTTTACTTACTAAGTCGTTAGACTTACGCGGTTATTACATTTTGTAGGAAACCTATTTCTAGAAACAGAAGAGTGGCAAAGTTGACACTATGGACTTTGCCTACAATTAAGATCTTCACATTGTTACCATGTTTGATCAAGTTATTATTTATACTAGTTGCTCTGTGTCTATGTTTTGAGGTTAATATATACCTCTTTTATGGTTATTAGATTTCTCAGATTTGTTTCACCTTCCTATGCATTAACTTCGATGATGCTTAGAGGGGCGGTTCCTTATTTAGCTACAAGTTAGCTAAACTGGGGTAATTGCCAGTAATCCTACCAAGCTAGTTAGGCCAAATTTGAGGGCGTTACAGATTGTAAGTGTATGGTATGCGTATGATATCCAAGGCACCGTTATTGTATTACAAGTCCCTCAGGACAACGCAAACCCTACCAAGATGAGGTTAAAGGCTTGGATAAACCATATGGAGAATAGCTATGATTAATAAAATATACTTATATATACATATTCTCCTGCATTAAAATATCAGTGATTGTTATTAGAATTATACATAATCACTTCTTTAATTACAACCATATTTTTATGGTATAATAACGAAGACAATACACATTATGTTTGTGAAAATTCATGTTTACTATTCCATGTTATAAACTGTCGTTTAAAGACTCATTGCATGACCAACTGGTAATATTACTTCCTAAGTTGTGGACTTATAGAGTTATTTTTCTTCCACCTACCGAATACTTAGGTATATTACGGTTTAATAGGTTGCCCGAGTATAGAATGAGAAATTTCTCAAGGATGACGACGTCAAGCGAATAACTCGTATTATCAGGTCTGGATAGTTATTCATTAATGTCTCTAGAATATTGTTGGAAGCTCTGGGTCTGTAATTGATAATACATAATGTTATTAATGAATAGTTGCTATTGTAGTAATCAAATCATGTATTTTCGGTTTCCGCATATTTTTATCCTGATTTGTTTAATGGACCATACACTAGTTAGTTACTAGTAATTAGTCTATGAGTGTTGCCATTAACTCTTCCAAGATTGATTGAATTAATTAATGCACCAAGATTAGTCAAGATAAAATATATAATTAAGCAGCAAATTCATTGAAAATTAGGTTGTAATATGCCCATCTAACTGCCTAGTATATGCATAGATATATATCAATGCTTCTCTTACACAAGAGCTGAATGTTCAATATCTTTTAATATATATGTAACCAAACAATTTGACCAAATAAAACGTGCTTAATCTCTTTGCTTGCAAATGATCCCAACAAACATGTATCTTATTTAAATTGTCAGCAAGGGCAAAACAATTATGTCCATTTTCTTACTAGCATCTATCTTTTGTCTTTATAATATATTGGTCAGTTATATATAGAAACATTAACTAGGAATATTGTTAACTCATTTCTCAAAAAGTCTAAGGTTTTAACTCATTTTTTAGTTGAGTTAAATAATTATAAGGGTGCATTTGGGGAGACAACATGGTCTAAGACAGAGAATATACAAAGAGTAATTTGTTAAAAATAAAATAAAATAAAAATCTTTTTGGTCTATTTTTTTAATCTAAATTTAGCAATCAATTAGTAAAGCTACCCTATTTTTGTAAGAGAAGCATAAGAACAATAAATATGAGCTTGCTTTTCGCACTTCTCTCCAAATGTCATGGTTTGTAGAGGTTGTAGGAGATGAAACAGTCTCTATCTCTCTCTGAATCACAAAACAGAAAGAACATAGGAGAAAAAAGTGCATTCTCTAACTGATTAGGTAATGAATGCTTCCATCGTGGTTTTCTCAGTCAAATGTCAACCTAAGAAAATTAAAGTTCAATCCAACATACCTAGTGTCTTGCAAGCCTTCTTGCCCACTTCGCTAGTGACATGTGTCCAAATGTATACGTTTCATTGTATGAATACTATCCACATTTGTTGTGAGAATAGCATAACCCCAAATAATTGGAAAAATTGGAGACCAAAAATTTACACCGTGATGACCGTTTGTTATGGTTCAGAAAGAAAAGGCACTCTTTGGTTCAACCGCTCTTTTTGCTTCATTCACATAAACAAAAACAAAAACAAAACATCCGTGGTCTTTCCCTCTAGATGTATTGCTCACCAATTCCATTTTGATTTCATTTCATCATCTGGGCCTTCATGATTTCTCTCAAACAAGTATTTTCCAGTCTCATTTTGCTTTTCCATAGAATAAACCCTTTGTAAAAATAAATATGGAACTGTAAATAATATATATGTAGAGATAAATACATATTTCAAAATAAAAGGAGGAAAAGCGTTGCAGAATGAGCAAAGAAACAGGTGTTTTGAAGGCATGGGAAGCCACGGTCCGCAGGACACAAGCTGCGAAAAAGAGAGCCAATAGCCTTTTTGGCACGATGTCGGTGGCTCATGCAGATGATGATGAAGACGACAACAAAAATGACGAAAATGACAACAATGGAAGCAACAAACTATACCATGCAGAGAGGGTTCTTCCCAATGGTGACTACTACACCGGCCAATGGTCCGACAACTTTCCCCACGGACAAGGGAAGTACCTTTGGACCGATGGTTGCATGTATGTAGGAGAGTGGTTCAGAGGAAAAACAATGGGAAAAGGTAGGTTTAGTTGGCCTTCCGGTGCTACATATGAAGGAGAGTTCAAGAGTGGCTATATGGACGGCACCGGCACGTATACAGGTTCGAATGGGGATACTTATAAAGGGCAATGGATCATGAATTTGAAGCATGGACATGGCGTGAAAAATTATGCTAGCGGAGATTGGTATGAAGGAGAATGGCGGCGAGGGTTGCAGGAAGGTCAAGGGAGGTATCAATGGAAGAATGAGAGTTATTACTTTGGAGAATGGAAGAATGGAGAGATATGTGGAAAGGGTACATTTGTTTGGACTAATGGGAATAGATATGATGGGTTTTGGGAAGATGGGTTGCCTAAAGGCAACGGAACATTCAAATGGCCTGATGGGAGTTTTTATGTTGGGAATTGGAGCAAAGATCCAAGTGAGCAAAATGGGACTTATTATCCATCAGGCTCATCCCCAGAAGCAAATCTTGAATGGGATCCTCACGATGTGTATAATGTTGATTTAGGCGACTGCAAGATTTGTCCTGGAGAGAAGGTTTCGATTTTGCCATCACAAAAGAAGCTGGCATTGTGGAGGTCATCCAAGTCTGGGGATAGCCTAAAGCCTAGGAGAATGTCAGCAGATGGGAGGGTGAGCGTGGGAGTGGAGAGGCCATTGGACAGATTGCATATGTGGGATGGTGATGCTGATGGTGATGAATCTAGTGATATTGGTAGTAGGATTCCAATGGTGGGGAATTTGGAAGATGATTTATTGGGTCTACATATGAATGATGCAAATCCAAAGGGGTTGCCAATGAAAGTGTCAAGGAGAGCAAAGAAACAAGGAGAGACTATATGCAAAGGGCACAAGAATTATGAGCTCATGCTCAATTTGCAGTTGGGAATTAGGTATTCCTCATCCTATTAGGCTTTTGTAACCTTTTTATTTGATATGTTTTGTTTCAACCATTTAATTTATGTCATTGATATATATATATATATGATTGGCTTTGTTTATATGGTCATTAAAATTTTGAATCCATTCTATTTAATATTGATGTATGATAAATTTTGGAACCCCACTCTATTAAGTCAAATGCAACTATTTCAATTAACTTTTATTTTTCAATTCTAGAATTATGGATGGGAGTTAAGATTCAATGCATTTTTCTATTTCTTGTGCTAAGTGTTCTCAGCTTTCAGTGCATAGACAATGATTAGAAGTGGCTTCATTGCTCTAATAGTTGTCACCCAATAATGCTCCAACTATTAAATTGATACTACTTTTGTTGGTCCATACTTCCCCCATTGGTCTATTCTTATGAACTATATAATTGGTCCAATTTCTTGTTTCAACGTCATTGGTCCCGATATGCTTACCTAGTAAAGTTCCAATCAATTGTCTTCTACCTCCAATTCTATTTAATAAGTTAACTGTTAAGATTTTGGAATAAAATTTTATGTTTAACTATCTTCATAGGAGTTTTCTTAAGCATTGGTTGGCACTAATAATGCAAGACATATGACATTTTCAATTATGCAATCTTTGGTCTTTTTGTCAATCATAGAAAGTTCTTCAAAATGAAAGTTTCGTCAACTCATTTCGAATTACTTCATGATACAATAATTTGTGCATATTTCTTTTGTTATTGAAACTTGATTGTACTATTCTTCATATCTTACTCATCAAAAGTGACTTAAAAGACATAAAACAATGAACTTACCACATAGTGTGCAAAATTGAAGGAACATATCTTTCTTTTCCTTGTTCTACTTGAGTTTTACAGGTAAAAAGCTTAAAATTTTCCCTTTCCCGAATTGAACAGTTCGTTTAGACATATGACGGCTTAGTGTATCCATATATGGATTGATTGGACAGGCATTCTGTTGGAAGACCTGCTCCAGCTGCTTCCCTTGATTTGAAGCCTTCAGCCTTTGACCCCAAGGAAAAAGTATGGACTAGATTTCCTTCAGAAGGATCCAAGTACACCCCACCACATCAATCTAGTGAATTCAGATGGAAGGATTACTGCCCATTGGTCTTCAGGTGTAGCCTTGAAATATAATATCTTGTTTTTTTGTTTAATTTATGTTGCATTTGTGAGGTAAATACTTAAATATTGACGTTACAACTTACAATAGAGCCTTCCAACTTAAAAAATGGGTTATCGGGTAAGAGTGCTACATATCTAAATGTGAAAGTAGTATTTATAACATGATTGAATTGAGGGGACTGCCTTGAAAGAGGGGAAAAGACCATACATTATTTGATAGGATGACTTAGATCAAATGGTTTAGATCATATCAATTTTCAATAGTATAAAGTGTTCTTTTCCCTAAAATAAAAAATAAAAGAATCCATCATATAAGCTAACACAATAAACCAAATGGTTTAGTATCATTTTGTTATCCTAATTGTTTTTCTTTCTTTTCTCTAGGACTTTAAGGAAGTTGTTCAATGTGGACCCAGCTGATTACATGATTTCAATATGTGGGAATGATGCTCTTCGAGAACTCTCCTCTCCTGGTAAAAGTGGTAGCTTCTTTTACTTGACCAATGATGACCGATACATGATAAAGACTATTAAAAAGGCGGAAGTAAAAGTGAGTATTAATACATAATTTTGCCCACAATTTTTCCTTTTGAAATATTGTTCTTTAATTTTAATTCAATTGTTTATTCATTATGCAGGTGCTTTTAAGGATGCTTTCTGCCTATTATAATCATGTTCGAGCCTTTGAAAACACACTAGTAACCAAATTTTATGGTCTGCATTGTGTTAAGTTAACTGGGCCTATCCAGAAGAAGGTAGATGTACTAGTAGTGTCATACAAACCAACATGCACAAAAAATGTGTGGAATAAGTGACCCGGCCATCAATTGTTCTTCTTTTCTTTTCTCAATGTTAAGGAACATGTCCTCTATCACTAATTATATGCACATATACAATGTGGTTGATGATATAGGTACGCTTTATCATAATGGGGAATCTCTTTTGCACTGAATATACCATCCATAGACGCTTTGACTTGAAGGGATCTTCTCTTGGCCGCACAACTGATAAGCCTAAGACAGAGATTGATGAAACTACCATCCTTAAAGACCTTGATCTGAACTTTATATTCCGATTGCAGAAGTCATGGTTTCAAGAGTTTTGCAGGTGAACATAGTTAATTTAAGACCTTACTTTCTCTAAAATGTTTTATCTAAGGAAAAACTTTACTTACACCCTTAAACTATCAATGTTTTTATAATCATAATCTCGAACTCAATTTTTGCAACATCGGTATCCCAAGAATTTTTTCTTTTTTAATTTCACCCCCCTTTTTTGTTAAAATGCCCCGGTATAGAAAAAAATAGTCAAAATTCTTAGGGGTCTCATGACCCATGGCCATGTGGGTAAATTATTTTCTTTTAAAAAAAAATGGGGGGCATTTTGAGCATTTTAACAAACAAAAAAAAAATGCTGAAATTAAATGAGAATTTCTTGAGATATCAACATTGTAAAAACTAAAAGTTTGAGTTATGATTACAAAATCGCTGATGCTTTGTAAGGGTCTAAGTGAAGTTTCCTTTTATTTACCTACAAATTGTTGTTGCAAGAATCCTATTTTTGTTTTCAGCCTTCCTAAATGTACATCTGTTTTACAGGCAAATTGATAGGGACTGTGAGTTTCTTGAACAGGAGAGAATTATGGACTATAGCCTTTTGGTGGGTCTTCACTTCAGAGAAATATCAACTGCTGGGGACCTCATTCCTTCGGGAGCTCGAACTCCTATTGGTGATCATTTTTTTGTCTTTCATAAGATCTCACTTTGACTATGTTCTTAATCTCATACTTACAAAAATGGATCATTTTCTTTCTTCTAGGTGACTCTGACAGTGAAGGAGCTCCTTGTCTTTCAAGAGCAGACATGGATCAGCTTCTTTTAGACCCATCCAGGTGAAATGTCTATATTTATTTTCAATATATAAGAAATTAACCATGACTTCGTCAATTCATTCCATTTAATTAAAATATTTTACATATTGAGTCTCACCTACTAAAAGTGGGACTGGCAATCTGGGTTGGCAGATTGGGTTCGTGTTGACTTGCTTGACCCATCAACTCATTTAGCGTCAACCCGGACACAGCCCATTAAACCCTTCAACCCTGATCAACCCATTTGACCCATTTCAACCCAAACACAAACTTTTTGACCCGTTTCAACATGTATTTATTATATTAACACACACACACGCACACACACACACACACACATATATATATATATATAATTTTATAAACAGGTCAAGTGAATCGACCCGTTCATGCCAAAACTTTACCCTCTAATCTCGTGTCGGGTTCGTAGGCTATGTCAAAAATTATTAGCCCTAAATTAAATGGAGTTTGAGCCTACAAGTATATATATATATATATAAACAGGTCAAGTGAATCAACCCGTTCATGCCAAAACTTTACCCTCTAATCTCGTGTCGGGTTCGTAGGCTATGTCAAAAATTGTTAGCCCTAAATTAAATGGAGTTTGAGCCTACAAGTAAGGGAGAGTGTTAAAGTATTGATTAATTATTAAATTCATATCTTCCTATTAACTTAAAATTTTAAGATAGGTGATGATTTAACAGTAACAGAAGTACAAAATAAGAACAAATTTTCTTGGTAAGGGAAACGCCTCATGAAGAATGAGAATCATAAAAAGATCACTAATCATCTGGGAGGGTGAAATGGCCTTGGTGCTCCTCCAAAGTAATAGTTTTTATAAAAATCAGTGGTTAAGTACTTATGTTAAACTAAGAGAAACTACTCAGCCTTGATTACTCAAATTAAATGAACATTAATTGAGGTTAAGTTTTAGTTGTTCAATGCGTGTAGTATTTTTCTCATGTACCAAAAAATGGTGTCATTGTATTAGTAGTGAAAATAGATCAAAAACGTTTAAAATTAAGGGTAATTAACAATTACCACAAGTCTTCCAAGGATATGATTTCCTATATAGCAAGAATGATGGTATGTTTGTAACTAATAGACTTCACAACAACAATAAATCAAAATATAATCCATGTTAAATCACTACTTATCTTAAAAGCTTAAGCCAAGAAGAAATGTTTAAATAAATGAGGCCCAACACTTGGCATATTTAACTGAAATGGGAGGTGGGTGAATTGTGGAGTCAGATAGTTCGAACTCATGACTTATGTTCTAATACGATGTTAAATCATCACTTATCCCGAAAACTTAAACCAATAGAAAAAAATGTTATTTTTAATAATTTAATTCATATTTTAACAATACAAATTAGAGAAATATACATATTATGTTTTGATATAATTACACATATTGATTATTGCAGGTGGGCTAGCATTAAACTAGGGTTGAACATGCCAGCTCGAGTGGAAAAGATGGTGAGAAGAAATGACTATGAATTTCAGCTCATAGGAGAACCGACCGGGGAGTACTATGATGTCATTATGTTTTTTGGAATAATTGACATTCTTCAAGACTACGACATCAGCAAAAAGCTTGAGCACGCATACAAGTCCATCCAATATGATCCCACCTCTATTTCAGCTGTTGATCCAAGACAATATTCTAGGCGATTCCGAGACTTCATATTCAATATTTTTGCAGAAGATATTTGAGAGAGATCTGAAGTTGTTATCATACATCAAGAAATCTGTGTTTGACAGCACTGCCTACAGCAGCGGCCTGTCCCGGCAATAAACTTTCACCATTTGGAGGGGCTATATGTGGTTTTAAGTGCTAAGCTCCACATAGTTTTGATTGGATCTTATGTTCATTCTATCAGTTTTTTTTTTTTTTTTTCCTTCGCTTTTATACGTACATCTATAGATATATAGTATGTTTTAGCAAATTATAGATTAATGGTATGAACAACAGCAGCAAAAATATATCCAATTGTAAAACTGCATAAGAATGCATTGTTTTGATCAATTCTTTTGTATCAAGAGATAAAAAGATGTGTGGGAATAAAGAGATTTGTTTTCAATTGAATTGGATAGGGGGAAGCTGAATTTATTGATTATTTCTTCTAATAATGGTCTCTCTCTCTAGCTATATGTTGTAAAATCTTTGAGGTATATTAGGACACATGGATGAGACTACTTTTGTTAAATTTCATTGTTCATTACTTCCCACCATTTCGTAAAAAATATATATTCAATAGAAATAAATAGAGGAGCAAACATATGTTGTGTGTTTTACCTTGAAGTTGAGGTGATGGTGTATTGTTATTCCAATTTTCTTTCTTTTATGGGAAAAATACATTAATTTCACCCCCTTGAAATATCCACACATTTGTGTTTTGGAGTCCAATGTTTAAAAATCGACGAAAGACCCTTACAAATGTATCTGACAATATGGACAGAAACTAAGTCCACCAAATCCGTCAATTTGGACAGAAACTAAGTCACGTGTGTGGCACGTAATATTTTTTAATCAATACTTTTGAAAATGCCATCAGGGGGTAAAGTGTAAACATAAAAATTAAAAATTAATTTTTTTTTTTTAAAAAAAGGGTAACTTCACTTACCCCCTGAAATGTTACGCCTTTTGCAAACACCCTTTCCCAAAGTTTAAAAAGTCTTATGTTGGTGTATCGTTCTTTTGATTTTTTCTAGTCACCCCACTTCCGTTAGGCTAAGCATTGGGCTTTAGCCTTAGCCCACTCCCACATGCTTAGCACTTAGGCCTCGGGTTTTATCCTAAAGCTCAATGCTCCTTTGACTTGACTTTGGCCCTTATAATTAAATCTATTGAGCCCAAAGTTTATTTGCAAACCTATAAGAATTAAAACCATGAGCCCAAAGCTCCTTTTAATTCTTTAGCCTGCATGAATTAAATTATGAGCTCAATGCTCTATTTAATTCCCTAAGTCCAATTTCTTCAATTCAACCACTTAGATTAATAAATCTCTTTGGCCCATGTTTTCTTAAAATAAAACATTCTAGGTAAATAAATATATAACTGAAGCCTAATATAAATGCTTAGTCAATATTAGCTCAAAGCAGGACCTAAAGAAAAAGTACTATTAGCTTCAATAGGCATGTGACCATGTCACACAGCTCTATTTAATCACAATTAATTTCTCTAAATAATTATAATTGCACTCTAATAAGTATTTTTTTATTTAATTAATTAATCTTCATGACATACTTATTTATTGCATGTTACCCTGCCATGAAATCATTCCGTAGTCGAACCAAAGTTTATGTACTATCACTTTGTTCACTACCTTTTTTTTTTCTTGAGTCACTGATTTAAATCATGATTATCCTTATGTACCTTGTGAGAAAGCATCTTACCTTGTACATGTATAAGTTTTTAGTATACCTACAGAAAACACTCAAACCCAAACTTAAGGATAATCTTTCTCATTAAATCTAAAACAAGGAAAAAATTTCATATCTGTTTGTTCTCTGACAAAGGATTTGGATTCCTTCTTGAAGCCAGTGTTTCCAAAATGCTATATGCAATTACCCAACGTATCAAAGTTATTTTGACCGATGATTAGGGGTGTCAAAATATACCGGGGAACCGGAACCGCAAAACTGAGAAACCGGGAAACCGGTTCCAATTCCGGTTTGGAAAAACCAAAACCCGGGTATCCCAGTTCTGGTACCCGTTTTTTACCAGGTTACCGGGATAATTATATATATATTTTTATAGTTTAAATTTTTTTTAGGTTTAGGGCCTTTACAATACTCCCTCTCCCCTCTTTTTTTCATCCTCATTTTCTCACGCACACGCACTACACCATCACCCATTTCTGCCCTTTTTTCTCATTTTTCTCTTCCAACACCCGGCCTCTCTCTCTCTCTCTCTGTGACTCTCTCTTTCTTGAGTGACCTCCATGCTCCACTGCTTCGTCAAGCCGTCTCCCTCTCTCACTCCCCTTCGTCAGACCGTTTCTCTCTCTCTCCAGCCGAGCAATGAGCACTAGCAGCCAGGTAGGGACTCTCTTTTTCTGGGTTTCTTTGATATTAATTTCAATTAGTTTCACTATATTTTATTAAATTGGTGTTATTTTGGTGTTTATTTTGTGATCTGGTGTGGAATTGTGGTTCAAATCTAGGGTTCCGAAATGGTTCTTTCATCTTTGTAAAAATTTGAAATTTTTTGGCTTGTTTTGCTGGGTTTTTACGGTTTTAGTGTTTGGCTCTGTTTGGTTGCCAAGAAAATGTGTTTGGCTCTGTTTTTTTCTTTCTTTTTGTACTCTGGGTTGTAAACCATTTGTAGAGGCAATTCTTTTTTTTTTTTTTTTCTTCATTTCTAAGTGATTGTATCATTTGTATAATTAGGTGTATCTGGAGTAATGAACATGAGTTTTTTTTTTTTTTTTTTTTTTGACATGTCCACACAAGGGAAGGGGAAGGAGGAATTCGAACTAGTGATCTCCGCTTTTTGAGGCGTGGTTCACAACCGATTAAGCTAACCCCTTGGGACGAACATGAGTTTAGATTATTTCAATTTTAACCTTTTTTTTTTTCTCCATATTCTGCATATTTGTTGATAGACTTCCAGAGTGATGAAAACGAGCGCCCTTCTAATAAGTCCTGGGATTTTTGGAAGCATATGGAAAATGAATATCTGAAATTCTTAAAAATAATTTTTTTAAGAATGAACCCACTTATGAATAAAATTGGCTTATTTTAGGCCAAATACCTAAAATAAGCCCAAAAAACAATTTTCTTAAAAAAGGTGTTACCGGACCGGATAGAAACTGGAACCGGCCGGTTAACCAGGACCCAGTTCCCGGTTCCGATTGCCCAAAACCAAGAACCGGGGTACCCCGGTTTCGGTCCCCGGTTTTGGCCAAAAATCGGGAAACCGGACCAGATTGACACCCCTACCGATGATAGGTCTCACTCTTTGATACATCAAAGTAACCTACACTTCACATCAAACTCCTCAGGATTTAAAGTAAATGCTATAAACCGTCGTGCACGTACATCATTTGTTATGACGACATTTAGAAACAAATGATGACTTATGTGGTACTGTTCGATGTATGGCACAACTCCACCAATACCCTAACATATCAAACCGAAGCCTACCTGCTTCTCTGGACCATGAAAATGTTAAGGAACATGAAGTAGTTAGTTTATCTTTGTTTGTATTAAAGCAACTAGTATAGTTTATCTTTGTTTGTATTAAAGCTCTCTAGTTGTATTAGTTCTCCTCGTAGTTGATTTCAATTGTAACTTTTTGCCTATATATACAATGAAAACGAAGCTGAGACTTCATTCCGCCAAAAGTAAGTTTATTTACTTACTTTCATGGTATCAAGAGCCTTCCTTTGACTCACGTCAAGTTCTCTCTTCCTATCTCACATAACCCACGTTACAGTGAGCCTTCTAGCCAAGTCTCCCCCAGTTTTACGTCCCTGCTTCCCATACCTTCCACAGTATTTCATTCTCCTTTCTTATCTCACTGTACATACCTTACAAATCAGCCCCTGCCTCATCCCTTGAGCAATCCGCAGCTCCTCTTCTTCGGCAGAATCGAGGGTCTTCTCCTTCCTCGGCAGAATCAGCAGCTCTTCTTCTTCAGCAATCAGCTGCTCCTCTACTTCCTCGACAAATTCAGCCCCTTTTGGTGTCAATAACACCCTTGCTCACCTCCCTCAAACCTATCAAGCAACAGCAACACTCATGGTGCTATTTGACAACATTGCTGCTCCATCCTTCACGATGCAAAACATTGTGCATCTTTGTCAATCCAAGCTCGATGACAGCAACTATTTCGGATGGGTCTTTCAATTTAAGCCCATCCTCAAAACCAACGCCTTGATGGACATTGTTTATGGCTCCGAGCTATGCCCACCAATGCTTATTCCATCTTCTGCGGACAAAACTACTCCTAATGTCTCAAACCCATAATATATTCTCTGGGAATCGAAAGATCAATGCATCCTTAGTTGGTTCATTGCAACCCTGACTGATCCAATTGTTCCTACTATCTATGGGTGTAAAACCTCAAGTCAAGTATGGAACACCCTTACCACTTGTTATGCCTCTCCATCTAGGTCTTACATCACCCAATTGAGACGTCAACTTCAGACTCTTAGACAAGGTAACAATCCATGTGTTGCTTTTATTCGTAGTGCAAAATCACTTGCTGACCAGCTAGCCATTGCCGGCAGCCCCATCACCAATGATGACCTTGTATCCTACATCATAGGTGGATTAAGCTCCACCTACAATTCTTTTTTCATGACCTACTCCATAATAACAAAGAACAACTCTATGTCTCTTGAAGAATTTCAATCTGAATTACTTGGACATGAACAACTCCTTGAACATCAAGCTGCCACAATCATATGCCATGACTGCTTAAAAGACAGATTACAAGCAGAGATTCAACAACAACCAAAGGAAGCCTTTCTCCAATTATAGAAATTCATATCCCTAAAAGAAGCCTTTCAATAGATCTCCTAGTATCCTCCCATCCCTTGTTTTCCCTCAAGGAAAAACCATCACTAGAGGCTCCAGCAACTACACTCCAAGGAGAAATTCTCGCAGCAACTACAATCCAAGGAGAAATTCTCCCATACTGGCTCTTCCTCTTTTGTTAGCTCAAATCAACTTTTACATCTAAAATATCTTACACTGTCCTAATGCTACAACAAATTTACTTTCAATCAATAAATTATGCCGTGACAATGATTGTCATTTTAAACTAACTTATACATATTTCTTGATTAAGGACAACCTTACAGGGAGGATCCTTCTGCAAGGGGCAAGTGAAGATGGTCTCTACCCATTAAGGCTACAACACTTCAACAGAAATAAATTCAGAGCATTTATTGCACGAATTGGGATCAATGTGTCTTCTTCAATTTGGCACAACCGCTTAGGGCATCCAAATCATCAAATCTTACAGCATTTGCTTCACAACTACAACCTTCATGTGTCCTTAGTTAAGTCCAGTCAGTCTATTTGTGTTTCATGTCAATTAGGAAAAAGCAAAAAGTTACCCTTTGCTAAGTCTAGTTGTGTCAGCACTGCTCCATTAGAGCTTATTCATAGTGATGTATGGATTTCTCCTTTATCTTCAATCAATGGAAGCAAATGCTATGTTATTTTTATTGATGATTTCTCTAGATACACCTGGCTATTTCCTCTCAAACTCAAATAAGATGTCTTTGAAACCTTTGTCAAATTCAAGCGCTTGATAGAAAATTTATTTTCCCTTAGAATCAAACAACTTCAAATAGATGGGGTGGTGAAGACACCTCTCATAACTTTACTAAATTTCTGTCAACACATGGTGTTTTTCATTGAGTCACCTGTCCACATACATCTCAATAAAATGGAGTTTCAGAAAGAAAACATATGCATATCATTGAATCTGGCCTTCGTCTTCTAGCACAATCCCACCTTCCTTCAAAATACTAGGTTGAAGCTGTTAGTATTGTTGTGTATCTCATCAATAGATTGCGTACCCCCACTCTCCAAAACTCAAGTCCTTTCACCAAACTTTACAATAAGGAACGAGACTACACCTTTTTAAAAACTTTTGGTTGTGCTTGTTATCCCCTCTTAAGACCCTATGCTAAACTCAAACTAGAATTTAGAAGCAAACAATGCATCTTCCTTGGATAAAGTGCTCACCAAAAGGGTTACAAGTGCCTTGATCCTAGCTCCAATCGTGTATATGTCTCCAGACATGTTAGTTTTGATGAATTGGTGTTTCCTGCACAGGGTAGAGCAGCATCTTCATTCCCTGACGGATTAGATCCTTCCCCTACAGGTATTGTTCTTGATCCTTCTCATTTTTACTCTGTGAATAATTCTGATTTTAGTATTGTTCTCGCCGCATTTCCTTCCCTAGCACAAATACCTGCCCTAACAAGCACTCTTCTTCCCCTCTCTTCAAGACTTTCTTCTTCACCAACATCTAAACCCTCTACTCCCTTGATTACCCTTACTATCAAATTGCTGCCATCTACCCATGATTCATTGCCTTCTTCCCATATCCCTAGCCTAGATCAATCCCTACTTCAGCTTTTACCTGCACCTCTTGAGCAAGCCTTTCCTCATATTGTCACAAGATCTATGACTGGAAACTTCAAACCTAAGTCTTTTCCCAAATTGACCAAGCATTCACTGAAATCCTTTCATACCACATTCTTGCCTTCTGTCCCTACCACATTTGCTCAGGCTGTCTCTAACCCTACCTAAATGGTTTATTGCAATGGAAATTGAACTTCAAGCTTTGGCTAACAATGGTACTTGGTCTCTCTACCCTAGACCGTCACATAAAAACATCATAAAAATAAAGGAAAAATCAGATGGCACTATTAAAAGATACAAGGCAAGACTAGTGGCTAAGGGTTTTCAACAAAGAGATGGTAGTGACTACACCGAAACTTTCAGTCCAATTATCAAACCAGCCACTATACAGATCCTATTGTCCTTAGCAATCCACTACAATTGGCCCCTTAAGCAATTAGATGTCTCCAATACTTTCCTTCATGGTCACTTGAATGAAGAAGTCCTCATGGAGCAACCTATTTGTTTTGTTGATGCAGCTTTTCCAGATCATATAAGCTCAAAAAGGCCTTCTATGGTCTAAAGCAAGCCCCAAGAGCCTGGTTTTTACAGATTGTCACAAGCTCTTCTCCATCTTGGTTTTTTTGGATCCCTAGTAGACACCTCTCTTTTTATGCTTCATCAAGGTTCTGTTCATATTTACATATTGATATATGTTGATGATATCATAGTAACAGGCATAGATTCATCTATCATGGAGTCTCTCATCGATGGCCTTCAACTGGAATTTAAGCTTAAAGATCTTGGCTGCCTTTCATACTTCCTAGGCATCCATGTTCTTTGTGACAAATCTGACTTACATCTAAATCAAGGAAAGTACATTATTGATTTACTTGATCGTGTGCAGATGCTTGGAGCAAAGTCCTATGCCGCACCCTGCACTTCAGGCAAGAAGCTCACCAAGCTTGATGGTGATGCCCTACCAGATCCCACAACCTATCACCATATCATTGGAGCTCTACAATATAGCACACTTACAAGACCTAACTTAACCTATACTGTCAACCAACTGTGCCAATTTCTCCATTGTCCAATCAATGAACATATGAAGGCTACTAAAAGAGTCCTAAGGTACCTTAAAGGCACACCAGATCATGGCCTTCACTTCACTCTAGGTCCTTTTCAACTTCAGGCATACTGTGATTCTGACTGGGTAGATCCACCACGGGTATTGTGTTTTCTTCGGCTCCAACTTAGTGTCTTGGCATGCTAAGAAGTAGTTTGTTGTCTCGAGATCTAGCAGAGAAGCTGAATATCATGACATGGCCATCACAGCTACTAAGCTCTCATGGCTTCGAATGTTACTCAAAGAATTACAGATTTCTCTCTCTGATCCTCCTGAACTCTGGTGGGATAATATAGGAGTTATTGCCTTAGCTTCCAATCCCATCTACTATGCTTCTACCAAGCATACAGAAGTCAACTACCATCCGTGAGAAAATTCTTCACAAAGATCTCAATGCTAGCTACATTCCAACTCAAGATCAATGTGTTGATATCTTTACAAAGGGTCTTACCGTCTCTCGCTTTCTTTCCATAGAGACAAACTCATGGTCACACCCCCTCCCATTTGTTTAAGGGGGGTTGTTAAGGAACATGAAGTAGTTTAGTTTATCTTTGTTTGTATTAAAGCAAGTAGTTTAGTTTATCTTTGTTTGTATTAAAGCTCTCTAGTTGTATTATTTCTCCTAGTTCTAGTTGTATTAGTTCTCCTCCTAGTTGATTTCAATTGTAACTCTTTGCCTATATAGACAATGAGAACGAAGCTAAGACTTGATTCCGCCAAAAGCAAGTTTCTTTGCTTTCTTTCAGACAAGTCGTTGAGGTTCGATATATTATAGTCTAGATGGAGTTCACAGTTCCATTTACGACTACAAACAACAAGTTTATAAGTTGTAACGACCTTTAAGTATGATCTTTTGTGATACCCACATTATCAATCAAATACAATGCATTTTAGGGATCTTACATAGTTACATGCATATAATCAGACACAATCACTGATATATATGCCATGTAAGAATATAAGTGGATATGTCCATTGTTCTATAATAATAATAATTTAAACTCCATCCAATCAATTAGAGTTTTGGATGCCATATCCTACACATGTGTAGCATAATTATGATTGAATGTTGAAGCAGCCCACGTCTCATGCGAACGATGCAATTGGCAATTAATTTATTGCTATCCATAATTTTGGTTGCTCAATGCTCATCACAAAGCCAAAAAAAAAAAAAAAAAAAAAAAAAAAAAATCTAACCACAGAACCACAAAGTTTAAGAATGAGTTTTATTTAAGAATGTCTTTAATATTATTTGATTCCCTTATTTGTTGCTATCAGTTTTTTAAGCCTCATTTATTTCGAAATATTGGAGAATTAAGTTTTTTAAGAGAATCAAATGATATTAATGCATTTTTTAAATGGATTTGGCTTAGGTGCTGTAAAACAAATTACAGCACCTATGTTGTAGTTTTTTTAAGGGCCTGGATTCAGTTTTGTTTTCTCTCTCTTTCTCATAAAATATCAAAAATTGAATCCAAGCCCTTAAAGAACTACAACATAGGTGCTGTAAAAAAATTATAGCACCTAATCCTGATACTTTTTAAATTACTTATTTACCATAATTAGGGAGTCTTAAGTAAAGAATATTGATGGTAATTACTAATTAGGGCTTTAATTGTTTTTATTATGGAAAGTGTTTTATTAATATTCATTAATTGAGGGCATTTTTTAAATTACTTATTTACCATAATTATGGGGCCTTAATTTTTTATTTTTTATTTTTTTGAATTGGTGATCCAAGATTTCATTCCACAAAAAAACTTACTCTTCACTTACAATGTCATGAATAAACTTAGGAATAAAATCATCCCACATGTGATCCTCTTCTATAACTAAGGCCATTTTTACGAAATTATGCTTAGCTGCATTCACGTTTCTCCGTACATGGTGAGCCTCCCACTGCGGTATCTCTTGAAGGATAATTTTTGTGTCATTGTTGAGATGTCCATAAGCACTCTAGCACTTCCACTCCTTACGCAATGCTTGTATGATCTCTAAAGAGTCCCCTTCCAGTATAGTACGTGTGTAGCCGAACTGATTGCACACCTCAGCAAAAAGCCATGCGCCTATTGCCTCTGCAACAGAAGGATCGGCTGTGAGAGGTTTCATCGCACATTTTGCTACAAGCACTCGTCCTTCCTGATCGCGCACTAGGATACACACCCCCATCCTTTTCCCATTTTTGTCAATGGAAGCATACCAATTGATTTTGATCCAGCCAAGCAATGGCTTTTCCCACCGTGATTTTGAAGGTACCCCGATGTTGGTGCCACTCTTGCTTGAACATTGTTTAGAGGAGTTAAAGAGTTCCAATTGCTCTATTGCAATGCGATTGATGTTGGCAGGGGAGAGTAGATCTTCACAAAAGACAAATTTGTTCCGTCTGAACCAAATCTGTCTTGCAACAAAAGCGACTCTTTGAATTTCTTCTACAGTCAAGCGCCCCAAGAGCTTTTCAAATACCTTGATGAAGGCATCTTCGTCACTTGGGCATTTCTGGATTCCCTTCACATTGTCAATCAACACATCCTTTGTAGCTGGACACGTCCATATTGCATGTCCCACAGTTTCTGGTACACTTCCGCATATTGGGCACATAGAATTGTTGGAGATGCCTCTCTTGAACAGATTATCTTTTGTGGGCAAGATATCACCGCAAGCTTTCCAAATGAACATAGTCACCGCCCTTGTTGCTCTGATTTTCCATATCGCCTTCCACAATGAGACATCCTCAGGTTGTTTGGAGCTACTCCCTCTTTCCATCTCCATTATACCTTTTGCTAAGTGGTATGTACTCTTGACAAAGTATTCTCCATTTTTATTCCCCACCCAAACAAGTTGGTCAGTTTGTTTATTAGGACTAATGGCCATCCCACAAATCTTCGTTGCTTCCTCTTCCAAAAAAATTCCTTCAACGAGATTCCTATTCCACCAGTTTGTGTCCTCATCAAAAAGTGCACACACTTTAGCTTCTCGGTCAAGGCTCCAAACCGAAGTTTGGATTGAGTATCTCACAGGTGATTCCAACCACCTATCCCCCCAAATTTTTACTGTGCGATCATCCCCCACTTGCCATATCAATCCTTCTTGTAAAAGCTTTTTCGAGTTCCATATACTCCTCCATGCATAAGAGGGTCTCTTCCCTAGAGGTATTTCCAGCAAGGTGCATTGCGGATAGTATTTCTCTTAGTAGATACGTGCCACCAAAGAATTCAGGTATTGAATCAATCTCCAGCCTTGTTTTGCTAGTAGCACCAGGTTAAAACTTTCAAAATCTCGATACCCCAACCCACCTTTCTCCTTAGGCTTCCCCATCCTCTCCCAACTCATCCATGCAACCTTCAACTTGTTCTCTTTATTGCCCCACCAGAATCTGGACATCATGGAATTGAGATCTTGGCACATAGTTTTTGGCAACTAGAAAACATTCATGGTATAAGTCGGAATTGCTTGGATCTCAGCCTTCAACAAAATTTCTTTGTCAGCTTGAGAGAGAAATTTCTCCTTCCATCCATTAATCTGATCTCACACCTTGTCTTTTACTCATGCAAAGGCATTCACCTTGGAACGACCAATAACTGTCGACAAGCCTAGATACTTTTCATATCGCTGCGTAGAATCTACTCTAGCAACTGATAAAATGTAGTTCTTAGTATCCAGATGTGTGTTGTGACTAAAGAAAATTGAGGTCTTATTTTGTTCACTTTCTGACCGGTTGCTTTTTCATAGGCCTCAAGGATTGCCTGAATATGACTCCATTCAAATAAATTTGGCTTTACATAACAAAAGACTATCATCTGCAAAGAAAAGATAAGTGAGCCTAATACCCCCTCTAGTGATGGGTAGTCCCATGACTCTCCCCTTGTTCTCCGATTTGTTGATTAATGCAGTGAGCCCTTCAGCACATAGAAGAAAAAAAAAAATGGAGGTAGTGGATCGCCTTGCCTTAGACCTCGGCAGGGAATGATTGTGCCATTAGGGTGCCCATTGATAAGGACTAAGTATGTCACAATTCTAACACACACCATGGTCAGAGAGATCCACTTTTCTGCAAAGCCAATTTTCCTCATCACATCCTCTAACAACTTCCATTCCCCTCTGTTATAGGCTTTGCTCATGTCAAGCTTCATCGCCATGAACCCTTCCCTCCCTTTCATCCGCACATCCATGGTATGAAGAACCTCAAATGCTACTAGCACGTTATCAGTAATCAACCTGCCAGGTATGAATGCACTCTGCGTCTGGGATATGATTAGTGGCAACACCTTCTTCATGCGGTTGGCAGAGACTTTAACTATGTACTTATACAATACATTGCACAAACGAATGGGCCTATACTCAGTTATACATGATGGGTTCTTGACTTTCGGGATTAGAGCAATGTATGTATTGTTGACACCATTATCAAAGACTTCATTATCAAGAAAATTAAGGATAGCTTTGCATGCCTCATTGCGAACTGCCGGCCATGATTATTGGTAAAAACATGCCGCAAAGCCGTTAGGTCTCGGGAATTTAAGTGGATGCATTTGGGAAAGAGCTAGGTCAACATCCACCGCCTCGAACCTCCTCACCAATTGCTCATTCATACTTGCTGTCACTCTAGCTTCCAAATTTTCCAAGCTTTCCTCCACCCCAATAGTACCATTTGTCGTGAACAAAGTTTGGTAAAACTAAACAAAGTTTGGCCTTAAATTTAATTAAAGAATATGAATGGTAATTAAGGCTTTAATTTTTTTTTTTATGGAAATATTTTTATTAATATTCATTAACTAGGGCCTTATGCTCAATCTAATCCAACTAATGGTGGAGCGGGCCATGATTTAAACATTAAATTTGTCTTTCAAATGTGAAATGTATATAGTATTGATTTGTTCAATAAGAAAAGAACGAATTGTCAAGTTGGGTTGTATTTCTCAATAATTTTTGAATTAATCATCATTTAAATTTAATATGTATTATGTTGGTTTGAACCATTCATAATCACAAACATGCATATGATAACTTTGTATACAAAAACAAAAAATAAAAAAAGTCAGATACCTTAATTTATTTTAAAAAGTGGAGATAACAATTCTCCTTACCTTGCTTTTTTTTCTTTTTTTTTTGCCATAAAGTGTGAATATTTTATCTTAAAATTTGACCTTAAGATTTTTTTTTTACTCCGTTTGTTAAAATTATTTTTTATTATTTGTTTCCTCTTATTAAAATAAAATATTATCAAATTATTCAAATACAAAACAATTTTTATCTTTACATCACATCAAAACACTTTTTCAAATTAATTAAAAACAAAAATAATATTCAAAACATATTAACAAACAAAACATTTGTCAAAAAAAAAAAAATCAAAACAAAACAAGCATCATTAAGGCTTCAGTAATAATACTAATATCATCAATTATCATGTATTTTAAAAAATGGTTCTAGAGAGAGAAGCTAGGTTCTCTCTAGAATTCATCTCTCTTTTCTTCTAGACAATACTAAGAGTTTGTTTTGGATTGTGTTTGAGAAATAGAGCTTTTAAGCCAAAAAGAACTTTTGAGCAAAAACTTCATTTTTAAGCTTTTGCCAAAAGTGTTTTTTTGACTATTTTTAGGCTTTTTAAACATTTAAAAGCACTTTAATTTTTTTACTAAATAAGTACGTTTTTCTTTAAACTGGCTTTTTGAGTGTTAAAAGCATTTTTAGGTCCCTCAAACGCAATCTCAAACAAGCCCTAAGAAGAACTTTAAGAGGAGAGAAGTTCTACATCTAGATCTTCCCTACTCCCCTTACATGGTAGTAGTGCTTGGTGTCTTATCTGTAGGCTCCACTGGTTTCTGTTTCTGGTCGGTTGCTTTAGATCTTATTTGTAGATTTAGATCTAAATCTAAATCCAGATTTAGTCTCTTCAATTTTAGATCTAATTGTCTTCTTCGGCCAAGGCGTGTCTTCTGAATGGATGTCTACGATGTTGTACTCCTCCGCTGCTGCTTGTGAGGCTTTTGTGTTTTGTTTTTTTATTTTTTTGTTTGTCCTGGCATTCGAGTTGAGGATGGAATAGATCAGTGTGGGAGCTTAATTCTCACGGCCGGATTTTTAGTTATGGATTTGTTGTCCTGGCCTTCGGGTTGAGGATGAAGTAGATCGATGTGGGGGCTTATCTCTCACAACCGTATTTTTAGTTTATAGTTGTTTTATTTATTTATTTTTGTTTTGTATTTGAGTTACCCATGTCGTAGATCTAGTTTGCGCGAAACATATATGCTCCTTAAATGTAATTGTACATGGGTTGGTAGAAGTTTGAAGTGATTTTTATGATTTTGTAACATTTATAACTTTTTGCTATAATTTTTCAGAACTGTATACTTTATGTTGTAAGAGTGTTATGCTCATACAATTTCATCAATGGAAGTTTCATATTTTTTAAATAATAATAATAATACTAGTATCAGTAAGGGAAATGGTAGGTGCAATCTTGGTGTTCTTCTTGTATCTTTTTGGTCCTATGTAAATATTATTTAAAAAAAAAAAAATTGCTCTTACTTTTTTGGTTTTTATAAAATAATATACACTTACACTATGAAAACACCTAACATTTTTTAATAAGTAATATTAGAAATTAATATATTTGGTCTAAAGCATCAAACAAACATTCATTTTTTAAATTGCCAATAATTAGTGGTTTGGAAATAAAATAATAACACCGAAGGGTCAGAAATAAAATAATAACCGAAGGGTCAGAAATAAAATAATAACACCGAAGGGTCAGAAATAAAACAGCTTACGTCTCTTCTCCATGTATTTCCAAAAAAATTAAAGACAATCTAATCCCGGAAAATTCCAAGTGTTTTTCTTCCTCACGTATCCATGTCAGTCAACTCTTTCACTTCTTCAGCCAAAGCATCCCACTTGACAGAAACCGGAAAACACCGGTCATTGGCAAGTATAAAGTACTGTAACGGACCAGACGTAAACTGGCAATTGCCGGTTTTGCGGGCCAGAACGCGCGATTTTAGTCCTCGATGGGACAAAAACTCAGAGGAGATATGGTGTGGCCGTTTCAAGTAGGATCGTTACAAGATTGAGTCAATGCGATGAGATCATGCCGTTGTTTTCAAAATGTACGGTCAGAGGATAAGTGGTGCTGCGTATAACGGTAGGCCGTCGTACATGTGATGGGGAGTGATGTAGAGTTTCTTTGAGAGCAAGAATCTTGTACAGATTGGCTTATGTACACGTACATTGATTTGACCAATGTGTTACATGATGATCCTAGTGGTGAATTCAATATAACAGTATCATAATAATTTTTCAAGTTGCAAAACTAAGAAAATAAATAAATAATTGAACAAGAAAATGGACTAGTGTTTAATTTAAGTATCAATCAAGTTGTGCTAATGCTGACTTATTAAATGTTTGGAATTCAACTCGAGTTTGGTTAGACTAAATTATCTCCAGCACAAACCCTTAGCTTAATCTTGTGGAACTCCACATATAATTATGGTTTATTTCACATAACTAATCACACACCATTAAAGCAGATTTTTGGACCAACTGACTGGCAATGGGTTACTTACAAAATTAAAAAAACAGTCATCAGAAATCTGTCGATATTCGAGAGGATTAGGGATGCTCTGATGTTTAAGTCAATTAATTCTCTATAATAAAACATAGTATAAGACATGTGAAAGGAGAGAATAAACATAATCAATACTTTGAGGGTATACCACTTTTTTATGGGAGAGGCTCTCTTTATAAAATATGATAGCCTTCGGACCAACAAGGTGTTCTTTTGGAGTGTGATTTACCATGCAGATCCATTAGTGGCCATGTGGGCGTATAGTTTTCATGTGGAGAAGATTTCACAAGTGATTTGATTTATTTTTCTTTGATGACCGGAGTATCTATTATGTAAAAGCTGATTGAGTGGAGCCCCCGTTATCTACATCCCCAACATATACTTTTTACTTTGATGAATGATTCACATTAATATTTTTCTCATATTTTTCACATTTCTTCCTACAAATTTAATATATCAACC
>NC_081549.1:8282000-8492097 GCF_901000735.1 Corylus avellana | reverse complement strand
TCCAATTGCTCTATTGCAATGCGATTGATGTTGGCAGGGGAGAGTAGATCTTCACAAAAGACAAATTTGTTCCGTCTGAACCAAATCTGTCTTGCAACAAAAGCGACTCTTTGAATTTCTTCTACAGTCAAGCGCCCCAAGAGCTTTTCAAATACCTTGATGAAGGCATCTTCGTCACTTGGGCATTTCTGGATTCCCTTCACATTGTCAATCAACACATCCTTTGTAGCTGGACACGTCCATATTGCATGTCCCACAGTTTCTGGTACACTTCCGCATATTGGGCACATAGAATTGTTGGAGATGCCTCTCTTGAACAGATTATCTTTTGTGGGCAAGATATCACCGCAAGCTTTCCAAATGAACATAGTCACCGCCCTTGTTGCTCTGATTTTCCATATCGCCTTCCACAATGAGACATCCTCAGGTTGTTTGGAGCTACTCCCTCTTTCCATCTCCATTATACCTTTTGCTAAGTGGTATGTACTCTTGACAAAGTATTCTCCATTTTTATTCCCCACCCAAACAAGTTGGTCAGTTTGTTTATTAGGACTAATGGCCATCCCACAAATCTTCGTTGCTTCCTCTTCCAAAAAAATTCCTTCAACGAGATTCCTATTCCACCAGTTTGTGTCCTCATCAAAAAGTGCACACACTTTAGCTTCTCGGTCAAGGCTCCAAACCGAAGTTTGGATTGAGTATCTCACAGGTGATTCCAACCACCTATCCCCCCAAATTTTTACTGTGCGATCATCCCCCACTTGCCATATCAATCCTTCTTGTAAAAGCTTTTTCGAGTTCCATATACTCCTCCATGCATAAGAGGGTCTCTTCCCTCGAGGTATTTCCAGCAAGGTGCATTGCGGATAGTATTTCTCTTAGTAGATACGTGCCACCAAAGAATTCAGGTATTGAATCAATCTCCAGCCTTGTTTTGCTAGTAGCACCAGGTTAAAACTTTCAAAATCTCGATACCCCAACCCACCTTTCTCCTTAGGCTTCCCCATCCTCTCCCAACTCATCCATGCAACCTTCAACTTGTTCTCTTTATTGCCCCACCAGAATCTGGACATCATGGAATTGAGATCTTGGCACATAGTTTTTGGCAACTAGAAAACATTCATGGTATAAGTCGGAATTGCTTGGATCTCAGCCTTCAACAAAATTTCTTTGTCAGCTTGAGAGAGAAATTTCTCCTTCCATCCATTAATCTGATCTCACACCTTGTCTTTTACTCATGCAAAGGCATTCACCTTGGAACGACCAATAACTGTCGACAAGCCTAGATACTTTTCATATCGCTGCGTAGAATCTACTCTAGCAACTGATAAAATGTAGTTCTTAGTATCCAGATGTGTGTTGTGACTAAAGAAAATTGAGGTCTTATTTTGTTCACTTTCTGACCGGTTGCTTTTTCATAGGCCTCAAGGATTGCCTGAATATGACTCCATTCAAATAAATTTGGCTTTACATAACAAAAGACTATCATCTGCAAAGAAAAGATAAGTGAGCCTAATACCCCCTCTAGTGATGGGTAGTCCCATGACTCTCCCCTTGTTCTCCGATTTGTTGATTAATGCAGTGAGCCCTTCAGCACATAGAAGAAAAAAAAAAATGGAGGTAGTGGATCGCCTTGCCTTAGACCTCGGCAGGGAATGATTGTGCCATTAGGGTGCCCATTGATAAGGACTAAGTATGTCACAATTCTAACACACACCATGGTCAGAGAGATCCACTTTTCTGCAAAGCCAATTTTCCTCATCACATCCTCCAACAACTTCCATTCCCCTCTGTTATAGGCTTTGCTCTTGTCAAGCTTCATCGCCATGAACCCTTCCCTCCCTTTCATCCGCACATCCATGGTATGAAGAACCTCAAATGCTACTAGCACGTTATCAGTAATCAACCTGCCAGGTATGAATGCACTCTGCGTCTGGGATATGATTAGTGGCAACACCTTCTTCGTGCGGTTGGCAGAGACTTTAACTATGTACTTATACAATACATTGCACAAACGAATGGGCCTATACTCAGTTATACATGATGGGTTCTTGACTTTCGGGATTAGAGCAATGTATGTATTGTTGACACCATTATCAAAGACTTCATTATCAAGAAAATTAAGGATAGCTTTGCATGCCTCATTGCGAACTGCCGGCCATGATTATTGGTAAAAACATGCCGCAAAGCCGTTAGGTCTCGGGAATTTAAGTGGATGCATTTGGGAAAGAGCTAGGTCAACATCCACCGCCTCGAACCTCCTCACCAATTGCTCATTCATACTTGCTGTCACTCTAGCTTCCAAATTTTCCAAGCTTTCCTCCACCCCAATAGTACCATTTGTCGTGAACAAAGTTTGGTAAAACTAAACAAAGTTTGGCCTTAAATTTAATTAAAGAATATGAATGGTAATTAAGGCTTTAATTTTTTTTTTTATGGAAATATTTTTATTAATATTCATTAACTAGGGCCTTATGCTCAATCTAATCCAACTAATGGTGGAGCGGGCCATGATTTAAACATTAAATTTGTCTTTCAAATGTGAAATGTATATAGTATTGATTTGTTCAATAAGAAAAGAACGAATTGTCAAGTTGGGTTGTATTTCTCAATAATTTTTGAATTAATCATCATTTAAATTTAATATGTATTATGTTGGTTTGAACCATTCATAATCACAAACATGCATATGATAACTTTGTATACAAAAACAAAAAATAAAAAAAGTCAGATACCTTAATTTATTTTAAAAAGTGGAGATAACAATTCTCCTTACCTTGCTTTTTTTTCTTTTTTTTTTGCCATAAAGTGTGAATATTTTATCTTAAAATTTGACCTTAAGATTTTTTTTTTACTCCGTTTGTTAAAATTATTTTTTATTATTTGTTTCCTCTTATTAAAATAAAATATTATCAAATTATTCAAATACAAAACAATTTTTATCTTTACATCACATCAAAACACTTTTTCAAATTAATTAAAAACAAAAATAATATTCAAAACATATTAACAAACAAAACATTTGTCAAAAAAAAAAAAATCAAAACAAAACAAGCATCATTAAGGCTTCAGTAATAATACTAATATCATCAATTATCATGTATTTTAAAAAATGGTTCTAGAGAGAGAAGCTAGGTTCTCTCTAGAATTCATCTCTCTTTTCTTCTAGACAATACTAAGAGTTTGTTTTGGATTGTGTTTGAGAAATAGAGCTTTTAAGCCAAAAAGAACTTTTGAGCAAAAACTTCATTTTTAAGCTTTTGCCAAAAGTGTTTTTTTGACTATTTTTAGGCTTTTTAGACATTTAAAAGCGCTTTAATTTTTTTACTAAACAAGTACGTTTTTCTTTAAACTGGCTTTTTGAGTGTTAAAAGCATTTTTAGGTCCCTCAAACGCAATCTCAAACAAGCCCTAAGAAGAACTTTAAGAGGAGAGAAGTTCTACATCTAGATCTTCCCTACTCCCCTTACGTGGTAGTAGTGCTCGATGTCTTATCTGTAGGCTCCACTGGTTTCTGTTTCTGGTCGGTTGCTTTAGATCTTATTTGTAGATTTAGATCTAAATCTAAATCCAGATTTAGTCTCTTCAATTTTATATCTAATTGTCTTCTTCGGCCAAGGCGTGTCTTCTGAATGGATGTCTACGATGTTGTACTCCTCCGCTGCTGCTTGTGAGGCTTTTGTGTTTTGTTTTTTTATTTTTTTGTTTGTCCTGGCATTCGAGTTGAGGATGGAATAGATCAGTGTGGGAGCTTAATTCTCACGGCCGAATTTTTAGTTATGGATTTGTTGTCCTGGCCTTCGGGTTGAGGATGAAGTAGATCGATGTGGGAGCTTATCTCTCACAGCCGTATTTTTAGTTTATAGTTGTTTTATTTATTTATTTTTGTTTTGTATTTGAGTTACCCATGTCGTAGATCTAGTTTGCGCGAAACATATATGCTCCTTAAATGTAATTGTACATGGGTTGGTAGAAGTTTGAAGTGATTTTTATGATTTTGTAACATTTATAACTTTTTGCTATAATTTTTCAGAACTGTATACTTTATGTTGTAAGAGTGTTATGCTCATACAATTTCATCAATGGAAGTTTCATATTTTTTAAATAATAATAATAATACTAGTATCAGTAAGGGAAATGGTAGGTGCAATCTTGGTGTTCTTCTTGTATCTTTTTGGTCCTATGTAAATATTATTTAAAAAAAAAAAAATTGCTCTTACTTTTTTGGTTTTTATAAAATAATATACACTTACACTATGAAAACACCTAACATTTTTTAATAAGTAATATTAGAAATTAATATATTTGGTCTAAAGCATCAAACAAACATTCATTTTTTAAATTGCCAATAATTAGTGGTTTGGAAATAAAATAATAACACCGAAGGGTCAGAAATAAAATAATAACCGAAGGGTCAGAAATAAAATAATAACACCGAAGGGTCAGAAATAAAACAGCTTACGTCTCTTCTCCATGTATTTCCAAAAAAATTAAAGACAATCTAATCCCGGAAAATTCCAAGTGTTTTTCTTCCTCACGTATCCATGTCAGTCAACTCTTTCACTTCTTCAGCCAAAGCATCCCACTTGACAGAAACCGGAAAACACCGGTCATTGGCAAGTATAAAGTACTGTAACGGACCAGACGTAAACTGGCAATTGCCGGTTTTGCGGGCCAGAACGCGCGATTTTAGTCCTCGATGGGACAAAAACTCAGAGGAGATATGGTGTGGCCGTTTCAAGTAGGATCGTTACAAGATTGAGTCAATGCGATGAGATCATGCCGTTGTTTTCAAAATGTACGGTCAGAGGATAAGTGGTGCTGCGTATAACGGTAGGCCGTCGTACATGTGATGGGGAGTGATGTAGAGTTTCTTTGAGAGCAAGAATCTTGTACAGATTGGCTTATGTACACGTACATTGATTTGACCAATGTGTTACATGATGATCCTAGTGGTGAATTCAATATAACAGTATCATAATAATTTTTCAAGTTGCAAAACTAAGAAAATAAATAAATAATTGAACAAGAAAATGGACTAGTGTTTAATTTAAGTATCAATCAAGTTGTGCTAATGCTGACTTATTAAATGTTTGGAATTCAACTCGAGTTTGGTTAGACTAAATTATCTCCAGCACAAACCCTTAGCTTAATCTTGTGGAACTCCACATATAATTATGGTTTATTTCACATAACTAATCACACACCATTAAAGCAGATTTTTGGACCAACTGACTGGCAATGGGTTACTTACAAAATTAAAAAAACAGTCATCAGAAATCTGTCGATATTCGAGAGGATTAGGGATGCTCTGATGTTTAAGTCAATTAATTCTCTATAATAAAACATAGTATAAGACATGTGAAAGGAGAGAATAAACATAATCAATACTTTGAGGGTATACCACTTTTTTATGGGAGAGGCTCTCTTTATAAAATATGATAGCCTTCGGACCAACAAGGTGTTCTTTTGGAGTGTGATTTACCATGCAGATCCATTAGTGGCCATGTGGGCGTATAGTTTTCATGTGGAGAAGATTTCACAAGTGATTTGATTTATTTTTCTTTGATGACCGGAGTATCTATTATGTAAAAGCTGATTGAGTGGAGCCCCCGTTATCTACATCCCCAACATATACTTTTTACTTTGATGAATGATTCACATTAATATTTTTCTCATATTTTTCACATTTCTTCCTACAAATTTAATATATCAACCATTAAATTTGTGGACTCCACATAAATTTAATGATTGATTTATCAATTTACTATCGAGATGGTTAAAAATATAATAAATTCTGTCATTTCTATTTCACTTGGACAAAAAAAAAAAAAAAAAAAAAAAAAAAAATTTGACTTGCCCAAAGTGCCATACTTTTTTCCTATTTTCTATTTGTCCCATTTTGTAAAGATTAATTAAACTAATTCCTAATTGTTAGTTTTTTGACATTTAAAATTAACACAAAATAAAAGCAAGAGTATATATTGTTAACTGGTTCAAAATTATAACATATCAATATTGCATAACAAAATACATTAGGTTAAAGAAATGTAGATTATATCCGACATTTGGGAAAAACCATAATAAAATAAAACCCCCAAAATTGACAAATATTTAGCCAAAAAGAGAAACCAAAATTAAACCAATCAAAGTCACATTTATCATCCATGCTCATAATAATTCAACAATATATATATGAGAAATATTTGCCAAGAAAGTAAACCTAATTAGAGTAGCAATAGTCAACCTAATCCTAACAACAATAGTAAATCTAATTATAGTAAGGAAATAAAATAAAAAGATATAATTAACGTCAATATTTTTTCCATCTTATCCTACAAATTAAATATATTAACCATTATTATATTTGTGGGCTCATGTGGACTCCATACAAAATTCAGTAATGAATTCATCCATTCACTATGAAGATGGTTAAAATGAGTAATTATATAAGTTATTCTTGTGTTACTTTAAAAATGAGGTGGCTTTTAAAATTACAATTTGATCAAAATTCAATAATAATCAATCGTAAGACCAATGATGATTTTAGAAGTCACATCATTTTTTGAGTGACTTCTAGCATTAATCGGTTAATGATAATACTAAACATCTCAATACTTTTTTTCAAATTCCTTTTCCCAAATGATCTGGTCTATTTAATAAATAAATAGATTTTTATTGTTTTTTTTTTTCTTAAATGAATGTGTGGTCCAAATCATTTGGGAAAGAAAATTTGAGAAAAAGTGTTGAGATTAAAAGATGGTTGAAAAAATAAATAAATTATATCATTTCTCTAAAATAAAAACATAATCTAAAATAGAAATAGCAATCAAATAAAATCTTAATATAAAATAAAAAATCAAATATAATTGACAATTAACTGAAATCGTGATAAATCTTTCATTTTGTAATTTTATTATCTAATAATGAGTAAAATTATAATCAGACTTTGTTTTAATATTATTTTTTACATTTTTATTATTTTTGATTTCACAAAAAGTATTAAGTAAATGTCATGAATTAACTCTATTTCGACTAATTTAATTAAGATGATAGGACTTTTGAAAAAAGGTTTTGGTTTGTGTGAAAATTTAGTAGCCGTAGGTGCAGGGTATAAAGATGCACCACGACACATCTTAAAGAAGCTCCCAACTCCACTTTGAATGTAAACATCAACGATAGGAAAACGAAGAGAGACGAGAGAAGTAGTAGAAGCCAGAGGTGTGTGTGAGGCTGCTAGCTCCGGGCCTCTCTCACCCTTTTATCTTCTTCCACATCCCCAGTCCCCACATTCCCTTCGCCACACGATCGCCACCCCAACTCTCTCTCCCTCTCTCTCTCTCTCTCTCACACACACACACACTCTCCTCGTCTCTCTCCCTCTATGGCTCTGCAGTCAGTCTCTCCCATTCCTCATCTCCTCCACTCGAATTCTCGCGCCGCCGCTCAGCGGCCGCCTTCAATTCTCGCTTCCAATGACGGGCGCTTGCTCGTTGATTTCGTTGGATTGTATTGCAAATCGAAGCGCACGAGACGGAAATATGGAGCGTCTTCGGGCGCTAGGAGTTTGCCTCGTTTTGTGGCGAAAACGTCCTCGTCGGCGGCCAAAGCAGTTCTCGATCTTCGTAATAGCGCTCTGGACGGTGAAACAAATGCCTGTTCTGATGTCAGACGAAAGGTGCGGGTTTCCTTTACAGAAATGCGTTTCTTGAATTCTACAAAAAAACAAAAAACTGGATTCTCGTTTTGATATATTTTGGTGAAATGGAAATCAATTAGAGGATGAAATTTCTTGTTTGTTACTGTGTCCGAAATGTCGTTTTGGAGTTAAAGCAGTCTTACGTGGTTGTCGTTTTGGTAGTTCGTGGAAAGAAAACACTTGTCTCGGATACGGGAGCCAAACGCGCCCGAAGAATTTTTAGTTTTTTTTTTTTTTTTTTTTTTTTTTTGGTGTTTTGTTTTTGTCCCTCACTATTTTTCCTGTATACTCTAGAATGTTTCCTGAGATGGACTAAGGTACCGTTTGGTTGGACTTTATGGATCCTCGTCAACTAAACGGGATTGCCTCTGGATTTTAGGAGTACTTTGAATGCTTTAAAGTGCTCGGTCTTAGGATTTTACAGCAATCTTAGCTCTCAAGAGATATTTGTTTCTTAGATGCCAATCGAACAGTGCCTTGGGACTTCTGAAGTACTGGTAATGTTTTTGCGATCGAAAACTTGATGATGTGGAAGAGTGAATGGTGTAGGATTGAATTCTAACAAGGCTTAATGTTCAAAGCAATATGTGGTAAAAATTCCGATTTTGTAAGTTCTTGGTGAATCATGATTAGGCCACTAAGTGTTGTGGATGTTCAGTCAAATGCCCCTGGGAAAGTTTGATGCAAGTTGAATTATTATAATAAAATGATGGTAATTTCAATGGGGTCACAGATTATAAGCAAAATGTCTTGCAAAAGGCATATGGGTGTTAAGTGAGTTTGTTGGCCAAATGGTGGGTTCATGACCACCGAAGACAAGTGATTAGTGTAACACCTCAGTCCCGCACTAGAAAGTGAATGGCCCTCATTCTTGGAAACTGAATAGCCCACATAGAATGAGTAGATTATAAAGACACTCATTAGTGTTAAGTCTCACATTGATTCCTTACTAGGTGATACGGAGCTTTTTAAGTGATTCTAGAGAAGCTCAAACCTGGTTAGCCCCTTTGGAATAAGTGCATTATGCCTTTTTGTTGCTGGACCCACTGTTTATGCATCCTCATTTATGATGCCGCTGGAAGTTATCCTTTTTGGGAACTATGTATTCCCAATGTTTCCACCATTTTCTTTTTTTGATAAGTGCAGTGTTTCCACCATTCTTCTCTTTAACTCGCATTCAAATTAAGTGTTATAATATCTGACATTTGAAATAACGTTCATATATTGTTAATGATGCATGCCAATGAAGAGATATAATTGATGATTTATAAGTGACTAGTAAATTATTAGTAAGAATCAAAAATCTTAAATAGCATATAGCCTTTACTGTGTCATGCCTAACTCATTGATGATCATGCTTGGATCTACACTCAAACTGAACTGCTACTAGTACTTTTATTCTAGATGTTGTGATGCTGATTAATAGTGTCATACTACTGGCGTTTGCATCTTTGCACTCTTGCCAATGAGTTTTAGTCTAAATGGTATCTACTCCGCTCATAAGAATGGGATGGAGGCTTTGAGTGTTTGTTCAAGACCCAATGGGTGCATGTGTAACTTACTAATAAAAAAGATTATTATTATTTTTTTGTATTTTCACCATTGACCGTGTGCTGTCTGAGGATATATATGTGCATGTCCATAACCATAGCATGTTTTCTGTGAACCCTAGACTATGAATCTTTGGTGCTAGTGAACATGCCTCTGGTTAGGTTCTTGTCAAGTGTAAGAGTACGGGCTTCTACAGTACTTATCAAAAAAAAAAAAAAAAAAAAAACCACTATAAAAATAGTGAAGGTTATAGACCAACACTGGGTTATTTTTCCACCTCTCAAAACTTATTTGTCATTTCAAGTGGATTTGCCATTTGCCAATGGCATATGTTGAGAAATTATTCTAAGAAAAGGATGGCAGCCTATATATAAAAGTGGATCTATTGTTCAAAACAAATTAGGATCCTCTACAATTCCTAGGTTATTCTTCCAAGTAGATTTCTTCAAATCCCAACCATTGTTTTGAAATTAAATGATTAAGATTTTGACACATCAAAATTTATTTTTTTGATAAGTAATAATCCAATCTCATTGAAAGCGTAGGGCACCTTTTGTACACTGGAGGTATACAAAAGAAAACACCCGACATATCAGCATTTATTGCTTTTGACAATTCAACCTTTATAAAAAAAAGTATTTACCATATATTTTTTTTTCAAATTTTTTCTTGTTAGTAATTTAAGTTCATTAAAAGCATAAAGGGGTGCATCCCTAGTACACAAGAAAAACCCTAAAACATAAAAAAGGAAGAGCAAAAGTCAAAAAAGGAAGAGAAATTAGAAGCAGGCAAGCTATTAAACACTACTACCTATGTATAAAGGGATTGGAACAACATCTTCTTCAACTCTAACATTGCAGTCTCACGATCTTCAAAGCTCTTTGCATTCATTTCTCTCCAAACAGACCACATTAAACACAAAGGAGCCAACCTTTACTTTCTCAAAGCATTACGGTGTCCCAATTGTCCATTCTAACTCACCAAAAACTCTCACCCTTTGATGCATAACCCATGCAACCCCAAACAATTGGAAAAACGAACTCCATAATTCTTGTCACAATGAAGGAGGTGATCAATAGATTCCCCTCTTTTACTACACATACAATACCAATCCACCACAATAACATTCCTCTTTTGAATTATCAAAAGTTAAGATTTTTCCTAAAAAGAACCTCTTGGTGGAATTTCTCGAAGGACAGAATAGCACTACTTAGTGACTAGGAGCGGAATGCCCGTTATGCGTTGTAACAGGCTCCAGCCCTTTTGTAAGGCACTCAACGCATTTAGGCACTCCTGAACATTGCTTGTTTGGTCTTTCTATACTGGTAGCAGCCCTTTAATCATCCACATCTCCGTTACAAGTGCGTTGGTTGCTAAAGGTTACACACAAACCTATGGTATTGATTATGAGGAGACCTTTTCTCCGGTTGCCAGTCCAGACAAAGAACGGCACTCTCGAGGGAGCCAAGGAAAAATCTCAACTATTTAATATGAAAATAATGGATGAGATTTGAGGAAGTCTATATGGTAGACTACTTTAAGAATTCTAAAGACTCTTGATTCATTCAAAACCTTAGCTTGATTGGATGACTTCAATTATTAATAGATACAAACTTGAATGGTACAATGTGAGACCTTCGGCTTCAAATTCATACTTGGAATTGGGAATCATAAAATTTTATTTAGAATGAGATCTTGCAAAAAAGAATCTAACTGAGACCTGTTGATGGGCCTAGTTCAAATTGCCAAATGGTGTATTACCACTCTATTTCCCCTTGGGGCTAAGTAATCGAATCACCGCTCAAATGCTTCACCCCAAAAGCCTGAAGTTTTAGTTGGTGATAACCAGTTCAACCATACTGTTAAACATTTGATGGAGGATAAAAGTTTTATATGCTTTCTTCTTTAGATGATGAAACTACATAAAGGAGTCTTATGTCATTAAGTCTATCTTGTGTATTCTTTTCCTTGTAAGTTTTTGTCTTCATCTTCTCTTTTTAGTTTTCCTTCTGTAGTGCTGTAGTAACACTGATGTAGGACGGAGTTATGAAACCTGTGTGCTTGTGGTGGGCCTAAGGTTAGGAAAATATAATGATATAGGATCTGGGATTTCAGAAGAGAGGATTAGGCTTTATAGGTTGAATTATGGCTTGAAAAGATTGAATTTTGATGGAAAAAAGGATATGGATACTAGGGAAATGACTTGCTAGAACATTCTGGCAGCAATTAAAGGTTGTACTATTAAGGATGTTTAGAGGGACAGCTTGTGATATGAAAGGTTGAAGGGATCTGATGTGAGGTTGTAAGAGAAGAAAGAAAAGAGAAAAGAGAAAAGTTTGTATTTGTTCAGGGATGTGAACACACTAAGGCAGCACTCCAATACTTAAATAGTCACTATTGCATTAATCAACGTCTGAATTAGTTGAATACAATGAAGCATATTTGTATAGACTTGTTGATCTTATTTAACCTACTAGGGTTAGGACTCCTATTTTGACTCGTAAAGATACGACCTAACCAAATCCAATAAAAGATGGACTTGGACTCAGAAAAAAAATCGAAGATGCTTAGAAACTTCGAGACTTAACTCAATACCCGAACACCCTTACTTTATGGAGTTGTTGAAAGTTGCAGATCTGCTCCGCATTACAAACTAACCATAGCTTATACAGTAAAAGCCCAAATTAAAAACTGATTTTAATCCCACTCCTAATGACTTACCTTCAAAACCTTGTAAAAATTATCTCAATTCGATGTTATGCATGAATCCCACACGTGGAAAGCTTCAAGTTGCCAAATGTGAAAATTACTTAAAACATAGCAACTTGATCTTCCTTCCATGGATGCATCAAATGGTAGAACGTATGTTTTAGGGTTTGAAGACCTCATAATCGATAAAGATGTAATGGTCTTGATATGCTAGAGGATCGATATAGAATTTTGTTTTATCTGCTAATTGTGTCAGTCACCCTTGGAGTTGGCATTTCGTTGTGCTGTGCTATGATATTATTTTGTTGTTCTTGTGAAATGAGTTTCTGCACGTGGTTCTATCAGTCTACATGATCCAATTTTCTTACTTATAAAAAAAAAAAAAATGACTCAGTTTTCTTGTTCAGCAGGTTGCAAACTTGGATGATATAATATCAGAAAGAGGAGCTTGTGGAGTTGGATTCATTGCCCATTTGGAAAACAAAGGATCCCATCAGATAATTAAGGATGCTCTTACAGCTCTTAGCTGTATGGAACATCGTGGAGGATGTGGAGCAGACAATGACTCTGGTGATGGTTCAGGATTGATGACTTCGATTCCATGGGATCTATTTAACAACTGGGCGAACAAGCAAGGGATTGCTTCCTTTGATAAGTTGCATACTGGTGTTGGAATGGTTTTCCTTCCCAAAGATGAAGACCTACTGAAAGAAGCCAAAAAAGGTCATTGTTTAAATAGTTTGGATCAAGTGTACTCTGGTTACTTTCTGATGCAAGCATGTGTGTGTCTTGATAAATGATTGTTTGATAGCAATTTTTTGCTTTTATATATGTTAAACGTGAAATTTTCACTTATTTTGTGTAAGCTGTAAGATAGTTTAATTGGCAATTAGTTGATTGATGAGGATCATGTATTTATTAGTCAATAGTTCTTGGTTCTTTTGGCATGCGATGCAAGCATTGGAATGTGGACAGAGGTCACTTTTACTTGAAACAAAGGGAGTGAGAATTCTGGAGATCATATGCTGCAACTCATGAGAGGCCATTTTCAGTGCATCACGTAGTAAGAGGCCTGCAATAACCTTTATTCAGGTTTTGAAGTTTCCAGATGCTTTATTTGACTCAAAGAGATTTGTTATTATTTCATTGCGTTCCAGAGCTTCCAATCAAGAGAGAAGAAACCTATCAATTCTGGACCATGGCGGAGATTCACGATTATTGGACCATGCGAAGTTCCCACCTACAAGAACGATGTCCATGAGACCCTGTTCAAAGATGAATTTGGAAAATTCTAGCATAGCTGGGGGGATTCACGATTATTCTGGAGTTTTTGGCTGAGATAATGAGCCTAGCTTGGTATTCAGGAAGTTTGGCTGGCTCATCTGGTGTTAGAATTTGGTTGTTTATTTTGCTTTCATGAATTATACCCAGGCATGGCTGGTTATGTAAAAAGAGGGATAACAAATAATAGTTAAGAAAGCAAACAATTGCAGTACTTTTAGATTTATATTCACTATTTTGTTGATTTTCTGGTGGATGCTAATATTTTTCAATGCCTGATGATATAAGAGTTTAGGATGATTGAATGTGTCTCTGTATAATTTCTTGATTTCCATGAGATATTCACCAGTTGTTTCCATTTATTTTAAAAGCTTTCTTCTTATGTAACACTGCCTGTTTGTCTATCTATTTATCTATTATATAGATGCAAATAAATGTATGGTTTGATAAGGCACAAATGCAAATATATGTATGGTTTGATAAGGCAACATTATATGAAAATACTTCAGTAAATTTTGTTGGTTTCTTTGTCTTGTAAATGTTCAATTGTAAATTCAATCTGTTCATTGATGGTTATTTTTAATTGCTTCTGTAGTTATTGTAAATACTTTTAGACAAGAGGGTCTTGAGGTGCTGGGATGGAGGCCTGTTCCTGTGAATACTTCTGTAGTTGGTTACTATGCAAAAGAAACCTTGCCCAACATACAGCAGATATTTATTAAAGTTGTCAAAGAAGAGAACGTTGATGACATTGAACGAGAACTGTACATCTGCCGGAAATTGATTGAAAGAGCAGCGAGCTCAGAAAGTTGGGGAAATGAGCTTTATTTCTGTTCTTTGTCCAATCAGACAATCGTTTACAAGGGAATGCTTCGCTCAGAAGTTCTTGGGCTATTTTATTCTGACCTTCAAAGTGATCTTTATAAATCCCCTTTTGCCATTTATCATCGAAGGTACAGCACAAATACTAGTCCTAGATGGCCTCTTGCACAACCAATGAGATTACTTGGACATAACGGAGAAATCAATACCATACAGGTTACAATTTCTTTAGCTTTGGTAGTTGTCTGTAATACTGTGCTGTAAACAGCATATATGAGTTAGACTTAGTTTTCTTTCTTTTGACATTGGAATTATTGTTCAGGGTAACTTGAACTGGATGCAATCTCGAGAAACCTCATTGAAGTCACCTGTATGGCGTGGGCGTGAAAATGAAATTTGTCCATATGGTAACCCAAAGGCATCAGACTCTGCAAATCTTGATAGTGCAGCAGAAGTACGAGCTATCACATATTCCATCATTTTAATATTATATGTGTCATAGGAGGCCTTCTTGACAATGACTCATTGGAATTAAATCATTGAAAAGAGAAAAAGGGAGGAATTGAACATTCTTTCAAAATATATTTTTCACTTGCTGGATTTTATTTCTGAAACCTTCAAGTTTGTAACTTATAGTGACAGATTGCCATCTTAGCGAGTAAACATATGTATTAGTTCGGAGGTTATATATGTATGTGTGTTCAAAAAACTCCTTGCAAAATCCAAAGTTGTTTGCAAATTAAAAATTCGTATGATTTTATTCTAATTTCCCAGCTACTGGTTGGTGCTTGCAAGAGCATGTTTTTAATGATGATCCGTGTGGAGCCATTCTTTTAACTTTTGTGTTTAAAGTGAGTCTTTGGTCTGAACATGTTTTTAATGATAGTCTGGTACATTCAAAAGCTGCTGGAAGATTTTCTCCCTTTCTGTCATATTTTCTTTTGTGAAACATTAACTTTTATGGCTAATGGCAAATATCTATTAACATTTGTTATTGTTTAAACTCACCTGATTTCAGTATTGATATTTTCTTTTGAATTCTTATATATCTCTATTAAGTTTGATTAGTTTCTTTTTCTTGGCCTGATACTAGTTCCTTCTTTATGCTTTGTTTAGTTTTTACTAAGGAGTGGCCGTAATCCTGAGGAAGCTCTAATGATTCTCGTCCCAGAGGCATACAAGAATCATCCAACTCTTACGATCAAATATCCTGAGGTATTTTGTGTTGACATTCTAAACTTCCTCTAAGTTGTGAACACAAACTTGGAAAAAAAAAAAAAACTCTTCTATAGCATTATCAGTTTTCCTTTTATTTTATCCCATGACACATTGTCCGGATTGCCACCAATCATTTCAATGTTTTTTTTTTTTCTTCTCGAACTAAATTAACTGAGCAAAGTATCAAAAATCTGTCTTCTGGGGTCGGCTATCAGCTATGCTGGTCCTGTTTCAGTGTCTAGCTATATTTTGGGTCTTATTTTCTGTAAGATCCTTGGCCACTATATCCTTTCTTACTACTCAATCCACAAACTCTTTTTCCTCTCCCATGTCATTTTACTTCCTGCAATTTAATTCTAAATCACTTGAATCTAGTCTTCAAGGTTTATGGACCAATGCAGTTTATGTAATTATCCATGTCTTGATCTTAGTGAACTTTATGTAATTTTAATTGATATCACTTGTGGACGATACTAAATTTTTCTTTTTCCTTAGGTGGTTGATTTTTATGACTACTATAAGGGTCAGATGGAGGCATGGGATGGGCCTGCTCTACTCTTATTCAGGTAACAGTTCCAAAGGCACTTTCAAAGGACCTGCAGTTCTCTCTTTAGTGATTTCCGATTCATGGTTTTGGGCAGTTTTTAAGTTATAAAGTCTAGTAACTGAATATGGTCTTGTGCCTCATAAATTTCAGTCTTTATTTCAGAAAATTGTGAAGAAGACTGATCTAAAATCTCAGACCTTTGATCTGAGCGTCTTTTGGGTCCTCCACAAATTTATAATTGTTAGAACCCTACCTACCGATCCCAAGTTTGAATAACTTAAGTAACCAAACTAAGCTGTAATCGTCGGTTTTGGCTTTGCTGGTCGATTGGGTTGGGTTTGCGGGTTTCATTTTACTTGCTTGAGTGACCCCTTTTTGGATCGTCTTGGAAGATTGGAGATCTGTTGACAATATGGCATAGAGAGACATGGTGGAACTTGAGAGATGCAAGAGGTCTCGTTCTACTTTAAAGGCAAGGACAAGTGGCAAGTTTTGGTTCAAATCCGGATGGTAGTGATCAATAGCCGGCCATTGTAGAATTAAGAAGTTACGTAATATTGGGGATGTAATTCTTTTAGCGGGCCATTGCTAAGTATAGCATCATCATTACTGCCAGATGATATTCGCTATATAACTGCTGCCACCTAGCTGGCAGTGTCGCTGAAAGACTTATTTGATGCACAGCATTATAATATACCTGATCATTTTGGAGTGTTAGTTTTAGTTTGGAAAACTGTTGTCTCACTAGTCAAAATAATGTGCTATAACAGACTTTCTGCAACTGAGGTGAAACATCAATTGTTTTGCACTTCTTTGGTTCAATTTATGCTGCAGAAAGCCAATGTGAAATCAAGAATAGAAGTGTGTCATGAATGCCTTTATTGTACAGTAGCGGCATTGCATTACCCACACATATTTGTGTTGATCTGTGACTATTAAGTGTTATGTCCTGCATTTTTTTTTTAAAAAAAATTCTTTTGTAGGATATATTTTCTATAAAGAAGGTGTTATTGTTTAGTTTGCGTTTTTTCTTCGAAATTTTTGATTTTTTTTTTTTTAAAAACCTTGTCATTCTTCTTGCTGATTGTTGCTATTCTAATTCATATGGAACAGTGATGGGAAAACGGTTGGGGCATGTCTTGATCGGAATGGACTTCGTCCTGCTAGGTATTGGCGGACATCAGACAATGTTGTTTATGTTGCATCTGAGGTGTGTTCCATATGTTTGTTTAATTTGATTCTTTTAATATGCATGATTTTTCATAAGAGTTTGGATGGTTAGAGGGAAAATCCACCTGATTTTCAGATTATCAGGTTTAGGCTCGACTTGTGTGTCGGAGAAAGTGAAAATCGCTATTATGCGAGATATGGTGAAAAATACTGATCCATTGAGATATGCCTTGCCTGCATTAAGGACCAGAAACTGTACCCTATGATATTGGATAATTCTAGCACATATTCTGATACAGTGAACCGGCCTCTAGTTTGGCTTTTAGAACTCCTTGGCTTCCTAGGCTTCATTGTACTAAGATTTGGCTCGTTTTGCTGAGTCATCTGTCATCACTGGTCACCAAGGGATTATCTAATTATTTGTCTTGGTTTTTAGTCAAACAGAAAACTACATTGTTCATTGTTGCTTTTACTGCTAATGAGAACATATTGTCTTGTTATTTACTGTGTTTTTCAGTCAAACAACAAAAGCACATTGTTCATTGTTGCTTTTACTGCCCAAGAATATGTATCAACTTCTCTGGAAAAGAAAATGAATGTCGTAAGAGGTTATTAATTGAGTTCATCAATGTACCTTAAGATTTAATCATGCTCTTTTGTTCTTATTAGGTTGGTGTCTTACCGATGGATGAGTCGAAAGTTACAATGAAAGGCCGTCTAGGTCCTGGGATGATGATAACTGTTGATTTACTCAGTGGCCAGGTATGTACAAAATTGGATTTTGGTTTTGCTTGGTGCCTTCGCAACGTTGTTGGTATTGTGGGGACGGCTATCTTTTAAGTTCATAATTGAAGGTAGCTGGTCAATTACTGAACAGTCACGATTGTGGAACATTTATTTTGTTAATTTGCTTGCTGAAGTTATAAGATCATTACTTATAAAATACTCATGATTCTTTTCATCATTGATTTAAAATTATTACAATGAATTTATATTTTGTATGTTTTTTGAGAACATCTGGAGGTTTTCCTTCAAGTATCATCATCCTTTTTTTTTTTTTTTTTTTTGTGGTAAGTAATTTCATATCATTAAAAAAAGGTAGAGGGGAAAGCGCAGGTTTTGGCATGATTTGTGGTGTGGGGAGCAACCCTTGAAGATAACTTATCCAGAAGTATTTAGTATTGCACGTTGGAACTTGTAAGGACACATGGGTGGTGGATCATATGCAGCTTCAAAATATATTTTCTACCAGACCCGTACATGATTGGGGGGTGGATTTGTTCCCTTCTTTCTTTGAGTTCTATTCTCTCAAAGTAAGGCAGGGGATGAGGATAGAATATGTTCCTTCCAATCGAGAAAGTTTGAAGTAAGGTCATATTATCATGTGTTATCCATTCCTACTAGTTCTTATTTTCTTTGGAAGAGTATTTGGAGAGTTAAGACTCCATTGAGGGTGTCGTTCTTTGTGTGGACGGCATTAGGACAAATATTGACTTTGGATAACCTAAAAAAGAGGAACGTCGTAGTGGTGGATTGGTGCTGTATGTGCAAGAAGAGTGGGGAGTCTATTGATCATATTATTTTTAATTGTGAAGTAGCAAGAGAATTATGGAGTTTGCTTCTCAATGTGTTTCGTGTTGTTTTGGTTATGCCTAAAAGGGTGAGAGTTGTTGATGAGTTAAAAAGGTTGGGTGGGATGGCATAACATTTTGGAAGTTTGGAGGTTGGCTTGTTTGTGTTTTATGTGGTGTATTTGGAGAGAGCAGAATATACGGAGCTTTGAAAATCGCGAGACTTTGGTAGTAGAATGGAAAAAGATTATGTTCAAATTCCTTTATACATGGATAGCAACACATAATAGTTTGCCTTTTTCTAATTTTCTTGATGTTTTGGACTTTTGTTCTTCTTTTTCTCCCTTATAGGAGCTTTCTCTCATATACTTCATGTGTACTAGGGTTGCTCTTCTTTGCGCTTTCCAAGGAGATTGAATAACTTATCAAAAAAATAATACTAACTAGTAACCAGCTAGTTTTTAAAGTTTGAAAACCATTTAGCTCGTGTGATCCTATCACATGATATGCATATATTCCACTAAGCTGGATTGGTGAGAGCATGGTATTTTATTGTATGAAGCTCACTGGGGTGTTCATATGCACTTCAAGTCGGAATTCTCTGGTAGCTCAAAGAGAATATGGTCGAAGCCTTAAATAGTTTGAAGTGTGGTGCCTATCTTTGAGGATATTAGAACAGGCCATATTGATTGCATTCCAGGTGCTAGTTATAAGGATCCGTTGATTGACTTGTGGCAATATTCCTTTCTTTTCTTTATACTTTAATAGTTAACATTTGTGTCCATAGAAAACAAGAAGTGTACTTGCCGTCCCTTGCATGCTGCTTTTGATGCCTGTTTTACATCTTGAATACTTCTAGTTTCTGTTCATGAGAGGATGCTGGCTTATGATATTCTTCATATTGCATTTTGTTTAGGTTTTGTCCCAATTGTTAACAATTTTTCCTAAAGGCTGCACCAAATTTCAAGGATATACATTATTCATTTTAAACATTTTAATTGCAGGTTTATGAGAATACGGAGGTCAAAAAGCGAGTAGCCTTGTCAAATCCATATGGAAAGTGGGTCAAGGAAAACTTACGATCCTTGAAGCCTGTGAACTTCCTATCAGCAACAGTTATGGATAATGATGCAATATTGAGACACCAACAGTGAGTCTTCCATTTCATTAACTTGTTGGAGTTGTCCCTGATATGGTAGCAGTGTGCTGCAATTGCTGTTATGCCTGTTTCTTTCTTAAATTCCATTAGACCCGTATTACTCTGCCGAAAACTTGTCTGACTTCTAGTCAAAGCTATATGATTACTCATCAATGTGTGTCCAAGGACTCTGCAATTTGGTTCCAATTATAATGATGGGGTTGTGATTTCAAGTGCTTATCTACTGTTCCTCTGAAGGAAGTTAATCCTTCTGGTTACTGAAATTGTAGAAGCCAAATAAATGCTTCGGAAAACAAATTTATTAAAGAATTAGACGTGTGCAAGAAATAGTTAGCTTACAATAGAATTTTGTTTCCTTTAGCCATGTTCAGCACAGCTTTTTGTCAAGGTTTGGAACTTCTCTGGCATCAAGTTGCATGCAAATACTGAGTCAATGATTTTTACCTGCAAATTATCTCTTGTGCAAATAGCAGTTAAGTGTATATTCTTATATTGATAAATAAAGAGAAGAGGCTCTTGCTTTATGAATTACCAAGATTAACTTCCTACGAAACCTTCACACTGTATTGCTTAATCTGGGATTAGGATGAAGTTGGTTAAAGATGCTGCCCACTATTCCTTGAAGTGGTGGTGGTACAAAGGAGAAAATGCATGTGCTGCCAACTTCTTTTCTGGAACTTGATGTCTGTGGTGTTACACAATGATGCTGCATATGCATGTGTGTTTGCATATTTCCAAATACTTTACTGTACCTTTTGTATTCATTCGAGCTAAGGCAAAAGAGAAGTCCTACAAAGAAAGTTTCTTTCATGCAATGCATTGATGTAACACCTCCTTCCCATAGGAAGATGATATTATGCATTGTTTGAACCAGAAACGCAAGGATACAAGAATTTTATAAACTGAAAATTAAAGCAAACTAAACACCTCACTATAATTGAAACTTAAACCATCGTATCACTGTTACTACAACTCATCCCATTACAACTCTAACATTAAACCGTAGTCTTAAGATAAGAAAGTGTACTGAAGCATAAAAGAACTAATGTGCTACAAGCAGTTATTTAATCTTCTTCTAGGTGAAGGCTTTTGACTCTAGTTTTCTTGGCCTGTAGAACCATCCATGACATCATTTGGGTTGCTTTAAAACATACAAACAAAGGGTGACTCAAATACTTAGTAAGTAAATACATTATACAGTAAATGAAGTTGTAAACAATTTTCATTTTGAAAACATCAAAAGGTATAAGTAAAACAATCACACCTATCATAACATTCTTTTCCTTTAATCTCTTGAATGGTCGACACACTCAATTACACCTTTTGTGTAAGGGTTGACGATCAAAAGGATCCTGACTCTGCTTTCGTGGGCATAGGTGTAGCTGCGTCTAAGATATGGACATCACTTAATAAACAATGGTGCCTCAAGGCGGTCCATATGAGATGGTTGCCTCCGGCCCATTAGCTTCGGTACCATCACACTTCATTTCATATTGGCCAAAAACAATTTAAAACCTTTCATGCGTTCATTCAGTCAGTCTCCTTTTTCTTTCCTTTCTTTTCATTTATTTTCATCAAATGTCATAACTTATTCATAACATAGCGGAAGCATGCACATAAAATCATTTACATTTAAACCGTGTCAAACATATAGTATCGGATGTGGAAAAGTGATACCAAATAAAGGCTAACATTATATCATATACCTTGAAAATAATTTTAACAATGAAATTGTATTGACAATTTTTTTTTTTGATAAGTAATTTCATATCATTAGTAACGCGTAGAGGGGCGTAACCCTAGTACACAGTGAGTTACATAGATGACCCCTAATAGGGAGAAGAAGAAAATAAATTCATGAAATCTGCTAAAGTAGGAACATCCAATCGATGGTGGGCCGCTATCCACATATGTAACAAGTTAATCATAGACTTTCGCAACTCTACCACCGAAATCTCAACATCCTCAAATATCTGTTCATTTCTCTCACGCCAAATACACAACATTACACACAACGAGCCCAGCCTCTAGAGTTCCTTAACTAGACCAGACCCAATCAAACCACCCCAGCTTGTCAACAAATCCATTACCTGCCTTGGCATAACCCATTCTATCCCAAACAATGTAAAAATCTAATTCCATAGTTTGCCTGCCACTTCGCAATGAAGTAAAAGGTGATCCACGAACTCCTCACTCTTCTTTCACATACAACAAAAAGCGTTAATTCTTTGGTCACTTTGATTCGAAACATCTTTTTATAAAAGACCTAGTAGCCACCTTGCTTGGTAACTACAGTGCTGCAGAAAATTTCTGTAGCACAAAACATTTCATCCCAGGCTTCTAGAATGCATGCAACATCATAAATCATTTATGCAACACTTCATCCTAAACCCTAAATTACAATAGAAAATTATGCTTAAATAGATTAAGAGACTAAACCCTAACAATAACCTTAAGGCAACGCCCATTTAATAACTTGCCTAACATAATTTTGTTTAGATTTTGGAAGTGTGGAGGTTGGTACTGTTGTGTTTAATAGGGTGTATTTGAAGAGAGCATAATATACAGAGCTTTGAAGATATAGGGGCTTTAGTGGTAGAGCTTAAAATTATAATGTTCTACGCTTTATACACATGGATAGGAACACATCATAGCTTGCTTCTTTTTTCTTTTTTTCCAGCTTTTTTTTCCTGATTTTTTGAACTTTTGTTCGTTTGTTTCTCCTCATCAGGGGGCTCTCTTGTATACTTCCTATGTATTAGTGTTGTGCCTCTCTGCGCCTTTTCAATAAGAATGCATTACTTATAAAAAAATATTTCTTGCAGTAGTCACCATCTTAAATGGCGCTTATTACTTTTGTATTTGATGGGACCAGGGCTTTTGGCTACTCAAGCGAAGATGTGCAAATGGTTATTGAAACTATGGCTGCACAAGGGAAGGAGCCTACATTTTGCATGGGAGATGATATTCCATTGGCAATACTGTCTCAGAAGCCACACACGCTTTATGATTATTTTAAGCAACGATTTGCACAGGTTCACTATAACTTATTTCAGTCTGGATGAACTTGTATGTGGCTGCCTTTGTTAACTATGTTAGTGTCATCGATTCTTCACAGTTTTGCTATTAGGTCATGGCTGTATATCCTCTTTATGCAATTTGATTCACATGGTGCGAACTAACTAATTTCCAAAATGACATTATATTTCATTATTTTTGATAATTGTGTGAAACTGAGAGATTTGGCCAGCCTTCTGTCTTCTGGGTTAGAGTCAAAGTGCAACTTTCTCCTAACTCCGTGCCTACCAGGGCTTTGCTTGCTTCTCGCTGAAGAGTTTGAGCAAAAGAATGTTCACATATAATGCTTGACCTCTTTTAGGCCATTATGACCTGGAATGGTCAGGGCCCAGTGTTTGAATGCTTTGGGATGGGCATTGTTTGTGCATGTTGTGCCTTGCAGTCAACAACTAGTGTGGCTGCATTAAATTGGGTGATATTGTTCGATAGATTTAGTTCTTCACCTTGGCCACTAACTCTGCAGTTGGATCAACAATATCTCTTGAGGGACCTCTGTCTAGAACTGTGCCCATTGAAATGACATGGACAAGTGCGCTCCAACATATGCCTTCTCTACATGGTTGCCTAGTTGATGGGCAATCTGGACTGTTTCTGTTAAAAGAATGAGTTTCTCCTTTTAACTTCTTCACTAGTGAGACTGCATTAGGCTTTATGTTGTATTTCATGCAATCTGCAGACTTTCTATAAGAATTGTTCTTATGGGCATAAATAAAAAATGTACTGAATCATATGATAATAGTCATTGTAAAAATGATGGTGTTTCTTTGCTATCATTTTAATTTTTAAGGATTTTAGCTTGAAATTAGCTTTTTGGTCAAATATTGATGTCAATTCATATTCAAACAGTTTTTTCCGTTGTTATTCATTTGTGAATTTTCAGGTTACAAATCCAGCTATTGACCCTCTTAGAGAAGGACTAGTCATGTCTCTTGAAGTCAATGTTGGGAAGCGAGGAAATATATTGGAGGTTGGACCTGAAAATGCTTCACAGGTTTGTTAGCATATTACTTTCTCCATCACTGCCATTTTTAATGGTTTTTGTAATGTTTATTTTGAAATAATTTTTACTTAATAGTTTCTTAATGGATGCTATGTAATACTTTCAGTTTTCATAGGTTGGACTGTGCTTAATTAGTTTATCGCCTTGGACCAGGTTATTTTGTCTAGTCCTGTACTGAATGATGGGGAGCTTGAGTCATTGCTGAAGGATCCCTATTTAAAATCTCAAGTTTTGCCAACATTTTTTGATATTCGTAAAGGGGTTGATGGTTCCTTGGAAAAGACGCTAAATAAGCTTTGTGAAGCTGCTGATGAAGCTGTTCGAAATGGTTCCCAACTGCTTGTTCTCTCTGACCGTTCTGATGCGCTGGTAAGTACCATTTCAGATTTCCTTTATATATTCATTCAAAAGTTTTCAAATCTCACTTCTTTTTTGAACTCAACCTAATAATTTATATCTACATGTGAGAACGAGTGAAACTTATATTTAGTTAAATGATCATTGTACAGAAACTTTCTGAGTTCACTGCTAGTGTATTATTGATCATACCAATGTCTGTACATCCTGGTCATCATTCTTTTTTTTTTTTTTCCAGCATTTTTCTTGATTAGTTTTATATTGCATTATGACCTATCTTGTTAGTTGTACAAGCAATTGTCATTTTGCTATATGTAGTGGTCATTCTTCTTCTTCTCTCTCTTGGTGTGTGTGTGTGTGTGTGTGCATGGGCATGTTCATGTGCCTAAGTTTATGTATGTAGGAATACATTTACGTTTATTTGTGCAGTACTTTCACCTTCTGCTTCTTTAGGCATGCAAGAAAAATTTTATGAAGATCGAGTTGCCTATTTTTGATTGATGCAATCTTTTCCTTTTCTTCCAGGAACCAACTCGTCCTGCAGTTCCAATCCTTCTTGCTGTTGGTGCTGTGCATCAGCATCTTATTCAGAATGGCCTGCGAATGTCGGCTTCTATTGTAGCAGATACTGCTCAGTGCTTCAGCACCCATCAGTTTGCCTGTTTGATTGGATATGGTGCAAGGTCATTTTTCCTTCATGAAATTATTGTAAATAATGGTGTTATCTTCTTATACATATTTTCATGTTATTGTTTATGCTAAAAAAAATATTGAAACAAATTTCATTAATATTTTCTTGGGGAATTATTTTATTTGATCTGATGTAAATTACCCTTGAATGTTTCTCCACTTTCATAAAAGAATAAAAGAAAACCTTTACTGATATATTGATTCACCTTCTGTGTTAGTTTTGTTATCATAGGTAATATTGATTCATATTTACTTATCAAAAAGAAGGTAATATTTATTCATATTTGATCCTACCAATCAGAAGCAAAATACAATAATTGATTTATATCATGCATCAATTATTGCAAGAGTAAGCTACATACCTAAAAAAAATGGCGTATTTTCTATAGATGTAGGAACAACTCCTTGAAAGAAAATCTATAAGTTACAGGTGCAAGAATACATTTAGCATTGTCTTAGTAATTGGGGAAACTTCACAAATCCTCCCCTGAACTTCTATGCGTTTTGAAAGTATCCCTCAAAGTTTATAAAAACTCTTAATTAAGGATATCAAATTTTTAATTTCTTTCAATTATCCAATTCCATTAGATTTTTTTATTTAAATTTTGTCAAAATTTCCAAAATATCCTTTTTTTTAATTATTATTATAAAAAAATAAAAATTTATAAAGATTCAGGCATATATTTTTTTATAAAAAAACATCTTTGCAATATTTTTGCAACATCTTTGCAATTTTTTTTATTTTTTTTAAAAGGGGTATTTTGGGCATTTTGAAAAAAATTAAAGGAAAATCCTAATGGAATGGGGTAATTGAAAGAAATTGTAAGTTCGATACCCTTACTTTAGAGTTTTTAAACTTTGGAGGGATAGTATTAAAACGAATGGAAGTTCAGGGAGGTTTTCTAAAGTTTTCCCTAACTAATTTCATTCCCTATCAGTGTTGAATTTTATACTTTTTATTCTTTGAAAATCTTTAAAATAGACTGTTGTCTTAATTACTGTTGCTGTTTTTCCCTCATATTCAGTGGGATGTGTTGATGCTTGTCAAGAATTTCCACTTTTCACTTGATAAAAGTTTGACGGGAATTGTTTTATAAAAGAATCTTAGAGGGCTCTGCGTCTATCTTAATCAGAATTCTTATGTTGCTTCTGTTCTTGCCACTGCTTCCATTATTTGAGCTTGTTGCTTGCATTGAAATTTACAATTGTGGAAGCGCTCGACCTTATACCCCTAAATAATCTTTTCAGTGCCATATGTCCATACTTGGCATTGGAGACCTGTCGACAGTGGCGTCTCAGTAATAAAACTGTAAATTTGATGAGGAATGGAAAGATGCCTACTGTAACAATTGAGCAGGCTCAAAAGAACTTTTGCAAGGTCAGTACGTCAATATTAGAAGGAATGGACATTGTGTTTGTTGCCTGAATTCAATTCAAAATCTCATATTAAGAGTGTAAAAAAATTAGTTGAAATATTTAGTTAATTCTTGTAAAATTTATCATCAGTTTGCTTTTTCTGCTGTTTATATTGGTTATCATGGAAACTTTCATTGCGTATTTGACACTAAAGGAAAGTTTTGAATAGAATTACCTAGATTAGCCAAGGAGAGCACACTAGAAGACTTTGATGTTAAAGAAAATTAACTCAGTATAAATGAAAGACAATGCAGTATGCATCTGAAACAAGTTACAATTGTGGAGTATGGTATGCCTTTATGTCTCAGTGATCAATTTTAACTTTCTTGGGTATAAGAAGATGGCCTTGATATATCGCATTTTTAATTTGTGCTTTTGTGAGGAATATTGACTCTGCAAGGTATTTTAAGGTTTCTCCCTATATTGCAAGTTTATATATAAATGATTAAAAGTTTAATAAAATTGAAATGAATGCAGCATGCTGTAGTTAAAATAAAGGATATTTCAGGAGAATATACAAGTTGATGAATGCATAGTATTGCCAAAGAAATCTGAAACTTAGGAAACTTGTTTATTGTCCAGCACATGTGATATATTGAGATAAAGATTACAAATGTTGTATTAAAACTAAATATTTTATAATTGTCAAACTTCAAATATGTGGACTGAGAAGAGAGCATACACAGACACAAACACACACAATTGTGTTGCAGGAGACAGAATTGCAAAATGTAATTAAGACTTTGAATATTTGGTATCTTTAGCTTGGATTTTGATGGAAAATGTAATCAATATCCTTCTTTTGTACTTTAAATAAAGCTTCTAGGCACTGGTAAGTATGATGATTCATTTTATTCTTAGATCTTTATGTAATGACTTCCCTTGAGACTTTATCCACTTCCTGTTTATCTGTACTTACAATGGGAGAAGTTAAATTATTTTTCTATTTCATTGGTTAATCTTTTATACTGATTGTTTCTTCCTGTTCCCCTGTTCCAGGCTGTTAAATCTGGTCTTCTCAAAATTCTTTCCAAAATGGGCATCTCATTGCTTTCAAGGTATGGACTTTTTTTCAATTTTTCATTTGATCTATTTATGGAGAATAAATTATATAGGATTCTTTTGGTAGAACTTTTTAAAGGGTGTTTTTTGTGTTTTGGTTGTGATGTGACATAAAAGTGAAAGTAATTTTTAGTGTTTTGTGTTTTGAGTTGCTTGTTAGTACTTTTATTATTTTGCTAAAAAGCAAAAAGTTGTCCTAAAAATTATTGTCATACGAGCTCATAGTTTCTGAATGGATCATTATTTGATTACAATGTTCTACACATGCTTCTCTTTTAATTATTATTATTATTATTATTATTATTATTATTTTATTTTATTTTTTTTAATTTCTTTTTAATTTTTATTTTTTTTATAGGTCAGTTTACTACTGTGCTTTTTGAATTTATTATTTTTGTTTGCTGTGGTCATGTTGACAAATCCACTTAACGAATTTCTGGTATATAGTTATTGTGGTGCACAGATATTTGAGATTTATGGACTTGGGAAGGAGGTTGTTGATCTTGCATTTTGCGGGAGTGTTTCAAAAATTGGTGGATTAACTTTTGATGAGGTAAGGAACACAACTTAAGTGAAGCACTTGCTCTTGAAACTGAACATGATCACCATTTACTGAAAAGGGCAAAAAGTGTAATTTTCCTGGAAATTTTCTTAAATCCTTTCTCTAGGACTCATTAAAGGTCAGAAGGCGTTCTCTTCAGGAATGACACGTATAGAAGATTAGGGTTTGTCATTTGCTATGATAGAAGATTAAGGGACATGGAATGACTAAATCCAAGAATGCAGCTCATCTCGGGTTTGATGAGAGCCCTCATCTCTAGGATAAACAAATTATGAGCTTCTAACATTAACTTAGGAACCAAGCAGTCAAATAAACCGTTAGCCTTGGTCGCTTATGCAATGTATTTATATTCTTCCTGAGTTTATTTTAATCTTTGACTTCATGTATGATGGTGCATTGTACTGTTGACAGTGATGTCAATTGATTTCGTCTTTTGAAATCCTTCTCTTTGCAGCTGGCGAGGGAGACTTTATCTTTTTGGGTGAAGGCTTTCTCTGAGGATACAGCTAAAAGACTAGAAAATTTTGGATTCATACAGTTCAGGCCAGGAGGTATCACTCATAATCGCTCAAGTTTATGCTATCCAAGGACTGACTACATTGTTAATTATATATATTCAACATAAATGAAAATTTAGGAAAACCGTTATAGCTAGAAGTGAATAAATGGGTTGGCCTTAGTTGTAATCCATACAAATTATTTCATTCGTATCTTGGATGATGCAATGCCATATCTAAGTCTTAGAATTTCTTTCAAAGTTGACTGTGTGAGCTTATTGGTTTATTCTGCTTTTACCCTACCTATGAAAATTTTAAAATCTGTTTGTTCTTACTATATTTTACTTCTATTTTTGAACTTGTGTAAGGGGAGTATCATGGAAATAACCCTGAGATGTCGAAGTTACTCCACAAAGCTGTTCGCCAAAGGAGTGAAAGTGCCTTTTCAGTTTATCAACAACATTTGGCTAACCGACCTGTTAACGTGAGTGCAGAAGTCATTTATTATTTTCTCATCTTTTTCTGACATTTAACTATGGTTATAAAAATCAACACTCTGTTATCATATGAAGTTGACATTAATCTTGTTATATGACATAGGTTCTTCGTGATCTTCTTGAGTTCAAAAGTGATCGTGCTCCAATTCCTGTGGGAAAGGTTGAACCTGCTGTATCAATTGTTCAACGGTTTTGCACTGGTGGGATGTCACTTGGAGCTATTTCAAGGGAAACTCATGAAGCAATCGCCATTGCAATGAATAGAATAGCTGGAAAATCTAATTCTGGAGAAGGTGGTGAGGTAGTTTGCTCTCTATTATAAGTTGATTGTAATGCGCAATCATCTCCAGATATATTATTTTTAGTCCTCTCTTAGTTCCATTCTGTCAAGTTGAAACATAATTTTAGAATTGTGATATAATTGTACTTTTTGTGCCCAGGATCCTATTCGCTGGAAACCACTTACAGATGTTGTTGATGGGTACTCACCAACGCTGCCTCATCTCAAAGGTCTTCAAAATGGGGATACAGCTACAAGTGCTATCAAGCAGGTCACTTCATAGAACTTTTCGTTTTGAACAAGTTTATAACTTCCTGGTTTCCGCAATCTATATTATTCAATTTTTAGCAATATGGTCCAACATCTGCATCGTTATCCTTAATGGGGTTGAATATAGCTGAAGGTGATGATTTTTTATTCATAGTCATGAGTCTGCTCTTTTTTGAATTGGTTAGAAGTGTAGCTTTCTACTATGCATTTCAATAATCAATCTTTACAGAAACTGCATTGATTTTCAGGTTGCTTCAGGACGTTTTGGTGTCACTCCGACATTCTTGGTCAATGCTGATCAATTAGAAATCAAAATTGCACAAGGTGCAAAGCCTGGTGAAGGTGGCCAATTGCCTGGGAAAAAAGTTAGTGCATATATTGCGAGGTTGAGAAATTCTAAACCAGGGGTTCCACTTATTTCTCCACCTCCGCACCACGACATTTATTCTATAGAGGATCTTGCGCAATTGATCTTTGACCTTCATCAGGTGATTATCAACTGCATATTTTCTTTGAAAGGCAGAGATACTTAGATTTCCAATACAAATGATAACTAATATCTATTGATTTAATAGGTTAATCCTAAGGCTAAGGTGTCGGTAAAGCTAGTAGCCGAAGCTGGAATTGGCACTGTTGCTTCTGGGGTTGCAAAGGGTAATGCCGATGTTATACAGGTATATATCCTTGTCATCTTTGTGCAGTGAGCCGTAGCTATCTTAAATTTCTGCTACATAGCTTCTTCATTCCATATCTCATTATGGAGACATAAGCTTAATAATTGTATAACTTGTAAAGAGAATTCTTTATTCATAAGTTTGTTTTTTTGAACATAATGTTATACATTCTGGACTTTAGAGTACTAGCGGTGAGCCATTACATTTTTAGAATGGCCTTGATATAATTACTCGCAGATTGCCAAGGGGCAGTAGTAGTTGGTGCACTGGCACCACTCTATGTTATAGTTAGCAGCCTATATACTCTTGGAGTGTCCCCAATCACCTTCCTGCCCAAGGAGTGGACTTTTCAAATGGAAGTGAAATTGGAAAATAATGATTCTCATTGATTGTAGTTTAGGTTAGTGGTGGGGCCTGGATCTTACTTCAGGGAGGAAAGATGAAAGCAAAAAAAAGATCTAATTTGAGAAATGTTAATTTTTGAATTAAAAATTCAATAATTAACTCCAACTACTTATAAAATGTAAACTTCCATTTATTTTTCATGCCAATTAATATTATTCAACATTTTCTTACAGTATTATAGAATCTCTGCATGTTTGTCTCATTTTCTTTAATTTTGAATAAATATTTCTCAATTATGCATAACTAACCCATCATTTATCTATTCAATTTTTGATACTATAAAGTGAAAAATCACTTGAAATTAACTTGATATGCCTTCTTATTTTGTTAACTAAGAAAATAGTGCTCTAACTCCAAGTGAAGCAGTGGATTGTTGAGCCGCTGAGGACACTATTTAAGACCAATGATATGGCATCATACATTCCCTTGACATATTCTAGCAATTCTGGGAGAGGATGTCTATAGGATTTCACTCCCTAGACGTATTAGCTTTTTGTTCTTTCCTCAGAATTTCATCAATCCCTCTATAAAATAAATAAAATGAAGCCCCATTTGCAATTCAGAGTTTTCTCTCTATTATTCTTTGCGTGAGCTAGATGAGTGAATTCATTTTTTTTTTCTTTTGAAAACTTCACTTACCCCCTCAGAAGTATTAGTGTTTTTGTAATCATAACCTCAAACCATTAATTTTTGCAATGTCGGGGTAACCTAGGAGACATCTCTATTCCCCCTGGGGAAATCCTTAGAATTACCACTTCTTAGCTTTCAATTTGCCTTTGACCATCAAATGAAATGTGAATAATTCGTCCTCTCTTTGAAAGAAGGGGTGCTTTTGGTTTTGTTGGTACTTGAAACAATTTTGTCTTCTCGGTTTTCCACGTTTCAGATCCTTTTAATTCACCCCCACCATTCAGGTTTAGGTGGTTAAATGAAATGTCCCTTATACCCTTTAAAAATTGTAAAAATACGAATTTGCCCTTAATTGAAAAATTAAAAAAAAAAAAAAAGAAAAAAAAAGTACAACACGAAAGGAAAAAAAAAAAAAAAACCTAAATGTTCAAATGGAGCCCTAGGTACAATACTGGTAGAGTAGAAACCCCACACCTCATAATTCTTGCCAATCTGCCCACTTCTTGAACATTACCTACGGGTATTAACGCAGACTTCGCCAAATTCACCTTCAAGCCCGAAGCTGCTTCGAATAACAATTAAATAGTCCGCAGATAACCCAACTAAGCGGGACAAGCCTTGCATAAAATCAAAGTATCATCGGCAAAAAGAAGGTGTGAGACAGAAACATTGCTACTTTAAAACCTTCTATCAACCCGTCATTTGTCATAGTAGAGATCATTCGGCTCGAAACCTCCATCACAAGAACAAATAACAGAGGAGAGAGAGGATCCCCCTTGACGCAAACCATGGGAGCTACCAAAGAACCCATTAGAAGAACTGTTAATCAAGATCGAAAACCACACTGAGGAGATACTGTAAGATATCCATGAGCACCTTGAATATTTTTTTTTTTTGATGATACAAAAGTGAATGAAGTTATAAATCACTCCTTGGAACTTCACTGACACCATTTTATTGATACTTTCTGGTTAACATCTTGTTTATTATGTATACATTTTCTCAAAGTTTATTATTGGTGACAATATCTTGTGTATTTTTATTTATATTTTGCAAATGTCTGTTAGTGGATATGTTGAAAGCAACAGTTGAATATTCCTTTCAAGTTGTAAATCCTATCTTTCTGAAGTGAAAATTTAGAAGTTGTGGTCAATGTTTCTAACTATTTAGTTTTTATTTCCATTTTGATCTTTACTGATAATCTCTAATTTGCCTTGCAGATATCAGGGCATGATGGTGGAACTGGAGCCAGCCCCATAAGTTCCATTAAACATGCTGGTGGTCCTTGGGAACTTGGACTTACAGAATCACACCAGGTTATTATTTGACACCCATTCGATAAATATACACAGATGCTTCTTTTGATCGTCTTTGGAGGGACTGTATGTGCTTTTGATTATTGATGATCTTCCACAGACACTCATCCAAAATGGACTTAGGGAAAGGGTTATTCTCAGAGTTGATGGAGGCTTCAAAAGTGGAGTTGACGTCCTAATGGCTGCAGCTATGGGTGCTGACGAATATGGATTCGGCTCTGTGGCAATGATTGCTACTGGATGTGTGATGGCCCGCATTTGCCACACAAATAATTGTCCTGTTGGTGTTGCTAGTCAAGTATGGATGATTTTTTATTTCATTTTATTATTTCTTGTTTTCTTTTCGAACAGAGTTGGGTTTGAATTTCTCTCATCTATTTTAAAAATTCATTTTACTTCAGAGAGAAGAACTACGTGCTCGGTTTCCTGGTGTGCCTGGTGATCTTGTCAACTTCTTTTTATATGTTGCGGAAGAGGTAGTCCATCTGCCTTTTTTTTGCCTGATGGGATTTATTTCCATCTTTTTGGTCCACGATTTGATCTATTCCTTACTAATATAGAGTTTTCTCTTTGTTTTTGTGACAATTCTATTGATCAAGTCCTTCAAGGTCCACATTCTTCTTTGTGTTTGTTAATATACTCTCTGCTTATTTTGGCCAGGTAAGAGGTATGTTGGCACAGTTGGGATATGAGAAGTTGGATGATATAATTGGTCGGACAGATTTACTAAGACCTCGAGATCTCTCCTTAATGAAAACTCAACATCTCGATCTCAATTATGTTCTCTCAGTATGTATTTACTTATTTTCTTATCATGTGTAATTGTATGCTTCACATGCCTATTTTCTTGCTTATATAAGAATACTTTTTTCTTTTATTCGCAGAATGTTGGGTTACCAAAATGGAGTAGTACGGCAATCAGGAATCAGGATGTTCATACTAATGGTCCTGTTTTGGATGATATTTTACTAGAAGATCCAGAGGTAACAAGTATTGACATTAATGCTAGTTGCTACTAAACCCATTCAGTATTTTCCTTATTGATATTAATGCTACTTAGTTTTTAGGTTGAACTGCTTTAGCTTTGGGGGGGTGGGGGTGGGTGGGTGCCATCACATTTGTGATGAAAAGTGGAGGTGTCAAGAAATGCCATGTAGGTTGGGTGTGTTCTTGATTGTAGATATGCACACTTCCACTTCATAGGGTCCCCTATCTCGTAGCAAACCTCCACAACCACTTACCACTCGATTAAAATGAAGCATGTTTTTCACCGCTAACCCTCTTGAGTTCTTCAGAGTACATATCTTCGACCAATTCACCAAATGAAACTTAAATTCATTACCAATACCTCCCTAAAGAAAAGGGACAAATAATATGTGGGTAAGTTGGAGAGTGCTTTTGATCAACATTAACCTGTCTCCCTTTGATAAATACAACCTCTTCCAACCCACCAATCTATGCTCCATCTTCTCAATAATGACACTCCAAATAGTGGAAGCCTTATAATGAGCACCCAAAAGAAGACCCAAATACTTCATCAGCAACGAAGCCACACTACATTCAAGAATGCTAACCAAGCCCTCCACATCCCCCACATCACCTACAAGAACAATCTTGGACTTAGACAAATGTATTTTCAACCCCGATACCGCTTCAAAACATAGAAACAAGCATCTCAAATTTTGGAATTGTTCCACACTATGCTCACAAAAAGTAAAGTGTCATCTACGAATAACAAATGTGACACTTATCATTTCCTCCTAATTTCTCAAACCCACTGAAAACTCAAAAAGAAGCCCTCTATCCACTGTCGCAAATATCATCCTACTTAAAGCCTCCATATCTACCACACACAATAAAGGAGACAAAGGATCCCCCTGCTGTAGTCTTTGTGAACTTCTAAAAAAAACCTTGTAGGCGAGCCATTGATGAGAATGGAAAGAATGGACCGTTGAAATGCAATGATCTATCCAACCTCGCCGTCTCTCCCCCAAACCATAGCTCTCCTGCAAATATAACATAAACTCCCAATTCCAATGATCATTTGTCTTCTCCAAATCCAAAATTTACATGAAATGCCCAGTCCCCAAAAGCGAAGCCGACTAAACTTCCGAGCATCTTAAGCTACATGGATTTTTCTTTTTTAAAAAAAAGGATAAATTAGACTTTGCCCTTCCAAACTCCCTCCCATTTGCACTTACACCTTCAAAATACATCTTGCTGCAACTCGGATTTCTACAAAAATGATTCGGGTTAACCCCTCTTTTAGATTTGGCGGTTATTTTGGGTGGAAAACATTACACGTGACTAGCACGTGCGCTTGAGCCGTTTTTTTGCAACTAATTTGCCCCCAAAATTGTTTGGAAATATACCATACTAGTAGTAGTATTTTTTTTTTTTTTCAAAAGAAAAAAAGGTTGAAGTCTTTGTTCTTTTAAGGGGTGGTCACGCTGCCACCCCCATATGTTCTCTCGGAGCATGACACCCTTGAGTAAACGAAGGGGGTGACCATGTAGCCACCCTTTTGTTTACTCAGGGCGGCCACCCCTTTTGTTCTTTTAGGGGGTGGCTGTGTGGCCACAACCCCACCTAAGCCTTAGCATCTGACCCTCTGTTAAGTGCAGTTTCATAATTGTATCCCTCAAATTGGGGTATTTTTGGCAACGAAAACTATTCATGCGCGCGTGACTAGCATTTGTGATATTTTCCATCCAAAACTAACAATGAAATCTGACACGAGTAACTCGAAACATTTGGTAGTTTATAAGTCCGAGTTGCAATGAGTCGTAATTTGAAGGTGTAAGTACAAATAGAGTGGTAGTTGCAGTCTAATTTTCCCTTTCTTTAAATAAGAAATCAAAGTAGTGAACTTGTTATAGAAAGATATTAAGGTAGAATTTGTTCTTTTTAGGTATACTATTTTCAGTAAAATACATTTTCTGAGAAAATTATTAATCTTCTACTTGGTTGAAACCTTGAAAATGATGGTGAAAATATTTTTAGCTCTTTGGTTTGTATTGAAAATCATGACCCGCCACCACACCCTAAACAACCTAAAATCCACAACATGAAACGGGTCAGATTTTGCTAAATCTTGTGCTAGTCCCCACACCTTCTCCTTTGTCATATTCACCAAGGACCTCTAGATGGTCAAATTGACCCTTCATGTCCTTTCTCACCCTAATGTTGCTTGTTTCCTAGATCGTCCAACCCCTAGGGCTCGAATATGACAAGAAGGTCCTCTTTTATCAATCGAAAACTAGGTTCTCAAGGCCGTGGTGGCACGTTCGATTCTGACCAGCTCCTCACCAAGTGGCTGCAGGTCTTAGCCTTGATCTGCAATGCCCTGACAGAACAGTTGAGGAACTTCATTATTGTGCTTAATGATCTGTGATCACACACTTGTAGTGGGTAGAGTTCTTGGATTCTGTGGAGGAGAAGTAGGTGGTGCAACAGAAGGTCGAGGTAGTCCAAGTTCATGGTGGCAAAGGTAGTCCCAGAAAGAGTTCAAATGAGAGGAAAATCGCTTCTGCTTTTTTAAACTGGAAACCATTTTCTGCTTGGGAGCCTTAGTTTTTCATTGACTTGCACTTTGTGGCTGTTCTGAACACCAAAAAAACCAGAAAATATTTTCCGGAAAACATGTTAAGCTGAAACAAACACAAACTTACGCTTAATCATATTTTTAGTGCTCCTTTGGATCCTGTTTGACATCATTTTAAGAGGTGAACGAGCTTGATGGCTGTCAATTCTAAGCATATGAGACAAAAATGACATGTTGGTTAATGCTACTTGAACTAAAAGCACTTATTCTCTGTGTTGCTAACTGTAACAACAATAAAGGTAAATATCATATTTGTTTGTGCAGATATCAGATGCAATTGAGAATGAAAAAGTGATTCGTAAGACCTTCAAGATATACAATATCGACCGTGCTGTTTGTGGGCGCATAGCAGGGGTAATTGCAAAGAAGTATGGTGACACCGGTTTTGCCGGGCAATTGAACATAACGTAAGTTGTGGGTTTGACATAGCAAGTATTAATAACTGAAAGGATGCACTTGGTGGCCTCTTTTGTTTAAATGCTGGCTAATAATTTTTCTTCAATATTTCAGATTTACGGGGAGTGCTGGGCAGTCATTTGCATGCTTTTTGACTCCTGGAATGAATATCCGGCTGGTAGGAGAGGCTAATGATTATGTGGGAAAGGTTTGTTCACCAAATCCTTGCCTTTATATTGTTCAAGAAGTTGAAGATTTTACTCAAAACTTAATCAAGTGACTAAGCTATTACTTTTTGAGATGATTAGTTCAAGTATTTTTCAATGTTATGATTCAATTGAGTTTTGGGCTAAATTTTACTTACCCAAAAAAAATAGTTCAGTATAAGTAGGCTATGTAGACTCAGCAATTGGCTATTCTTGAATTTACTCGGTGCATTAGATTTTCAACAAATTTTATTTTACACAGAGTTGTGCTTACCTTTTTATTTTTTATTTTTTTAAAGGAACAATGATAATATTAAAGGTAATGTATAATATCAAGTTGAGCTATTTCAAGTTCTGCTGATTTGCTCTTCTAACCCTATTGGCCATTTTTAAGATTTGTATTTTATATTGTTCATACAAATAAATTCTGATGCTGGAATATAAATGGTACAAGGGTATGGCTGGAGGTGAGTTGGTTGTGACTCCTGTTGACAACACTGGGTTTATCCCCGAGGATGCAGCTATTGTAGGGAATACTTGCTTGTATGGGGCTACTGGTGGCCAAATCTTTGTTAGAGGGAAAGCTGGTGAGCGGTTTGCTGTTAGAAACTCACTTGCTGAAGCAGTGGTGGAGGGTACTGGAGACCATTGCTGTGAGTACATGACAGGTGGTTGTGTGGTTGTTCTTGGAAAGTGAGTAATTGCTCTTTACCTGGCACACATATAAATGAAGGAAATTTCAGGAGAATAGAATTTCACCACATCTATCTTTAACTTGTGACAGAGTGGGTAGAAATGTTGCTGCTGGAATGACTGGAGGCTTAGCATACATTCTTGATGAGGACAACACCCTCCTCCCCAAGGTTTGTCCTTTTTTATTGCGGTGCTTCATGGGGAACACTATGAAGTTGGAACCGTGTAGAGTTGATTTTTTTCCTTTTTATTTTTTATTTTTTATTTTTTTGTAATTTTTTGCTGCTATTACTTCATTATGTGTGCGCTGAGTCAAGTATGGAATAATTGTGCCCTAACTATTCGGAACTGGGCCACAGGAAAAATATAATTGTCTGTAGACAATTGGAATTTTAACCTATAAAAGGTCATACTTCAACTAAGATTTGAACTTACTAAAGACTTTTGTTATCTATTCCCTTTCCAGGAGCTTCAACTTGTCTTCCTTCTAGCAATATTGTATTCTTGAGGCTACTTTTTTTTAATTTTTTTTATACCTTTTCATGAAGTGCATCTGGCATTATAATTAATATGTGGTGTATAAAAATTTTATTAGCTTTATGCTGCCTAGAGAAGTCATAATGCATTGGATGGCGTAAATTATTACCTAAATGTCATAGACGCATAACATGGCATTTATAAGTAATCATGGTACTTGGTTGTTTTAACTTCTAATGAGATGAGATGCATATGAATGATATCTATTTATTAATTTAGTTCTACTCTTTCTTTTTTCTTTTTTTTTTTTTTCTTGGTGTTTATATTTATCCTTCATCATCTATTGGGAAAATATGATAATCTTACAAGCTTGTGGGGGGATGAGTGGCAATACCTCATGTTAATTTTTCAATATTATACACTTGCTGACTATAGCTTAATCCCTATTCTTTTCCTTGGTCTCTTTAACCAAGAAGCTCATTAGTACTTATTATTTTTTTAGTTCTCTTATTCTCTTTACCCCTCTTTTACCACTTAAACCGTTATCATCGTTTCACTGATGTTTTGTGGGAGCTAGTGCATTATCATTTTCTCAATTAATATGCTCTTCTGTTTTCCTCCTGTATACAATTCCATAATTGTCTAAGCTTTACAACCATATCTTGTAAAATATTGACAGGTAAATAAAGAGATTGTGAAGATCCAAAGATTGACTGCCACCGTGGGGCAGATGCAGCTGAAGAACCTTATTGAAGCCCATGTTGTAAGTGCACCCAATGAACTGCATGAGCCAGCATGCGCCCACATTACATACAACATGCACACACCTTATAATGAAAAAGTTCCAATAACTTCCTACCTTTACCATTATGCCTAGCCTAGCATACGCCTTTTCCACATCTTCCAAGTCCGTTTTGGTATTGGGGCTCATTTATATTAAAGTAAAATTAATAAGAAAGAGGATTAGATCCTTGTTTAGACATTTATATTGGAGCTCATTTTTTGTGTTTTGATTTAAAAAGGGTTTTAATGTGACATAAAGGTGAAAGTTGTTTTTGAGTTTTTTGTGTTAAAAAGTTGTTTGTCAATGTTTTAACTTTATTGGTAGAAAGAAAGAGACTGGATTAGCAAACACGCCCCCGCTATCCCTGACAAATCCTTCCATCCACATTAACTGGGTGGCTTCCATAAGATCTTATACAACTCTTGCATCAAATTATTTCAAAATTTAAGATCCTGAGTGTCACTATCAGAAGATGCATTGTCTATTTTATTAAAAAGGTTTTACTAATTTTCTTGCGAAGGAAAAAACTGGGAGTAGCAAAGGCTCTTCTATTCTGAAGGAGTGGGACAAGTACCTACCACTGTTTTGGCAGTTGGTTCCACCTAGTGAGGAAGATACCCCAGAGGCTTGTGCAGAATATGAGAAAACAGGTGCAGGGCAGGTGACTCTGCAATCGACCGTCCCCTGAGGCCACCATTTTAGTCAAGAAAGCTACTCCCCAGCCCTGTACAGCTCAAATAAGAGATGGTTTATTAAGTTGGAAGATGGAAGTTGGGTGGGAAGAATTTTTAGTGGAAGATCATCACTGCGCTGGGAGACCCTGATCTGTACATTTGAAAGCATTCACCACTTCGATCAGTGTAATTAAAGTTGTATAGTCATTGTGAAAGACACTATAAATTCAAGCTAATTAAGGTTTTTCCAGTCTTTCTGAACATTTCTTTAGTCTAATTTTATGTATTAGAGTATATAAAAGCTTCATTGAAAGGAGATCAAAGAGCATCTAAAGTATAGGAATTACTGATCATGCTTCATTCCACGACCATTAAGTTCAATTTCTAAATGGGCTATTTTGTAGTTTACATTATCTAATTTATGGCTTTGATGCTGCAAGCAACGGGGTTTTCAGAATGAAATCAATTCAAAAATATTACTGTTCCTCATGAGGTGTTGGTTGTTGCAGAGGACCTTGTGGTAATTAGCTATGCAGTGGCGAAGCCAGGGGGTGTCCAGAGGGGGCATGTTGTGTCCTGGGCCGCCAAGTTAAAATATTCATGGTGATATTAGATTCATTATTCGAAGGGGTATAGTGGCCCTTCTTGTTAGTTTTTTGCTCGTTTGATTTGTTTCTAGCTTGTAAATAGGTTGCTTGGACGGCTAGGATTTGTTCAGCATTTGAAGTTCACTTGAGCTACGTGGTGTTTCTATTAGGTGTGAAGCATGTAAATGAGCATGCTAAGGCCAGATTATAATATATTTTGGTCGTGGATAACAATCAAACATTTTGAACATTACTAAAACTCTTAGTAGAGAAACATGTCAAAGGACATACTAAATCCCAAATATAATTTCATCCCCTGTAAATCAAACTCCCAGCTTCGCCACTGAGGGTGGGGTTATGAAGCTGTGCAACTGCGAACGAAGAATGAAAGAGCCAAGCATGTTATCTGCATGACGTGAAAAAAACAAAAAACCTCGTGTTTGGCCCGAAAGCATGTTCAAATTCTCTTCTCTAGCTTGAAATCCATACGCCTTTGAGGTCAAAACTTGTTTGACTTTGAAGGTGGTGGCTGATATTAGTGTTCAAGAACACAAATGCTGAGAAGGAATTTTGTTTAGTCGTGTGGTCCTATCTAGACTACGCATCGCGTAGGTGGACGGCGGCCAGCGGTAGTTCTTTGGTTCAGCCACCTTTGGACTTGGTCAAATTTGATTATGCCGGCACAGTATTCTACTATTCTTCCAAGAATTACCCTTCTTCAACATTCAAAGCATATGCATTTTTATAATCAAACATTCGTTCATGAAAAATCATAGGTTCCATTTGATATACAGAATGTGAAAGATAAATGACTTTTTTGTTTCCAAGCCACCTTCCCCGCAACGGTAGACTTGTCGTGTCTTTATAAATTTCAACCCAAATTTGCTTAGTCTTATTTCACTTTCCATACCCACCAACTCTCCGAATTTTCAACCCGATCGGCTTATGGCGAAATTCAATATTCACACTATTAACTAATTAAACAAAGAAAGGAAAAATTATGATACCCCTTCTTAGAGGGCAATTTCAAATGCTCTTTTTTTCTTTTTTTATTTATTTTTTATGGCTTATTTTGATCATTTACCCGTACCGCTTATATTTTAAAGAAACATGCATTAAATCAATATTGAACATCTCCAACATAATAGGCAAATTCGTCATAATAGCATTTCTTTTTTTTCCTTTTTTTTTTTCTCGAGCAGAAGAAGTCGTTTTGTAGTGTTTTTTCTTCTAATATGAATAGTAAATAGACTCTTAGCCTATTCATTGTTCACACTATAAGCTTCATTTATTATTTTTTCTCTCTCTCTCTCCCTTTCTTTCTTTTACTTTCTCTTTCTCGCCCTATTTCTTTTAGGATTGGATCCCCTCTAGTCCAAACGGATTGGAGAGGATCCAAATGCCTTTCTTTCACACTCTGTCCCATGCAAAAGAATATTTAAGGAAAATAGATAGTAGAATAGAGAATTTGTTAGAGTATGTATAAAAAATGAGTAGCTAAAGTAAAAATTTTGTACTTTTTTAATATCTATTTTGACTACTCCCGCTAGAGATGCTCTAAATCACTACTTATTCTAATAGGAATTGATAAATTTCGTCAGTCAATTTATAATCTAACACTCCAACACGTAAAATATTTTAACTGACATGAGAGTGAATGATAAAGACTAAATTCGAACTTAAGACTTTTGTTATAACACCATATTAAATCATTATTTGTCTCAAAATCTTAAACTTTTTACGCAAATTGTGATTAAACAAATATTGCTGTAAAAAGCTAAATCTTTCCAAAGAGACTGTCAATTTATGGAGGAGGAAATATGATTCTTCCTTCCAAAGTAATCAATAAATTGAAAAGTTTGTGAAGTATATATATATATAATTTAAGGCAGTGAAGGTACAATGGGATGCACCATACAAGAAAACGTCGTTTGTCAACTATAAAGCCAAACCTCAGCAGAAGGATTCCTCTTTATCGACAAGAGTAGGAGAGGAGTTAAGGGAGATACCCCACCAAGCAATTTCTTGGTCCAATGCATTTGGCCATTTTACTTGGTAGAGAATTTCTAATTGTTCTTCGGGCAAGACAAGATAAGTGTACTTACAATTAGATATGTCAATGGGGAATTCATTGTCCACCCTTTTTTCTTTCTTTCTAATTAAAAAATAATAATAATAGGAGGCTACTAGAGTGGCTACTTTATTTGGACGTGATCATAATAGCACATACTCGCTCAAAACCAATGACAAATCCAGAAGGAACTCAGATGAAAAAAAATCGCAAACGCTCCCTCAATCTTAATTGAATTATATCTTGACCCAAACCCATCATTTACAATAAAACTAACCAATTTGAAATAAATTTTTTATAGCATACTCTTCTCTACAACTTGAACAACTATGATTTTTTTTTTCTAATATGAACAACTATGATCTTATGCTCCGTTTTCAAGCTTAATTAAGTTCAATCCACTTCAAAAATTAAATGCTTTTCCAAGTTGAATCTCAAAGCTCATGTTGTAGGGAAAGACTTCTTGGTTATAAAATTAAGGTTGATAATTTTGTTAGGATTTTTTATATTCTCCAACATTCTGTTTCTTTGTTGGGTTTATTATATTCCTTAACTATTCTAGGGTTTACTTGCTTACTACGTACTCAGTTTAATATCCATATCTTAATAAAAATATTTGATATATATAGCATTTATCTTGATCCAATTCATGGCTAAATATGAGATTCGTTAGTTCAAATCTCGTCTCTCTCTTTCTCTTCTCTTGAGCGGATATGTAAAAAAAAAAATTAAAAAAAAAAAGAAAGAAAGAGGAGATTGGTTGATTAATGGAGCATAAATAGGAATGTGAAAACCCACATATCTCTAATACATTCATACGAAATAATTAATTTGGCAATAAATCTTTCACACTTGGTGCTTTTTCTTTCCCATTAAGATTCTAAAGCTCTTTATGCATGTCCCCAACACATTTAAACCATTTCAACTTTTTTGACCAAAGAATCCAAATCTGTTCCCGAATGTTCTCATCCAAATTGCATCCTTTAATATATTATTAAGATATTTTAGGACCCAATTTTTTTATAAAATATTCTATAACCAAGTTTTGTGTCAATTCGGGTCACTCTGAATTCACTCAGGTTAATCCCGGGTTAACTAGCTTAATTGGTCCTGCTTGAATCAACCTAAAACAGGTTGATGAATTTAATGGGTTTTAATAAAAAAATATTGGGTTCAAATTAATTAGTACCATTTTACATTCAAAAAATTAAACTTTTTACATTACATAAATTACTTTTTATTATTATTCACACAAAAAAAAAAAAAAATTATTACAAAATTAAAAATTTTTACTTTTTTATACCAAAAATTCTCATTCAATTTTTTGATGTTATTTCTGTCAGATAAACAGTAATTCTTCAATGCCAAACCGAGCCAATAAATCAAACCATTAAAAACCCGACACAGCAACACCAATCGAATCAACAACAGACACTGGTGAGTAGTGACAGTCCAACTTAAAAGAGTTAAAATCACATGATGAGGTAGCACGACTTGTGACAATGCTTTATTTATTTATAAGTTTTTTTAATAAAAAATAAAATAAAAAAATTGCAGTCCTGTATCTGTATGTGTGACCAATTAAGTAGCAGTGCTATTAATTAATGAATGTAGGGTAAAAGGCTATAATAGTAATAGGGGTAGAGTGCGTACCAAACCGCTGGCTGATTAGCTGTACTTACAATCCTCTCCCTCCAAAACCGCCGAAAGATGGCAGCACTCTTAAATCCAGATACATCTGTATCTCTCGCCCCTTGTTATCCTTTCTTTCGCAATTACTTTTCAAAACCCAAAAATAAAACATTTTACACATTTATTTATAATTCATCTTTTTAAAACATTTTATACATTTATTTATAACTCATTTTTTTAAGAATTAACGTGCTTTTTAAATATTTATAAACACTTAACATTATTTTAAATGAATTAATAGATATTTTTTTTATACTGATTTACAAGAGATGAACTACTTTTTTCTTTATTTTAACAATTTATTTTTCAACACAAATTATATTACTTATTTAACTCTTTGCATTTTTTAAATATTATTATTTTTAATTATTTTATTACTTGTTCATTGAGAAAGTGGGGATAGAAAGAGAGAAGAGATGAATGATTAAAATCAGGAAAAACTTTATAAAGAACTCTTCAACTTTTATGTTTTGAAAAGAACTTTTAAAATTAGGACACAAATTTTTCTTCAATCCGAAAGAAATTTCTTCCAAACCAGCAGTTTGAATGAAAATTTTCTCCAACTTATTTAGCTTATTTAATAAATAACAAGTGTCATTCAACATCGATCTTTAGGTTTCTTAAATATTAATGTTTAAATTCTTATGGAATGACAATAAATAACTGCTAAAAATATTAAATAACATATGTCAACGATGACACTTGGTAGGTTCGACAAAATTTCCTCCGAATTTAGAGGAAATTTCGGGCCATGCTAAACTCTCAATTTCATCATCTTAAACTTTTATTTTAATGCAATCTACCCTTTTGTTACTACGGGAAGACTTTGAAAAATATAAAAATATTTGCCAATTTTCTTTTTGAAGTGTAAATTAATGATAAATATAAAAATTTATTAAGTTTCAGAAATATAAAAGTCATTTTATTCCTTTCAGGTCTATTTTAACCCCCAAGAAGAGAAATTATTACATCAAATTAAAAATTTGGAATGTGAAATCAAGAGTTTCTAATTTTGGGAGGATCATATCAAATCCTTTACTTGAAATGATATATTGCTATTATCAATCCTTTTTATAGACTCTGCTGAAAACACTCTAAAGGCTACATTAAATCTACATTGAATTTAACAAATTTAATAATAAATTTGTTCATCTTTTGTACAGGAAAATCGAAGATGACAAAAAAAAGAAATATATATGTAAAGAAATATAGCTACAGTAGTAGACCATTACCATTAACATTACCACTAACATTACCATTACCATTATAGCACCACGTGTTAACATGTCGGACTGAGGAAGAAACAAAAAAACCAGAGAAAAATTGCTAAAAGAGGGCTGTTTCCTCGAACTCTCCGTTTACTTGACTTGCTTGGTTTTTTCCTCCTTCCAAATTTCTATTTTTTTCCCTTTCTTCTTCTTTTCCTTTCCTTTCCTTTCCTTTCCAGTGCAGTGCAACTTTCATAATAGGAAGCATTTGGTCGAAGAACAATCACCTCCCTAGATTCCCGCTCTCTGCATGCCAATTGCCAAGCAACCCACCGGAATAACACATATAACTTGTCTCTTCTATTGCCTCTCTTTCTCTCTCTCTATATATATATAGAGAGAGAGAGAGGTCAGGATTTCCGAATACAACATATGATGATGAAAGAAGACTTAGACGACCCTTTTTATTTGGGTTCAATGTCGCCGCCTTGTACGTCACTCCATCTGAAAATGGCGGATCCTACCTACTCTACTTTTTCATTTCCATAATTCCATATATAAAAAAATAAAAAATAAAAAATAAAAAAAAAAAGAAGAAGAAGAAGAAAACTTTGTCTTCATAATAATCAGCATCATCTCGATCTCAAACAAAACTGATGAGGGCGAAATCGGGGACGTAAGAAGGAGAGATGGCCAAGACAAGGACGAGGAACATGATGAAGACCGGCACGAACAAAAGCCACAGCGGCGGCGGAGGAAGCGGCGGCAGCACCACCGGCAGAACCAGGAGGAGAAGTGTCAGAACTACCATCACCAGGCTGTAGTACCTGACCATAGCCCATATATATATATATATATATATGCTCAACAATCAAAAAATGTAAATATATTGATGGTGGAAGCGGAAGCTGTAGTACTCGTCCTGCTCCATTGGCGTAGCAGCATGAGAGAGAAAAATAAAGGTAGTAGATTGCGAGGAAATCTCTGGGAGGATTTGGAAAAAGGAATGAAGAAGAAATTGGAGAAGTGGGTGGCAGAGAGATATATAGGCAACTGCTCGGTCAGTAGCTGAGAGAGCCTTGGAAAGGGACTTCTTCTTGTGTGTGGGGTTGGGGTTTGGAGTTTCAGAAAAAGGCGTTAAAGGGGTCTGAAAGAGAGAGAGAGAGAGAGAGGGTTACCGGTCATCGTCAACAAACAACGCTACTAATGCTGTTTAATTAGTTAACTTTTTTACTCCAATTCTCAATTAATTTATCACGTGATAGTAACTATATAATTTCTTTGATGGACGAGAAAAATCAGAAATTGAATTCAAACTAATAACTTTTTATTAATGAGACGTAACTGATTGAATTATCTTTGAGAACATCTTATTATAGTTATTTACTGTTTTGATATTACATTTAAATAACAATAATATATAGTAATAAAAAACAAATTGAAGTCAAACTTTTACAGTTATACACTTTTAATATAAAAATGTTGAGTACTGATACAAAGGAGGATTCAAGTATTTTTAGAGTTTTCTCAAATTTAATGTGACATTTAAAATTATTAATACATCAAAATTCTATAATAATCATTTTTAATTCAATTATAATTTTAAAAATCATCAAACATTTAGAAAAAGTATCATTCTCCTTATATCACCTAAAAATGTGCTGATTCAACCAACCAAAACGTACACCGTGTTGTACGAATAATGAGTAATATGAATGAATTAGATTGTCCAGTAAATGAGTAGGGGTAATTTATTCTCCCTCTCTCTCTTTCACGAGTTCACATTTTGATATTTTATTTTTGAAAAATAACTGTTTAAAGATTCAGAATTTACACATTGATCTTTTGTTTTACACAATTATCCAAGACTGAGATATGAGGTGAGTTATTTTTGTCCGAAGATTTTTTTATTGTTAATTTGTGTAGTTTTCAAAAACATCAATTATTATCCAAGACTGTTAGATTTATTCAATTATTTATTTTGAATTTTTCAAATAATTATGAAATATTTTTAATGTGTATTTTTGATTGACTGATTCATATTCAAATATTAAATATGAACGTTTTCTATGAAAGGGATTAATATGTTATTTAAGATGTCTTTTAAATTGAATTTGGTGGTTAAGATTTGTGACCATTAAATCAAGTGAATGTGTCTAAAAATCACTATAAATAATACGACCATTCAATCATATGCAAAGACATACTACTAAATAGTGTTTTTTTTTTTCCTTACAAATTTCTATTGTTCAATTCTCATTCTAATGGTGTTTTAGTTCACTTTAGATAATTCTAATTTTAGAGTAACTATATGGCTTTATTGTATGTTGAGAATGTTTTTCAAAAACCCTTAAACACGTCTTCAAAGGGTAGCTCAATCAACTGGGAACCACGCCTCATGAAGTAAAAGTCACTAGTTCGAATCTCTCTCCTTGTGCGGACATGTAAAAAAAAAAAAAAAAAAAACCCTTAAACACGTCTCTAAGGGGTAGCTCAATTAGCTGGGAACCACGCTTCATGAAGTGGAAGTCACTAGTTTGAATCTCTCTCCCCTTGTGCAGTCATGTCAAAAAAAAAAAAAAAATCCCCTTAAACATGTCTCCAAGGAGTAGCTCAATCAACTGGGAACCACGCCTCATAGTCACTAGTTTAAATCTCTCTCTCCTTGTGCGGACATGTCAAAAATAAAAACAAAAACAAAACAAAACAAAAACAAAAAAACCCTTAAACACTTTGAAAAGAGATCAAGCATTGAATTCTATATTTCGTATTTCTTTTTTGCCTTTATAAGTTATCCCTTTATTCTATAATATTTCCCACATATCCTAGATTAGGGTTTCAATTATGTCCTTGTTAGCCTCTCTCTAGCTTCTCTCTAGTCCCTCTCCAGTGAGACCCTAAAAGGGGGAGGGATGGATTTTCCATTCCTTCTTCCTCCCCCACTTTTTATGTTCGGTCTTTCCTTTTCTTTGCTATGGTTTGATTTTTGAACATAGCTGCTGTAACACCCCAAGTTCTAGAGGTAGAGCGATTGGGAGCAATTGTAACGTATTCTTATTAAAAAATAAAAATAATTCTCCTAATATAAGATCACCACAGAAACATAACGTCACCAGAGTACTATAATTTCTCATTTATAAAATCAAAAAACACATAATGTGCTAGTATTCAATAATCTCATAAGCAATAAAGTTACAACGTCTATGCTTAACCAAAGCCGTCTAGTCTATAAAATGGAGTCTCAGACACTTCTACTGCTTTTGCTCCTGCTAGTCTATAAAGCAGCGATAGGATCTTTAACAACTAAGAGGCCCACCGGTACCCATGTCTTTAGTACTACGATATATAGAGCAATCTGAAAAAGATGTATAGGGAGAAGGGGTGAGTTCAACAACTCAGTAAGTAGCCACAACACCAAGTGCTATAAAACATGCTGAAAAGATTTTATGCCATAATCTCAGTTATGCACAAATAATAAAATGATTGACAATTAATACAAGAATAGCAAGTAAGTATGAGATGTGCAAGCACTTCCTTTTACTTTTCTTTCAAACTACTGTTTTACCCTTTGACCCGACACCACAAATTTACCGTGAGCGGCGCACGTTGGCTTGTCCCGAAGGACCTATATGCTCATCCTGTCGTCATAGGGGAGAGCTACCAGGTTGGGAACTTCCCTAGGTGATGGTCACCTGGCCGGTAGCACACACCTTCTCGTAACCGTCCTTCGGTGTGTTGCCATGCTATCCTATGCGGTACCGATCGTCACTATAATCGTGTCTCGGGTTAAACATTTATAACCATGAATGCACATATAATATTTCATATGATCTGTAAACTCATCTGTAACTGTATACTGTGCCATAAATGCACATATAACATTTCATATGATCTGTAAACTCATATGTAACTGTATACTGCGTCATGAATGCACATATAACATTTCATATGATCTGTAAACTCATCTGTGCCATGAACTTTGAAAGCTCTTTCATTCATAATTGCAGTCATGCATAAATCATGAAATAGAGTAACTGTATCATGTAAAATTCTTAAACAATGACATATAAATAAATAAAACTCGTCATTAAAATATGGAAGGAAGTGCAATTGAAAATCATGTAAGTGGATTCTTTATAAAATCCCCAACATTTTTCTAAAAGATTTATAATAAAATCTGTTGGGGTTTTTGGTGTTGTGTCCCCTTACCTGGCATTACAGGCCCTTATTTTGAATCCGTATCCAACTCACAATTCCTACAACGGAGGTAAAAGGTATCTTAGTCATCAATTTGTTTTCAAGTCTCAATCATGCATCACTTTAGTTGCTAAGGATCTTAACTCTAATCTCTATTGCACCATCGTATATCCTTAGCCAAAAACATTATAGTGACATCAACCCTACCAGACTTGATTTATATACCTCACATAGAATTCTAATAATCAACTCCACTAAGGCCTTAATCTAACCAATTGCTTTACACTAAAACAACGAGGTTAAACTATTCTTATTATTTTAAAATCATCCGACTACAATTAACAGCTTAAGAAGTCTATCTAGCCATAATATCGCTCTCTTCCTAACCATTTAAGTTAGCAACTTACTCCCAATATCAAAAGCTTAGAAACATTTACAACAATTATTGTAATTATATGACATATTAGCACCTAAACCCAATAAGCACCAACATCTATGGATCCCATAATAATTTATGGTCAATTAACACTCTAAAAAAATAATTAACCCCTCCAAATAGCAATTCAAGTGTTCATACACTAAAAGCTCTAATTAAATTCTAGGAATTTAACTTCATACTAAAAATATCATAAAAGATATGAAAATATTAGCTTGGAGAGTTCTCATTCTTTGTTTTTTTTTCTTCTCTTTTCTCTTCTCTCTTTCCTTTCTTTTCTTCCTCTTTCTTTCTTCTCTTCTTCCGGATCTCATGCTCACTTGAGCTGTGAGCAATTGAGAGGATTTGCTCTCCTTAAATACCCACTGTATGTGGGACATTTTCCCTTGAGAGCTTGCCACATGTTTGTTCCACATGCATCCAATTCCTTCTAAACAACAAGACAAGTGTCCACCAAGTGTCCCACATACATTCAATTTCCTCTAACCACAAGACAAGTGTCCAGGAATGTCTTAAGAAAATGACACCTTAGAACCCCAGGTGTTCACCGAGAAGGCAAGGGCAACATGCTATATAACACCTGTACCTTTAGGTGTCAACCAAGCAACTTATCATGTAAGCTAGGCATGTGTCATCTTGAGCTTGATGACTTGTCAAACAAACTCCTCATGCATTTACATTAAAAAGTGATCATAAAAATCTACAATTAATCCTTAATGAACCTAAACCTTTTGACTAACATATACCAAAAAATCGTGGCTTACAGACATCATTTACCCATCCAATTAATTTCCCAAATCGCAGGTACTTCAACTACTCCACAGCTTGACCTATTAAATTTGGGAAAATTATAAATTTTTTAATTTAACTCCAAATGACACGAAATTTGGCTCAAAATTTTCCTCATTAAAAGATCCAAAACATATCGAAAAATCATAGCAACCCATAACATTTTGGTACCTCAAAAGTCCCTCGAAATCCTGTGCCTCTGTTTGACTGAAATTCCTGTTTTGACACTTGAATTTTCTAAAAATCACAACTCCTTCTACAAGTGTCCAAAAATCATGAAACCACTTTTAAAATCTTCTTTCCTCATCATTATATAAGGTCTTAAAACAATTTTATTTAAGGTCACTCATAAAATTTTTGGTGTCCAAAACAATGTGACTTTTCTTTCAATAACCCACTAAAATTATAACTAGCAATTTTCCATCATTTTTCATATTAAGTCTATTTACCAAACTCCATATAAATCTTAATAAAATTGCAAATCCTCCTTATCCTTGATATTAAGATCACCTTTATTCTAGGTATAAATTTTGGGGTATTACAGCTGCAGCATCCAAATTCAGCAACATGCAATAGCAGCCGTCCCTTCCACCTCATCTTTTGGCTTCTCCTCACGCTTGCGTTTCGTAGATATTTTGTTGGGAAACTTAGATCGACTCCTTATGTTGCCAACCTACTCTTTTGCCGCTAGCCCAAGCCTGTACACGCCACTACACGGTGCCATTGTGCCCTGTAGACACCAGACTTTTTTCTCTCTTCTTTTTGGCACGCGCCGGATGTGATTCGTGCGAGCCAGAGTGTGGACCATGTGGATCTCATGCCCTTTGCGTGTGAGTGTTGTGAAAATTTTAATTGTACTCGCAAGTGCACAAATCGTTTGCAATAAAGGGTTGCAAGTACGAGGTTGAACCCATAGGGAATTGTGTTTATGAAAAGCAATTATATCTAAATCAATTAAATCCTAACCTAGTTCCGAAAGATTTGTGATTTTTTTGATAAAAAAGAAAACATAAATTGAACAAAGTTAAATTAATCAAAAGATAAAGCGCTGAGGTTTTGGAATTCACACCCACCAAATTATAGTAACATATTCTCTTGTTTATCAATTTATATCCGAAGTTCTCACAATAAAAATCTTATGTCTATTCTACTATGCTTCAAAGATTAATCAAATCATTCACTGAATCCGTTCTTTGCACAAATCACAAAAGATATATAGTTTAAATTAAATCATTAGATACATCAGTAAATCACAAGAGATATCCAATTTAAACCAAATCATCAAATGTATTTGTAGAACGAAATACAATGAATATCCAATATTTTGATAAATAAAAACCCAGGCAATAAATTAAATGAAACTATCTCAAATCATCAAATGTATCAATAAATCACAAGAGATATCCAAGAATCATCTCAATAATTGATTTGAAGTAAAACAATTGAAATATTAAAACTCAATAAAATCGGATAATATTAACTTACATGAAAATAATGTTGCTCTTCATTGGTGAGGCTTCATCCTTAACCATAGTTGAGAATATAGTTACATATGACTATGAAAAATAAATCATAAACCTAAAGAAAAACTAAGCTAAAAGGGAGAAAAGTTGTGGAATTTCGGACTATGCAGCCCCTATAGCCTCCCCCCATTTTTCCTCTCTTTCTCTTCTTTTATAACCCTGTTTCTAAGGGGTTTTTTGGGCCAAAGTCGGTGCTGGTTGGAGTTGCCGCAACATGTATCTAATGAAGCCGTCTAAACGACCTCATTAACCGTCTGAACAAGGCACTTTCACCCATGTGCGCTCGAAAGCGTGATCAGTGTGCTCGAGCACACTCCTGTCCGGACGGGACTTTCTATCGTCCGGACAGGTGCCACTCAAAACCTTATGCACACTTGATCCTTTGCTCCTAGATGGCTTGTTTTCTAGCTTTTGCATTCCTCACCTTAAATTAGCAGTTTTTCCTTTAGCAACCTACAAAACACTAAAAACACAGAACTAACACAAAACATCATATTATAATACGGCTAAAGGATTAACAAATGTAAATTAAGGGGCTCAAATATGAAATATTTAAAACTCAACAAACACCCCTAAACTTACATATTGCTAGTCCCTTAGCAACACAAAACTAAAAATAAAATGAAAGCATGAAACATAATCCTCTTTCATGGAAGAGATGAATGCATTTAGCATATGCAACAAGCCTTTTAAATGATACCCACACAAACAATGAAGCCTCGTGAGGGTTTAACATAAATGATACTCACAAAAATTTTCAGCACTATGTTATTGAAAAGAATGAAGTTTCACACAAACAATGATCGTTATTTATAAGCAAACTTAAAAATATGAACTCCATTTTCAAAATCTTTGGGGCATCCAAAATCAAATCACTCATAAATGGACAATTGAGACATCATATGTTCTGATAGGTGCAAAGTGAAATTAGCATACAATCATGAGGCTTCAATTTAATCTTAAGACAAATGGTTTAGTACCTTAAAATTCGTAGGAATTCCTATCAAATGAAACAACCCAGGCAAGATGTGCATTTTTCTTCTTTTTTTTTTTTTTGTTTTTTTGTGTGTAGATTGTGCAATGCTTAGGTCCCTTAAACTTTCTAATTGACCCATGTAATGAGTGTTAGGCCAGTGACTCCCAAGCTAGATGACTTTAGGGCACTAGATGTAAAACATCCCTAAGGGCTTATTTAACTCAAGTTGAAAAGGCTACGAAACCAAACTGACATTCACACATTTTTATGCGAACACTCAATACTTAATAAGGCAAGAGATTCGATTACTCAGTGAAAATCTCAAAATGATCTTCTTCTCATTTTTTTTTTTTTTACAAGCCAAGGTTATTCATCCATAAGTCATCCAAAAAATCTCAAGATAAACATGATTAAAGTAAAATTCATACCTCACACACTATATGCTAATGTGCTCATGATAATTCAACTCAAAACAAGTGAAGTCTTTTTTACCAAAAAATAAGTCATACGACTCAAATTCCTAATGAAATGATCATGTGTTCAACACTTTAAGCAAACCAATGAAATGCAAATCACAGTTTCAGCTTAACTCATACTTAACAACAACATAGCACAAATTGTTTTTTTGTTTATTTTATTTTTAAACAAACAGTAAATTAAAACAAACAAACAGACAGTGCGTCTTTCCATACCTCCAAACTTGAATTACACATTGTCCTCAATGTGTAGTATATAAATATATTACCAGAAGTAAGGAAACATCTGAATGTGAAAAGGCCAGGGTGTCCCCAAGCTTAAACACCAGCACACCTGTAAAAAACGCACAACAATATTGTATCAAAGAAATAGGCATCATAAGATTAATTGTTGTTAGAAACAAAAATAAAATGACATGAAATAACATGAAAAAGAAAAGAAAGAAATCATGAATTGAAGTGCGGAAAATAAAATGGAAAAGAAAATTTATAGTACTTTCCCCGATCATTCGGATGTCAAACCAATCCCTTTCAACCTTTTTTCTTCAAAACTTCGTAGCATTCTGGAAGGATGTTTCACCATCTTAGGTAGCCCACTTACTTGCTTCGAAGGATCTTCTTAGGAAAATGGTTCTTATGTTTGCGCGCTTGCATGCATAAGTCCTTGAGTATCTTGACATAAGATGACTCTTCAAGACATTGAGGAGCTGAAGCTTTGGGTTCAAGATGTGTATTAAGAGGGAGAATGAAGAAGAAAGGAGCTTCAGTACTCACTTCCTTGTCATTGGACAGATTTAGATTTTCTAGGGGTTCAATTTGCTTTGGGTTCTCAACTTGCTCATTTTCTTCCTCCTTGTGGTTATGACAATGAGAGGTTCAGTTGCTGATGAAGATGGGTTATGGAGTGATATTTCAGTGGTTTCCCCATTCTCAGTTCGCATTTCAGGAGTGGAATCCAATAAGGCCTCAGCTTGCTTACGTATCATGTCAAGGTCTAGATCACATTCAAATTGAGCAAAGCACTCTTCCAAACGATTCTCCGGACTTGGCTCATTAAAAGTCTCAGCTTGCTCAAGGAACTTGTCAAGGTTTAGGTCACATCCAAATTGAGCAAAGCACTCTCCCAAAGTGTCCTCAAGACTTGGCTCATTAACAGTCTCCTCAACAATTTCCTCACTTCCAAGTGTGATGGTAGCTTGGACATGCATGCTCATGATAAGAATTGCTGGAATAATCGTCATCAATCATGTAGTGCCTTTCAACCATCAACTGACTTTGAAGCTCTTTTTCCTCTATTTGATTGAGTTCAGCAACTAGATGATTGATCTGTCCTTCCAACTTTGATATTGCTTGAGTGTTGGCCATGGTGAGACCTTTCATCTCTATAGTGGAATTCTTAAGCTCTTGTATGATTTGGCTATTGACCATGGTGGAATTCTTAAGCTCTTGCATAATTTGGCTATTTGACTGTATGATCTGCCTAGTTGACTGCATGAATGCTTTGAGTGTGTCTTCCAATGATAATTGTGATTGTGACACTTGATTGCATGATGAAGGAATGGAAGATTGGTGTTCATTTGTTCACAAGAAAAATTAGAAAATTGTGTAAATGATGGACAATTGCTAACATGATGATAAGGATTGAAACAATATGAACAATGTTCATGTGAGTTGAAAATGTGAGAGTAGTTGGTAGGAGCGGGTGTCCTACAACTAGGAGAAGCATGTTGTATAAAAAAATTAATAAAATCATCAAACAGAAAATCCATACTTTACTTTCACTATTTAGCATGTAAATATCCCACATAAAACATTAACCAATTTTTTTTAAACAAAAACAAAAAAACAAAAAAACAAAAAAACCACATATTATAAAATAAAAAATTACTACTAACACAAAAACATAAACATCAATACCAAAAATTAAAAACTAAAACTTAAAAACTCATGAACACGACCAAAAATAAATTTGGCAAAGTTTCAGCTACTGATCTGCAGCAGGCAGTGCCCTTTGTGTTGGTGCATTTGAGCGCAGGATATGTGGGATCGAGCACAAGTGCGCTGATCCATCAGTGTTGCTTGCCTTGTTGCAGGTGTGCTCGAGCTGATGCGGGAACTGGTCGTACACAAGTGCACACAAAGGAACCAATGGCTGCCTAGGGTGCGAGTGTGCTCAAGCGTGCTACACTTGCACTCGATCACGCTCAAGTCAGTGTGCGGACGAGGGTCGGTCAAAAGCTGCAAAACAGGCCCAAAAACGAAATAATAATAATAATAATAATAATAATAATAATAATAATAATCTTTTTTTATTTTATTTTTTATTAGCAACAGAAATAAATAAATAAATAAATAACAAATTGCAAAATTTAAAATCCTAGCTATAACTAATAGAAAGACAAAACCAATTTAGAAATAAATTGTTTTCAAAAATCAATCAATTCCCTGGCAACGGCGCAAAAAACCTATTGTGAAAATTTTAATTGTACTCGCAAGTGCACGAATCGTTTGCAGTAAAGAATTGTGTTTATGAAAAGCAATTATATCTAAATCAATTAAATTCTAACCTAGTTTCAAAAGATTTGTGATTTTTTTTATAAAAAGAAAACATAAACTAAACAAAGTTAAATTAATCAAAAGATAAAGCGCTAAGGTTTTGGAATCCGCACCCATCAAATCATAGCAACATATTATCATGTTCATCAATATATATCCGAAGTTCTCACAATAAAAATCTTATGTATGTTTTACTATACTTCAAAGGTTAATTAAATCATTCACTGAATCCGTTCTTTGCACAAATAACAAAAGATATCCAGTTTAAATTAAATCATTAGATGTATCTGTAAATCACAAGAGATATCCAATTTTAAACAAATCATCAAATGTATCTATAGATCGAAACACAATGAATATCTAATATTTTGATAAATAAAATTCCAAGCATTCAATTAAATGAAACTATCTCAAATTATCAAATATATCCGTAAATCACTAGAGATATCCATGAATCATCTCAATAATTGATTTGAAGTAAAAAAATTGAAATATTAAAACTCAATAAAATTGGATAGTATTAACTTATATGAAAATAATGTTGCTCTTCATTGTTGAGGCTTCATCTTCAACCTTAGTTGAGAATTTAGTTACACATGACTATGGAAAATAAATTCTAAACCTATAGAAAAACTAAACTAAAAGGAAGAAAAAACTGTGGAATTTCAGACTATGCAGCCCCTGTAACCTCCCTTCCCCCCCCTTTTTTTTTTTTTTTTTTTTTTTTCTTCTTTTATAACCCTATTTCTAGGGTTTTTTTTTTACCAAAGTCGGCGTTGTTTGGAGTTGCCGCAACATGTATCTAATGAAGTTGTCCGGACGGCCTCATTAACTGTCCGGACGAGGCACTTTTGCCTGTGTGAGCTTGAGTGCGTGATAAGTGCGCTCGAGCGCACTCCCGTCCGGAGGGGACTTTCTACCGTTTGGATGGGTGCCATTCAGAATCTTATGCACACTTGATCCTTTGCTCCTATATGACTTGTTTCCCAGCTTTTGCATTCCTCACCTTAAATTAGCAATTTTTACTTTAGCAACTTATAAAACACTAAAAACATAGTACTAACACAAAACATCATATTATGATACGGCTAAAGGATTAACAAATGTAAATTAAGGGGTTCAAATATGCAGTATTTGGCACTCAACAGTGAGCCTCATGCGTCGGGTTTCCTTTGTCATTTTCTCACTGGATCTTGCCATTGATGCTGGTTTTTTTTTTTTTTTTTTTGTGTGTTATCCTGGCCTTTGAGGTAATGTGGGATACTTTTGGTGTGAAGGGTTTGTCTCATGGCCGGGTCAATAAAACTTGATTCTTTAGGGATAAAACCTACCCATGTATTCAGATCTAGTCTGCCTAGTGTGCACATGGGTTAAATTGGAGGAGATAGATACATTTTTTATTGTTAGATTTTTTGTGTATCTATGATGTTGTACTTTTTATAACTTTTGGCTATGTTTTTTTTATAAGAGCTTTACGCTCTGGATCTCTTATTATGGAATGAAGATGAATGAATTCCCTTATGTCCTTGTTTTGAGTATCGCTAGAAGTTTTTTTTCTCAGTTAAATTAAGTTTATTTTTAAATATATAAATTAGAATATATTAAAATTTCTATAACCTTTAAATTGACTTCTTCCTACATGAAAAATAAAATCATTAAAAAGTATTCTTTGAATAAAAGTTTATTATGTAATTAATGTTTTTCCTCTTTGTCTCTTTTAAGTTTTACGCTAAGATTATGTTCATGGCAACCTTGTCAATCAACATATTCTAATTAATTTCGATGCTTTATTTTATGAATTGGATTCATAATCTTCAAGATTAATTTAATTATGTGAATACTAATACTCCTAAAGATTTCAAGGTGCAAATTTTATTAGATCATATTTGGGATTGCATTGGAAAATAGACATTTGAAAGTCAAAAAGAACTTTTTAAGAAAAAAAGTTTCAATTTTAATATTTTCTCAAAGTGCGTTTTGACAGTTTTTAGAGTAAAAAAGTTAAAGAGGTAAGCATAGAAATGTTTTATGACCAGTATGATGGTTAACTTTTTCTTTTTCTTTTTTGTTTTTTTTTAGAGAAAAATTGAATTTATCATATATCAAATCAATGGTAGCAGATTGCACCATCAAAATTACATCATAGATACAATCAGGAGAGTCCTCCAACCAAACCTTATCCATGAAATTATGTTTTGCCACTTTGGCAAGCTGATGTGCGACTGTATCGGCATTTCTTCGTATATGTAGACACTGCCATCCTCTGAGAGAATTAAGAATTTGCATATTTGTCACTATATGCTCATGTCGAGTCATGTTGCGCTCCATCGAACAGCTTGCTTCCACCTAATTTTGCATCGCCCTCCAATATTATGTTCTGCATGCCTATTTCTTGACAAAAGATAGTGGTGTAAAGGGCATCCAGAGCTTTTGCAGTGTTTGGCTCTAGATTACCTGGTCGTGTAAGGCACCTTGTTGCAACGACGAAGCCTTCTGAATCCCTCACTACAATCCCCACGCCCATCTGCTCGTGTTTTCTTTATCCACACCTATGTCCCAATTTGCCTTAACCCATCCACCTGTTGGGGCCCTCCAATGATTTGTTTGCTCATCCTGGGGAGTGTGTTCCTTGGAGTCATTGGCTAAATGAAACTCTTCAATGGCAGCCATACTGTCACGAACGATTATATTAGGATGAGTGCTCCATGGACAACCTCATTGTGTCTTAGCCAAATCCGACAAGCAGTACCCATAAATATTGTAAAAACTTCTTTTCCTACCCGTTGGAGAATATCTTCAGCCACCTATATGAAACCTCGCCCCTGTAGAGAGGTTTTCTGGAAAAAACAATTAATAGCCCCCCATACATCCATTGCTGAAGGATAGCTTATAGTGACCCAAATAATCAATTAGGCTTAAAATAGCTTAATTAGAAGGTTAATTGGGCTTTGGGTCACTAGGGACACCTAGAGGGGCATTTTTGGATCTTGGAGCTACAATAGACGAATGCTCGTGTAGAGGACTAAAGACAAGTGCTCACTTGACAACCATACACGAATGCTCGTGTGGGGACCAGGTTAAGCGCTCGCTTGGCAACCATACACAAATGCTTGTGTGGGGACCATGTTGAGCGCTCGTTGACCTTTTGTTGACTGTTGGTTTTTATCCGCGCATGTCACCTGCCACCTGACCCCTTTGAGCAACGATACACAAGCACTCCCTCCCTGTAGTACCACGAGCGCTTGCCCCTTTCCTATTATTCACCATTCTGCTCTCAGACTCACCTCCTATAAATACCACTCCATCCCATTCGATTTTCTCCACCCCAGAAGCTTAGGGAAACTCTGTTATTTTGGTTAAGTGAGAGTGGTGAGATTTTGTGAGTGTTGGTGGAGTTTACTTAGAGGACTTGCTTGATTGAGGTAATCCTTAACATTTTCTTTTAGTTTCATTCTAATAGCTTAGTTGTTGTAAGCCTTATTGTTGGTTAGGGTTTCTGCTTACTTAGATTTAATCTTACTGTTAGAAACATTGCTAGGCTTACAGCTTGTTTGGGATTGCGTTTGAGAAATAGAGCTTTTAAGTTAAAAAGAGCTTTTGGGCAAAAGCTTCATTTTTAAGCTTTTGCCAAAAGTACGTTTTGGCTATTTTTAGGCTTTTTGAACCTCTAAAAGCGCTTGTAATTTTTTTACCAAACGAGTACTTTTTTATTTGAAAATGACTTTTTAAGTGTTAAAAGCATTTTTAAACCCCTCAAACGCAATCCCAAACAGGCCCTTAGAATAGTGTTAGAAAGCCTTTTGATAGCATAAGATACTGTTATAAAGCTCGGGAATTAAGTGGGTCAAATGAGGTTTCCACCTGGACCACATTGACGAACTTTCGTCCCTAAATCAAGCGTTCGCCTAGGGACGTTTAGGAGATGGCCTTTTTGGCGAAGCACCCAACAACCCCTTTTTTCGATTCAATAAGTCGCCCCAAAGTGGAGTGTTCCACCACCTGAGATCAGTGTCAATAAGCTCATTTACTTTGGCTTGTGGATCAAGAAGCTTTTATGATGAATGAACACCTTAAAAGATGAGGGAATTGGAATCCATTTTTCCCCCCAAATGTTCATCAAAGATCCATTTCAAATTCTCCATATCAACCCTTCTTTAATGAGGTCGCCCGCACCATGTATACTCCTCCATGCAAAAGATGGTTTTGAACCGACCTTTGCCTCTAAGATAGAACCCCTAGGAAAATATTTGGCCTTCAAAATTTTTGAGGTTAATATGTCCAGACATTGTAGGAGCTGCCAAAATTGCTTGGTTAAAAGTGCCTTATTAAAACAAGTTAAATCCCGAGAACCCAGCCCACCTCCTTTTTTTGGAATGCTCATTCTTTTCCAACTCATCCAATGAATACGGTCGTCATTCTCTTAGTGGCCCCACTAGAATTTATGCATTAGTGCATTAATTTCATTAAATATGCCTTTTAGGAGTAAGAAAACACTCATGATATATGTCGGGATGGCTTGGATCACAGCTTTCAATAATAGCTTCTTCCCTGCTTACGACAAAAATTTTAGCTTCCAATCTTGTAGTCGCTTCCACACTCGATCCTTTATGCTTTTAAAAGCCTGAGTTCTAGATCTCCCGACAAGGGCTGGCAAACCCAAATGTTACTTTTTTACTTTACCTATGAATTGTTGTAATAAAAATGTTACTTTCTACAAGTGGTAATCATAGGCGAGAAAAGTTATAGAAAATGAATAATAGTGAAGCCTTTGTCATCCAACAATCTAAGGAAGACTTGGACCATTTCTTCTTCTCTTGCCCTTGTCTTGAGTGAATTTGGGCTATAACCTCCTTTGAAGCCTTAGAAGTTGGGAAGGAGAAAACATTGGTTGGATGATTCAAGATTTCAAAGCAAGTCCATGATATGGACACTATTTGCAGATTCATGTTGGTTGCTATAGTGAATGCTATTAATTGAATGGAAAGAAGCCCGAGATCCTTTTAGGATAAGACTAGCTAGAAATATCAATCTTCTTTATGAGATTATATTTTGAGTCAGGCTAAATGCCATATTCATGGTCCTAATTGGAAGATACAACAATTAAGCACTAATCAATTGTAAAATAATTGAGCTAGGGGTTGGTTAATATTGTGAATCCAATAATATGTCACAAGATAAATTATGCATTCAATATTTACTTGAATCATAACAAATCAAACAAAGCAAACATTTGGTATTTTTTTTTTTAAAAAAAAAATCATAATGAACCAAAAACTTGTCAAAATGAAATTTTTCTCAAATTAAAATCATTCATAAAGTTTAATCATTAATTTGGGAAGAACATCAAACATAGTCTAAAGAACACATAATAAAAATACTAAGCACCCCTATTGTGATGCCCCAAAATATCAAAAATGATTTATTAAAAAAAAAACCATTCACTTGAACTTATAAAACAATCCATTAATCTTTTAAAGAAGTGACAATCATTTTGATAAAACTCTCACTAGAGAAATAGCCCTAAAAACCCAACTTTAGCTCTTTGGCTGAACATTTGACAGGGGATCACCGAATGCTTGATCTTGACCTTAGAGTGAATGTTTGACAAGGGACCATCCTGAACATTCGTTGACCAAATTAAAACCATTGGGTATTAATCAAACGTTCGACCTGTAACCCTAGAACCACTGTGTAATAGTACACCAAACGTTTGCACCTTAGTACCGAACGTTCGGTGAGAGTCTGAAAAGTAATTTTAACCCATTCTCCACCTTATCTATAAATACCCCACCCCTCGCCCCTAAACCCACCCTTACACCAGAAAAACTAACCCTAGAGTGAGAGGAGATTTTTGAGAGAGAAAGAAGAGATTTTGGGGTGGTTTATCATTATCAAGGTAAACTCTCCTGCATTCACTTAGTTTTCATGTTATTCTTGTTGTTTTTATGTCTCTTGCAAGTTTTAAAGATGCCATAATTAGTTTGTGTATCATTTTCCTTAAAAGAGAAAAGGATTTTCAAACATTTTTAAAACGATTTTTGTTTTCCCTAGCTTTCATAATATCATGGTTTACTATGCTTGCATGCACTCATTTAGAGCCTATGATGTGGTTTATTACGTATTGATTTGAGGATAGGAGCCTAACATGCATTTTGGCCTCTGACCGAATGTTCTCTATATTATGGCCGAACGCTCAATGAGTGTCTAGAATGTGTAGAATTAGAGTTTTGTGATCTTTTATCTAGATGTTCTTGATTAAGACCTTATGTATCTTTAGTAAGTTCTCTAGTACTGCGTATAACGATAAACCATGTTTCATTATAGTAGGGATTCGGAATGTCGGAGGATTCAAACGAGCATACGAGGTAAATAAATACTTACGATTGCTTTCTTTAAAAATGTGCGATATGTCAGCTGACTGAGCAAGCGTATGTTATGAGCATATTTACCTTTTACGCAACTTGGTAACTTTCTGAATAATTGATTAATAAGATGCATTGCATGAAAAGGTACACCTGTACATGCGGTATAATGGCTATGAGCGTACTATATATACTTGATTATATGGTTAAATGTGTGTGTGTTATGTGAGCCTTGGATCCAATTGCTGTTTCGTGATCGGTGCAACCATGTTTGATTGGTGGGTCACTACATGATGTACATTATTAGTAACGTGGGCCACCTGTAGTCGGACTTGGTTGGGCTGCTAGTAATGAACGGTTGGGTACAATGGTTGGGACACCAACATTGTATTACAGGTCCCTTGGGACAGTGCCAATCTTGTTGGGAATGGATAATATTTCGGGTAGACTATACATAATAATTATGACCTATTAAAACATTAGTTTTTTTGCATTAAAATTTATAGGCAATTGTCGTTGGGATTAAACCTATGTCTTGCCAAAACAAAACTATACTTTTACGGCGGTTTAATAACAAAGGCAACACCTCACTTAATTACTTACTCAAAATGCACTTTTATTTTCGCTTATAAATATTGGCTCATTTTATACTCGACTATGAGGTTTACTTACTAAGTCTTAGACTTACATAGTATTTGCGGCTCGTCATGTTGTTTATGAGGACCTTTAAGAAGAGAAGCTAGAGGTCCATTTTACATGATGCAGGTTTGATTATAATAACTGTACTTCAATTGGTAGCTCCCGGTCTTGATTGATGATAGTATATGCACACCTAATGACTTATTTTAGTTAACTTGATTTTGTCATTTTCATGTTCTGTTACAATTACTTTGAGTACGTTCAATGAGCAACACCTTCATAAAGTTGTTAGTTAACTCGATTGGATGGATTGCCAATAGCCTTACCAAGATGGTCAAGGCCATTTTTGGGGGAGTTACATCTAGCCCTAGCAAAAAAATTAGCCACTCATAATCATAAAAATACATTTTATAATCAAAGTGTCAAACAATTAGGCTTCATTTGTTTTGACATAAAATATTTTCTAGAGAATGTTTTTTCTATTTTTCAATGCTTGGTACGACCGAATATTGTGGTCAAAGCAAAATCATTTTTGGGACCAAGAAAATCTTCTTATATTTCTGTAAATTGTTTCCCTTTTGTTAAATTTTTAGTGTTGGCTAATTTGGAGCCAAAAATATTTTGATGTAACTTGATTTTAGACAAATGTTTTTAGGAATATGTGTAAAAATCAAATTTGCAGTGCTTAATTTGAATGGAGACTTTGTTAGTTCGTACGGGTTAACAAATAGATGAAGAATGAAGCTTGACAACATGTTCGATTCTATTGACCGTTCTAAGCTTCACTCCAACGAGCCTCAATCTATTGGTCGTTCTAAGCTTCATTCGAATGGAAGACATCCAAATAGCTCTGCTCTAAGTTCTATTCGAACGTAAGACTTTCAACATTGACCCATCCGGAGTAAAAGCCCCATAACTTTTGATTCTTAAATCCGATGAAGTCACACTTTGTGTCCTTGGCAAGCTAATGCAAAATTATACAATTTAGTATCTCATGATAATATTTCAATTCTAATTTTTAGGGGCTCAAAACGGCTATGAAGAGAATACTGAAAAGTTGCGTCATTCGGAGCTGCTCCCGTTTGAATGAGCCACTTACCCGTACAAGCGAGAATCTTAAAACTACACTTTTTGGACCACCAACTTGTATAATTTAAGGCTACTTTCTCAAGGCTATTTAATGACTTTTAGAGAGTGAATTTTGTAGCGATTGGAGGCAATATTTTTTACAGAAAAAATAAAGCTTTTTCCTCCATTTGCTAAGAGAGAAAGTTTAGGTTTTTTGTGCTTTCAATTGCACATATCTTAGAGTCTTTGTTGTAAACTACAACCTTTCATCAACAACAAGAGAAGTCTATCAAACATTCGGTAAAAGAGATGAAGTAGAAGAATTGTTTCAGACGCTCTAGGAACGGTTACTGCAGTAAAAGTCAAGTGGGTCGCTTGTCTTATGCAAAAGAGTGTCAACTTCAAAGATTTTGTAAATGTGAACTTCTTGTAATCTCCATTCTTCTATACTGAATTGATTTTCTGGGATTGGCTGCCCTGTAGTGGTTTTACTTTTAAAGAGTTATTCAAAATGTTTCCATTTCGTCATCAAAATCCTTGGTGTTGATTGTGTAGTGATTGATATACTATATGGTTTAATTTTATTTCACTGCTGCATAATGTTTACTTGTTAATTTACTGCATGATTAAGTTTGGTTATGATTGTTAATTTTTAAATTCCACATTATATTGTCAACACCTATTCAAACCCCCTTCTATATGTGTTTGTCTAGTTTTATATTTTCACATTTTAAAAAATTGTAAACTATTTTCCGAATTTGAACTTCTCCTTCTCGAATGCACCCGCTTTCGCAGTTCATCCTTGGCCATTGTTGGAAGGCCCCGGAATCTGCCATTGGCCGCCGCCACCAAAGGTAGCAAAATCCACCACCAAAGCTGCCAGAAGTGGCTAGAAGTCACCAGTTGTTTTTAGCCACCGTTGCTGATTTTCCGTTACGCTGAAAAATATTTTCCTTGAAAACTTTTTTCGGCAGAAAAAGTTTTACTAACCTAAGACAACATATAAAAGAAAATGAATTAAAATAAATGAGAACCGACTAAATCAAAACCTAAAAAATAAAATAAAAATTGAGCATCTTCCTATGCAGCTCCACTCCTCTTTGGAGAGACTCTCCCCACAACATTTTTTTATTTTTTTTATTTATTTTATTTTATATTTATTTTTTATTATTAAAAGTCTACGTAGCTCTTTCAAATGCCCCCAAACTTTCAATTGAGATAGCGTCTCTCCTAAAGTACTAAAAAGTTTTCCCAATGATGAAAATACAGTTAATAAAATTATAAAAAAAAAAAAACCAAAAATAAATTAAAAATAAAACTGGTGTGTGAAAATTTTAAAAAAATTTTCATTTTTTTGTAAACAAAAAGAAATTAAAATTTTCTTTTGTTTTTTGTTTTTTCAAATTTATTGGATTATTTTTATCTTATTGAAAAAAATTTAAGGTCATTTTTATCTTTTTGCTGCCCTTAAGAACATTATGAATTTTTTGGTGGTTTAAGAGAATATTATCCCAATTAAAACTATGAAAAAAAGACTGGCCTCGTTTGGCAACCCCTTTGCCCCATTTGTGGCCTCTTTTTTTTTTTTTTTTCAAAAAAATTAACATTAAAATAGTTTAACTTATTTTATTTTTTATATTATATTATTCACTTTTTATTACTTGTTAAATATATATTTGTTAGTTTAAAAAGATAAAGTTAAACATTGAAAAGACGCAAGAAATGTGAGTGATTAATAAAGTATTATTAGGCTCAAACTCATAAGTTTAGGCTTTTAAATTATGTAGTATCTCAACATGCTATATTATAGGCTTACAAAAAAAACTTTCCAATATATCAATTTTTGTAACATTATTATTGAAATAAAATAATTCCTACAAAATAAAATTTTTTCAATTCTTAATAAAAAAAAACAACATCAATCATTTTTCAGTAGTCGTTAGAGATATGTAAATTTTTTCTCACTCTCTTAACCGCTGCCGGCAGCCAAGGCGCGTGGTCTTCAGAAAAAAGAAGCGGCGGATGAGACAAAATCTGCTAGTTTCCTTCACCATCTCTGCACATTCGGTCATTCTCTCTGATATTTTTATTTTTTTATTTTAATCTGCATGCCTTCTCTCTCCTCTAAAACAGAAAATGCAGCCTTTGCTTTGTTTCTTCCTCTCTTTTTTTCAGAAGCGACAGCACCCATTTTCACGTTTGGTAAAATCACATCAATTTCAGGGAGATTAAAAGAAGATAACTTTTGAAATTATAATTAAATTTATGATAAATTATTACACAGGCACCCGTTTCTTGTGCTGTGTGTTTTGCTTTGTCTTGTTGCTGCAGCAGTTGTCTGATTTTCTTTTTTTTATTTTTTTTCTTGTTCGGTTGCTTCCTCAGCTGGTTGACCAGGTTTCCTTCCTTTTCGGTGGAAACAGAGAAGCATTTAAGAAAGACAAAAGTTTTCTTCCCGTTTTTGCTGATTTTCTGTAAAAAAAAGATCCCATCAAGAGCAGGTCGGTTCGGGAAGTATACGAGGAACCTTTGCCTTTTTTTTTTTTTTTTTTTCTTCTTCTTTTTTCTTGTTCAGAGTCACAGCGGCAGCAGTTGTTTTGCTTTTGCAGAGTCAATGCTGCAGAGGATTTCAGATGCAGCTGTTCCAAATTTATTTATTTATTTATTTCTCTTTAACGCCCCCAGATTTCAATGTTCAGCTCCTTGATTTCTTTTCCGTTTTTTCTTTTTCTTCATTTGCTGGCCTTCTCCATTTCTCCTCCTTTGTGTTTGCTTTTAATCATGTCTACTTCTTTCAGTCCCATGCACTACTACATCCAGTGTTTGTCTTTAGAAAAGCTTTTATTTATTTATTTTTTCCATTTAAGGTTACATGAAAGAAATAATGGCCCCTTAACAACAAAATTAAAAAAAATAATAATAAAAAAAAAATAGAGAGATAGTAAAAAAAAAAAACAAACAGCAGACAATGAAACTAAAAAAAAATCTCAACCTCTCTAAGAGCCGCTCGAAATAGTATACAAAAGCAAAAGAGCTTCATTAAAAATCTTATGTGTTAAAGACAATTACCACCATTAAGTGTTGTTACAGAATAAGCATTGTCAAAAACTGAGCGGAATCTGCCCACGAGGAACAAACGGCAGTTACACCGCAATTATAAAAATTATTTATTTCAACATTTGTTGCTTTTTGATGTTTTGCTTTCACGTTTGGTTTTTTTTTTCTTCTTGATTTGGACAACTTGTCTCCTTTCTTCTTCTTTTGTGCGTGACATTGCCTTCAACAGCCGCAATACGAATTTTTTGGTCATTGCGTGCCGCTTGAATGCTTGATCCTCTTTGTTTCTTCTTAATTACTAAAATTTTACCAACTCCTATATATATATATATTACGGGTGAGATAGAATTCCAAAACAAATTATAAAATGCAAAAATTAATGCAAAACAACTATGATAATGATTACTTTAATTTAAAAGAAAAATATACTCATTTAAACTATTATTACTATCTCGAAAGAACCTAAATTGGATCCTAAGATCTATGATAAAGCAGTCAATAATGTGGGGTGAAAGCTATGGAAACTATGTTAGAATCTTTGTATTCGAATCAAGTTTTTAAACTTGTAGAGAAGCGTGACAACATTAAACCCGCTACAACTAGAAGAGAGGGATAAATGGGAATGGTGATACTTTAAAGACAAGGCTGGTTGCAAAATATTTTTCTCAGAAAGAAGGTATCAACTACAAGGAAACATTTTCACTGGTAATCGTCCTTAATAAGTTTATCTAGACTCGATTTGACAAATGAATGTTGAGATGACCTTTCTAAATGGTCACCTTGACGAGAGCATCTACATGATGCAATTAGAGGGGCTTTGAGCTAAATAATCGAATCAGAGGGTATGCAAGTTGCAAAAGTTAATTTTCTATTTTTTTTTTTTTTTTTTACTAGAGAGATTAATTGTGGTTATCCTACCTAAGCATGACCATAGTAGCACCTGCCCATTGGGAGTTGCATAGGAGGGGCATAAATGGTGGAAACCGCAGGCGCTCTCTTAAGTCCGATTGAGCCATTGCCTGATTTAGCTCCACCAGGGCATCAATAAAAATCCAAAGTGACTAATACAAATTAAGCATATGTGAAATTTTTTATTGTGGAGATTAGAACCCACTCCCTATTACATGTCCTAACCACTTGGGCCCTTGATAGTTGCAAAAGTTAGACTTAAGTAAGCATCTAGGTCATGGAACATTATATTTGACCAGACAAATGAAAGCTTTTGATTTTGATCAAACATGATGAGCCATATGTGTACAAGAGTTGTCAAGATAAATTAGTAATATTCTTAGTGTTGTATGTTGATAATATCCTAATAATTGGGACTTATATAGGAAACATATAATGTAGGCTTGGTCGAGAAATTTTACTTACCACTTTTGCTTACTTTGGTTTAGAAGCGTTGGGTTTCATACCATGTTCACTCCATAGACATGTCATCTGTTGGTCAAATTCTAAATATACCTTAAACCCTAAGATCATTGATCCTTTAAAAATTCTTAAATTACAACTCTAACCCATAAAAACCCTAATTTTACAACACTATCCAAGCTTGGTCGATTGAGCTTCGACCAAGGCATAACATAAGTTTTTTGCTTGACTTCTCGATTGATCGAGAATCAACCGAGACTCTTAGGATTTTTTGTCTCGAGCTCAGTCGATCAAGCCTAGAGCTTGGTAGACTGAAGGGGTTTTAGCAGCATTTTCAATTTTCTAAAATACTCCAAAATACTACTTTAGATTAAATGCTTTTTTAAAGCAAAACACTAAACGCTTTACATTTTGCGATATATTTAAAAAATACAAATTATTGTTGCGAAATCGCAATCCTAAACGCACCATTTTTTTTCTTTCATGTGTGTACCTTTTCCCAATAGCTTGAAAAAGGTAACGCCTCCAATTCTATAGGGTTATGATTGTTAACTAAAATGTCAGGGAGCTGCAAAGGTCATAAATAACATACGTAGAACATTAACCTTTTGCCAATCACATGAAAAACTATAACGCCTCCAATTCGTTGGGGTTAGGATTGTTAACTAAAATGTCAGAGAGCTGTGAAAGTCATAAATAAGACACATAGAGCATTAACTTTTTCCCAATAGAATGAAAAATGGCAACGCCTCCAATTCTATAGGGTTAGGATTGTTAACTAAAATGTAAGAGAGTTGTAAAGGTCATAAATAATAGACGTAGAACATTAACCTTTTCCCAATCGCATGAAAAACTGTAACACCTCAAATTCTTTAGGACTAGGATTGTTAACTAAAATGTCAGAGAGTTGTGAAGGCCATAAATAAGACTGGCAGAGCATTAACATTTTCCCAATAGCATGAAAAACTGGAACACCTCCACTTCTACAGTGTTAGGATTGTTAACTAAAATGTCAGAGAGCTGCAAAGGTCATAAATAAGACACACAAAGCATTAACTTTTTCCCAATAGCATGAAAAGCGGTAACACCTCCAATTCTATAGTGTTAGGATTGTTAATTAAAATGTCAGAGAGTTGCAAAGGTCATAAATAATAGACGTAGAACATTAACCTTTTCCCAATCACATGAAAATTGTAACGCCTCCAATTCGTTAGGGTTAGGATTGTTAACTAAAAAGTCATAGACCGCAAATGTCATAAATAAGACAAGTAGAACATTAACTAGATTATTAAATGCATGGATTGAAATTAAATGTGGAAACATAAAGATCTAAAGCATAGCTATATAATGAGTTCATAAAAGAATATTCTCTCTTGTGTCCTAAGGCACTTATTTAAAATAATTTTAACTAAATTTGGTATTCCCCATTAATCTAACTTGCTTTTGGCCTTCTAGTGGGTCTCATTCTAACCAAGTATGCTATTACATCTTGTATGCTAGGGTTGCGTGATCCACTTTTAGATCATGCCATTATTTGTGCCCTTGGACGTGCCTCTAGCTAACTGATTAAATTCTAGGTGCACTCAATTTAGTAAACTAGGTGATGCACCTACCTTTAGGGCCCTGCATTCTATCGTAGTCCGGTATCATGCTTCTATCTTTTCTTAGGCTAAAATATTCTTATAAAGTAAATCGCATTTTCATATGCCCATAACTTTCTATTTTCTTAAAATTTGAGGGCAATATGGAGGGGTTTTCGCTTATGTGAAATAATAAACGTTTCTTTCTTTGAAATCATATAAGTACCAATTGTTCATTAGTGAGTGATGATAGTGTAAAATTTTCATGGAAAGAAACATAACACGTGATAAACTTAAACATTATAACATGAGTAATTATTGCATAAAAGCTTATGTTTCCCCTTATAAAAATTCTTCTTTACAATAAGGCTAAGGGTTTAATTATGATCAACCCTTTTTTTAAAAAAATTATTTTAAAAACCGTTCATTTTATTTGAATAAAATTCATTTTATTTGTTGCTTCACCACCCGGTAGTAGTTAGGGCCGGCAATTTTGACACAACCCGCGAGCCTGACACGAACACGACACGAAAAAACAGGTATTGGGTATGGGTTAATCGGGTTCGGCTCGTAATCGGGTCTACCCGACTAAGACCTGAAAATTTCGTGTCTGGCGGGTTGACCCGCTAGACACGATTACTGTGCGGGTCTGGCGGGTCGACTCGTCAGATCCGCACAGTATCCGGGTCTGGCGGGTTGGCGGGTCGACCCGCCAGACCCGAATTTTTAATTTAATTTAATTTTTCTCTCTTTTTTTTTTTTTTTTTTTTTTACGCGCCTATTACAATCTTTTTTTTTTTTTTTTTTTTTTTTTTTTTTTTTTTTTTTTTTCTTCCAGTACAAACTTTTAAGAAATTAAGACTTACTTTACCATTTTCAGCCTTTGGGGACAAGGAAGCCTGCTTCAAGAAATAAGTTAATACATAATTACCAACAAAAGAGAAAGCCAACAAGAAAACTGTGACTTTCATTGTTTAAATTAATTTTTTAACACTTTTGTTACATGTGTGACTAAATAATAAGTGGACTATTTTAATAAATGAACTTATAATAAATGAACTTACTTGTTTTAACTTTTAACTTTTAAGTTTAGGTGAAATTATGAGTTTAGTAATTTCTTTTGGAATACAATTTGTCAATTACAGTCACTTTCCGATATATATATTTTTTTCTTATCCTTTATTAAAGCCTTTAATCTCTTGGAACTCAATTTTTTGCATTGACTATATTGATGTATTATTGTATTAGTATTATTATTACAATTTTGAATTTTTTTATTTTGAATTTTTAATTTTATAGTTTAGGGTAATCGGGTCGTGTCGGGTCGTATCTACCCGATTAGACCCGATTATTTTAAACGGGTAAAACGGGTCGTGTCGGGTTACCCGGCTATTTTCGTGTCATAATCGTGTCAAACCCGATTACCCGTTTAGCTAAACGGGTCGTGTCTGGGTTTAGGCTAATTGTGCAACGGGTATTCGCGGATCGTAATCGGGTCGTGTCAGGTACCCATTTTGCCACCCCTAAATTAGTAGTTAGCTTTTTAAGGTGAAAATGTCACATTAATTAGGGACTTTTCTAGAAGAACAACCATTAATTCTTACCTATTTTATGAGTAGGCGTAGTAAGAAATTACCTGTTTTATGAGTAGGCATAATAAGAAATTACTCGTTATTTTATTTGAGCATGGCTATATTAATACTTGTTCGTTAAAAGTCCTATATGAGGGGGTCTAGACATTGAAAATTGCAGACATTCTTTAAGTCTGACTGAGTTATAACCTGATCCAGCTCTATTAGCAGAACATCAGTGGGACTCAAAGCGGCTACTATTAATAAAATTGAAAATTCCTCATTTTGAAAGTCAAATTCTCACCTTAGTATATGTCTAAGAGCCTATTTGAGATTAAGTTTAAGAAATAAAGATTTTAAGTAAAAAAATGTTTTTTTTGGCAAAAGCTTCATTTTTAAGGTTTTGTCAAAAGTTTATTTTGGCCATTTTTAGGCTTTTTGAACCTTAAAAGCGTTTTCAATTTTTTTACCAAATGAATATATTTTTTTTAAACAGACTTTTTGAGTGTTAAATGCACTTTTAAACCCCTCAAACGCACTCTCAAATAAGCTGTAAATCACTTCAAAAATCTTTTAAAGCTACTGGCCCCTACGGCAAATATACATGAACAGTATACATACAAGTACTGCCAGATAACAATGTTCATGAATATCATCAACTTTAGAGTACTGCATCAGTAGCACTGAAAAGGGCTGATCAAAAGCTTTAATAAAGTACCATGTATTACAAAACATTACATAAATGTTCAACTTTTGACAGCATGCATCAATTAATATATACCACTGAAAAGAGCTGAACTGAAAGCTTTCATCAAGTACCCCAGGATATAAAAAATTACATGAAACCCTAGAACATCCCCCATTCCCCCCACTTGCCACTCCATGTTTTCTTGAATTGTTTTTTTTTTTTTTTTTCTTCAAATATTTGGTCAGGGTACAATAATCATAGTAAGGGTGACAGGTGATACTGTATTAGAGTTATGATGGATCATATGGCGTGCATGCCCATATGGCCCATCACCTAGTCTTTCACTTTCAGGTGAAATGTGTTTGTGGCACAAATTCAATGAAAGAAAAAGGGAAGTTTATGTTCCAAATTCGACATTATTAAATACATGTATCAGTCCCTCATTGTCCGGTTTCCTTCAGTTTGGCATTATTATTAAAGCTGTTCATAGAACAAACTGGCTGCAACTTATTTATCAGGAAACTGCATATAATGAAAGGGCAATTTCTATGTCCTTTCCCTCGTGGCCAAACAAAGAAAATGACATTCTTAAAGCTCAGAAGAACACATCGAATTCGAGGTTTGCTGTAGCCAGTACCTATTCCAGCCAAAGAAAGATGGACTCTAATTAGGCCTTATATCCAATGCAGGCTCAACAAAATAAAAGATATATCAATTATTTTTTGGCTGTTTTAAGCAATTATTTTAATAATTATTCTTCTCTAATCTGCAGATCCAATTAGATCCAACTAGAGTATTCGTATGATCTGATTTGAAAAAGTTATTTACAACTGTCTCATTAGTGTTTTTTTTCTCTTCATTTTTTCAACAAGTACTTGTAAAACATGGACATCTTCTGGGTGTTACTTCAAATTTTTTTTTTTTTTTTTTTCATAATGATCCTTCTATAATCTCTAGATGTTTGGTCAACGCCTTACCAAATGATTTTAAAACATCCATATCCATATCCAATTACATCCAATTTTTGTATGATCGATTCGTTTTTTAATGTTGGCGGTTTGTAAAATTTTTGTTTTTTGTCTCTTGTTTTTTCTTCTCGATCGGAACAGAAACATTAACAAACGATCTAAACACAGAAAAACACTTTTCACATCACTTCAAAACATTTTTTCAAACAAAATACAAAAATAACCTAATTAACAACAAAAATGGTAATAAAAAACTAATTAAGCAGTAACATTTTTGCCTAAAAGATTCATATCTAACTTCTGTTGCATATAATCGAGTACTAATTAACAAGTTTGTATTTTAAGCAAAAGAATGTCATGTACGTTTGGATTTTAAGTAATTGTTTGTCAATATATAAGATCATTTGGGAGGGCTCAGAAGGATGTGCGCTTCCCACGCGATGTCGGACCTCATGCACGTGCATGTGAGTATTAAGCCAAATAAGAGCTCGTGCATGCCATGCCAGGCACGTGCGCAAGTTATATGTCCACTCTGCTAAAATTCTCTCTAGGTAGAGAATTATAGTATTGCAAGTGGGAAAAAAATAGGGAAGAATAATTGAGGTAAAGTCATATCAAATCTTCTGTTGTTTTTTATCCAACTCTTGTTTATTTATTTATAAATCTATATATTGTTTGGATGACATAATCTTCCACGGATAAGACCTAAAATCTCGCTTAATTATTGATAATATAAAAGATTTAAAGGACATTTTTTCTAATATTATTAGAAAAAATTTAATAGTTTGATATATGTAGTCGCACTGAATCCTCTCAACCTATATATTACCCACGCATCCTTTTTCCACATTCTCCAAGCCAAATTCTGACCATTGTATGTGTAGACTCGGAGTATGTTTGGGATTACATTTGAGAAGTAGAATTTTTAGTAAAAAAACATTTTTTGATAAAAGCTTCATTTTTAAGCTTTTGTTAAAAGTGCGGTTCAACAATTTTTAGGCTTTTTAAACCCTTAAAAGCACTTTCAATTATTTTTACCAAACGAATATTTTTTTCTTCAAATGAATTTTTTGAGTGTTAAACGCACTTTTAAGCATTTTAAACTAACACCCAAAGGCTCTAATTAAGCCCAGTTAGAGCTTGTGCATGCCATGCCTGGCACGTGCCGTTTACATGCCCAATCTATTCAAAATTCTCACTAGTTGGACAAAGAAAAGGAAGAATTGATGTCGAGTCATCTAATCTTCTTCTTATTTTATGATTTATAAATCTATTATAAATGATCAATAAGTAATGCTTAGGTAATCTTATAAATTTATAAAGCAATCTCCAACCAATCTTATAAGTACATTGTCATGATCATCTTCATTAACAATCCAAATCCCAAACAACCAATCCACCATGTGTTCTGCATTATCACCGGCGCCTCTGATGCCATCCAATAATGGATGGTACTTATTAGAGAATAATCCCATAACCAATTACCAGAGCTATGTGCATGGAGACCCCGAGATATCGGAGATATCGGACTCACTCATCCATTTCTCTACTAATTATCATCCGACACAACTCCAGCTCGACCCGGCAAGACCACCGACAACCATTACTGGTGATTCCAAAATTATGTCGAAGAAGATTTTCCATAACGCCAGCGAGCGTGATCGTCGTAAGAAGATGAATGGATTGTACTCCACTCTCCGTTCCCTGCTTCCCGGGGCAGACGAAATGGTATATATACAAATATAATTACCTTTGGATTTCTATCATTTGGGACCTTTTTTTATTTATTTATTTTTCATGACTATTTTGATGATGTCGTACGTTAACAGAAGAAATCAAGCATTCCGACAACAGTTTCACGGGTGGTGAAGTACATACCAGAGCTACAGGAGCAAGTGATGGGGATGATTCAAAAGAAGGAAGAGCTTTTGTCGAGGATTTGTGGGGAAGGAGATCATGAAACTCGTCAAGAGAAGAAACCAAAAAGCAGAGCTTGGAGCACATTGTCGACAGTTACAGCAACTCAACTTGATGATGGAGGAGAAGTAGTGATTCAAATATCGACATATGCAGTGCACAAGAATGCATTGTCTGAGATCCTCGTCTGTTTAGAGGATGATGGACTTGTGCTGTTAAACGCCTCATCCTTTGAGTCCTTTGAAGGGAGGGTCTTTTTCAATTTACATCTTCAGGTTTGTTATTGTTTTTGTATAAATGTTATTTAATTTGTAATAATTAATTCATTAATTAGGCTACAATTAATCTATTCTAATACTTTTTCTGGTTTGGGTAATACTGCAGGTTGAAAGAAGGGAAAGATTGGAGTGCGAGAGTCTAAGTGAGAAACTCATGTCAGTGTATGACAAGAGGGAAGCTATGCTGCCATGATTCAAGATAACTTTAGCCGTTTATGTCATATTTTCTTATGTGATTCTATGTACTAGTGCTTAAGTGCTTTAGATATGTTTAACTAGACAAGCGGCTAGTGTACAAAAGTAAGTAGATGTGCACTCGTGTAGCAAGCTTGTAACAAGTATGAAGGAAATTTGCTTGACCTGGCCTTTATAAAGGAGGCATTATCTTTTACCCTACAAAATGAAAGATGTTGATGCAGATCGATTGTTGCATGGTGTGGGTATCTACCAAATCAGAGAAGAACGGCCGGTAGGAGCCGGCGGAAATTCTCCAATGGTTAAGAGCATGTTTGAGAATGCGTTTGAGAAATAGAGCTTTTAAATCAAAAAGTGATTTTTGGGAAAAACTTCATTTTTAACCTTTTGCCAAAAGTGTGTTTTGACAATTTTTAGGTTTTTTTGAACCTTTAAAAGCGCTTTCAATTGTTTTTACCAAACAAGTTCTTTTTTCTTCAAATGTAATTTTTGAGTTTTAAACGCACTTTTATGCAATTTAAACACACACCCAAGCATGCCCTAAGTCAATAATGACCATGAGAGAGAGGTTGTGGAAGGTGCACCCGTGTTTAGGGTTTGTGATTGAGAAATATAAGAGTTGAATCGAACTATTATACTTTAGACCCCAACAGCTGGCAGCAAAAATAAAAAATTACACGAAACAATGATAATATTTCAAAATATATATACTCACTACAAAAAAATAATTTTTTCTTGACTGTAAATTTCTGACGTTTTATAGTGTCCGACACGTCAGAAATTTTTTTCTGACGTGTCATTTCTAACGCGTGTTGATTGTCAGAAGCATAGGTGTCAGTAAAATTTTTTTCCTAATTTGTTAATGGGTAAAACGTCAGAATTTTCTGACGTTCTATTGATTAACACGTCAGAAAAATTTCTTGACATGGTAAATTTCGCCACGTCAGAAAATTCTGACGTGGTAGATATGCCACGTTAGAAAAATTTCTGACGTGGGAGAACTACCACGTCAGAATATTTTTTGACGTGGCATCTCTACCACGTCAGAAAATTAGGTTTATTTTTTTATTTTTATTTTTCTGATTAGTTTGTTTGTTTCTTGATGAGTTTATTTTGTTTGTTTACAATTTATTGGGTTTTTTCCCATTTGGTTTTTTTTTTTTTGAATTGACAATTTCATAAGGATTTAAGAGTTTTAGGATGGATTTGGAAAAAAAACAAAAAAAATGAATGGTAGCAAATTTAGAAATAATGCCATGATAAAACCATGCCAACATAAATTCAACAATAGAAAATGATGTATGTACAGAAATTCAGTTACATATAATGGAATTCGACATTCAGATCTATCAACATAAGAAATAAATAGAGAAAGTCAAGGAATAACTAGTAAGTCATGGAGTTAGTGCAACAATTATATTAGGATATCTGCCAAACCAAAATGGAAAACAAAATCCAACCAAACTAATACGTCATATATGACCAGGTTATACTTGGCAATATGCAGAGGCCATAGTATACTGGCAACAACATCCACGAGCTTCCCATACCGCTATTTCCAAAGGCTTCCCATATAGCTTGATGTATACTGACAACAACATCCATGAGCTTCTTCACAATCTACAGTAAGAAATAAATTCGAAAAAATATGTTATTCTACAAAGAGAAACAAATACTCTACAAAGAGAAACAAATACTCTACTCTATTCTGTGGAAGATAAGACTGAATAAAGTATAAACTTTTCTCCTTGACCTACCACAGAATCTTATTAAATCAATAGGTATTTATATTTGATTGCCATCTACATTCATAGAATTGCCATTTACATGAAGACAGTTAGTATAACATCTATTTCAGAAACAACAAGAAAACCTAACCAAAACTAGCAGTTTAATTTATAAATTGAAGCATAAAGTACCTTTAAGAACATAGAAGCAAATTAATAATTGATATTTTCTACCGGTACCCAAATATCATAATTTGTCCTCTTCAAAAAGAATAACAAGTGCTCATAATTACAAGAGGCCCAGCCTATTAAACCCTAAACGAAGTATTGACTAAACATCCATCAAATGCAACTTACTATTTATCATATAGACATAATTACACGTGTCACAAACATGCAGTCTCTACGTCAATCATATACAACCAAACTATATATGTTACCACGAATATAGACTTAATTACATGTAACATTAAACATCAACAAAACAAGAACAAAATATATAATAGGTTTACCAGCTACAAACTCATAGATAATGCTCAATCTACGTCGATAGCTTCCTCATTCTCCAACTTATCCGCAATACCTGGAGATGATAAAACAATCAATAAAGAAGCAGTAGGTACCTTTCTTATCAGGATCCTAAGCGAAACACAAAAAAGGGCACCATAACAACTTTAACATATATACTAACCAAAATGACATTATTATAATAGAACAAAAAATGCACTAACTACAATTATAAATCATCATCCATGCAATATCTATCTATATATATATATATATATATATAGATATTCTGACTGGAAAATAATATCCTTATAAAATTAGATGCAAACACAATGCTAACGTTTAGTAGTAGAAATAATAACAAACATTATCGAGGTCACTATTAACAATAACAACATAAAAAACAATACTAATTCCAATCAAATGTATCACCAAACCAAAGAAGAACAAAACATTTTGCAACAAGAGTGTCCATATATAAATATATATATTCAAGAAAACCCAAACAAAAAAAAAACAAATTGCATTACCTGATCCACTCCCCACCGACGATCACACCACCAAACGGGCTGGAGATTCTTTGTCTGGCACATCCTTAACTCGAGTCATATTGGATGAGGACCTCGACTGCAACATGGACTGAAGTTGACGAAAACGTGCCTCATACAAAGTGCTCATAGTAACCTCGCTCTCAGCTAGCCGCACAGCAACCTGCGCATCAACCTGCTCTCTCTGTACATCTAACAGCGCAGCTATCTGCCCTGTGCCTCTCCCTCTCAGCTTGCTGCGTTGCTACCTACTCTCGCTGTGTCTTTAGCAGCGCATCCATCTCCTGATTGTGCTTCTACCACTCAGCTTGTAGTGTAGCTTCTATCATTTCTTAGACACCAGAGCTGCTGGGAGGTTGTGACCGTGGCGCGACTGGTCTATAGTAGGAGTGTATGCTGCCGCGCACAGGTAATATACCTGCTCTAACCTAGCGAACCCGACCAGCGTACTCCGGCTTATTGCCAATCCCTTGTGCGTACGCATCATCGGGTGCCCAGCTTACGGTGCCCTCGATTACAAATCTTGTAGCTGCAGGGTCAGTGGCAAGCAACTCCTTCATCCTCTCCTGTAGGGTACACAGTAAAAGAAGCAATTAGGGTTATTAAATTAAAATACAAAGAAATATACATTACCCAAGACATATTGGGAATTAGTAGCATACACATCTCTCCCTGACCAAGTCATTTGGATATTCGCCATCCTTCTTCACGTGTGTGTTGATGTAAGACTGCGCTCGTGTTGGCGGAGTCCCAGTATTTATGAGCTGCATAAACAAATAAAACATAAACATAATCAACATAAATTTTATATATATATATATATATATATATATATATATATATATATAATTGATCAAAAAACACACATACTTCTTCATGTATAGCCCTGGCATATCTCTTTGACTCAGTGCAGTGAGGCTTCTTGTTCTTCGACCGGATTCCCTTCATATATGCAGCATATTCCTACACAATTAACATTGTTAATATTTTAGTCTAACACATTCATTTTAATAAAACTAAATAAAACTCACTAAAATATGTGACTTACTTGATTCTCTTTAGTACATCATTTCTCCAATAATATATTAACGTCCGTTATGTTGTACATGGATAATTGTCCCCCTTCCCTAGCCTTCACTGTCTCCAGAGTATTGTCCGACGTAATGTGAAGACTCTGCTTCAAGTCATACTTTCAAGTCTTATGCTTGTTTCGCATATCAAGGAAAGCATCCCGTTTCATGGCTGCGATATCGCACTCAGGCGAGATATAGAAATGCTTCTGCATATATTCACACGTATATATGCATTAACAATACAACATCTATTTGAGATAAATAGATGAATATATAAATAATTATCATAAATACAATAATATTTAATTTTAACATACCATCAATGCATCCCAGATATCCTCCTTCTTACGCTCCGGTACATTCTTCCACTCGTCGCTAATCCTTACATAAGTACTGCTCCTGACGAACACTCCGGTCATTCGTCTAAATTTGGATGCGCTTTGTCCCACAGGCTGCCACGCAGGGTTATACTCACACACGATCCTCTGACCAGTGGGGATCTCCCACAGCTTGTGACATGACTTGACACTCAAGATATGGTAGCGGGTGATGCCATGTTGATCTACACCTAATACATTAAGGATTTGAACAAGTTAGTTACTTATTTAAACTAACTACATATTAAAATAAAAAAAATATTATGATTTTTTAGCACTTACTTATCGTCCAAACCTCGTCCACCACCAACGGGCGTGTAGCGGCATCATCAGAATGTGTGTCCTGTGCGACACCATCCTCATCGCCCACATTGCTATTCGAGGGCTGTGTCTCATCACTATCATCCAGCTGTGATCCGGTGGAGTACGAGTGCCGCTCTAAATGGCCATGGGAAACGATCCCTACCTCGCTCAACGTCGTAAAGTCAAGCGTGAAAGGTGTGGATGTGCCCGGCTCTGGTGGAGTATGCTGAGAATCTACATGAACAATAGAAACAAAGCCCACGTTCTGCCCCGCATGGGTCTGCCCTTCCACACGATGTGGAAGTACCGGTCTATACCCTTCTGGCTCCATATCAGCCCGGGGGGACGAATGTAACGCATGGGCGGCGGATGTCAACCGCACGGTCGGTTGCCTCTGTGCTTTTCTCTTTCCCCTATAACTCATATCTCTTTGCAAAATACGTTACGAACCGAATTAGTATTTAAAATAAGTAAATAGGTACAAGTATATGTACAGTAATCACATATTTAAAATTTTAAACATATACTAGTTACTCAATTAATTATATATTGTTTCCACAAACTACATATAAATTTTATGGTTAACCTAAAAAGCAGTTATAAATTAATGTAAATATTTCTTTTAAAAAAAATAAAAAATAAAAAATAAAAAAAAATTCATAGAACAATAAATTCACTGAACAATCTACAACCGTCTCTGTATTCCTTCGTACCCCTAGGCTTTGTCATCCAACTTTTGTTCATTTTTGTCTACGGACATTAGAGAGAAATATACGTGACTTAAAAGTATTCAATAAACCCATACATATTAAATGGAATTTACATGCGAACTTAATTAGATGCTAAGATTGTTGGCAATTTTTTTTTTTTTTTTTTAGCCATGAAAATTTCTTAAACTTAAACAAAATAACAACTATTCCAAATGGGGACCATCAATAATGATCACCTATATATCTAGGCTAGTTGTTTTCATATTTTTCTTAGTATGGTTTAGGGCTTCCTTCACGCACTTTTAATTTTGTTCTTTTTTTTTTTTTTTTTTTTTTTTTCTTTCAAATTTACATTATTTGATGTTGTTTAACCATTAGCATTCTTCATTCACATTCAGCTTCTATCATTTTTTCCCAAAAGTTCATATATATGCATTTGTTAGATGTTGGGGAACCTAGTCAAATAAAATAAATCTAGCTAGGGTACCAAGTCAATTTTATATATATATATATTTTCATATTGTCAAAGTATTTGGTCGTATAGCATTTATAAGTATTAATAGGGCAAAACCTAAACAATATACAAGTCTAAATTTAAATGCATTTATTATTATATATCACTAAACAAATTAAATAAATAAATCTAAGTTAATTACTAGTTTCCATATATAATCGATCAAAACCACATGGTTGTTCATATATACCACGTGCATACCAAATAACAATCAAAACACGGGGGACGAATAACTTAATTAATTAACAAATTAACAATAAAGAACTATCTCAAACAAAGCAAAAATTTAAATAAGTTAACAATAAATGGGAAATTGTTATATATAATATATATATAGCCGGCCATGTATATACTATATATACATATGCATTACCCATATATATATATATATATATATATATATAGACAATCAAATGAAGGCTCATCAAAACAAAAATTTTCAAACCACAACAACAATCACCAAAATTAAATAAAGTAGTAAAGAAATAAGACATAAATTTTGCTAACAAAGTAGAAATATGTTGAAATACTACTCTTCAAAAATAAAACCAGCTAACCCGAGAAAACTTATACATTATAGTAGAAAACTTACAGTGAGTTTATACTTTACAAAACCTTTTATTATTATTATTATTATTATTATTATTATTATTTTTGTAAAAACTTGACTTGTTCTCAACAAACATCCGATTTTTCTTCTACCGCAGTAGCACAAGAATTCTAACATTTCTTCTATAAAGCAGCTTCCACAACAACTCATAACATTGGTGGTTAAAGGTTAATTTGTGTGGGTTAATGGAATCAAGGAGATCTATGGCCAGGTATACGGCCCGGTATATGGCCAGTATATATATATATCGGCCATATATATATATATATATATACAAAAAAATTGAAATGCATATATATAGCTAGGGAGGCACGACAGAGTGAAGCAATTCATGTAAATATATCAATCATCTTGCACAAAACCAAATTCATAATAATTTTCTTTTCAAACGTAGCACATGAAATTAGCACAAACAATATCACCCAAACTTGCATATACAAACACCAAATCCAAATTTAACCAAACAAATAAATAAATACAATGATGCATGTACATATATATATATACCTGTGAGGAGCTTTTGTAGGAGCTAGAAACGGAGGGAGAGAGGACAACGGCCGGAGATTCATGGCGGAGAGACGGCCGACGGGTTTAGCTACGGGCAGAGGATCACTAGAATCGTGAGAGAGAAACTATATACTGATCGCTTGAGAGAGAGTATATATACAGTGGAGAAGAGAAAAAAAAAAGAAAAAAGAAGCAACTCAAGCTTCAGCTATGGTGGAAGAAAGAAAGAAAAATTGAGAGAAAAAGGAAAACTTTTGGGCGGTGGTCTAGAGCTTCTAGCGCGGGGGGAAAGAAAAGATTAAAAAAAAAAAAATTCCAACGCGCCAGGCCTCTTAATTAAGAGGCATGGTGCGCTGCAAGCTGGGGGGGATGGGACACCTCTGTGCGGGGAGGGCTTGAGAAAATTTCCTGACGTGCCATGTTTGGCACGTCAGGAAATTCTGACATGCCACCCATGGCACGTCAAGAAACTACTCTAATATATATATATATATAGTGTTCTGACGTGGTGCACTGCCACGTCAGAAAATATTTAATTTTTTAATTTTTAAAATTTGTAACATTTTTCAGACGTTCCAATATTTAACACGTCAGAATTTTCTGACATCTTAAAACAGACACGTTAGAAAATTTTGACGTGCCACTATTCACACGTTAGAAAATAATTTTCTGACGTTTTAAAATTCACATGTCAGAAAATTTCTGACGTGGCAACAAAACATGTACTGTAGCCACGTCAGAGAATGCTATTTTTTTTGTAGTGACTACTACAGTTATATAAAACTAGGACAACAAAAGGAAACTATTAAGACACTAAATTTTTGTTAACAAAGAAAAAACATTGTATCAAAGAAAAACTTCTCTAGGGCAGTTAAACCTAGGATTTCACTCAATAATATGATGAACAAACTAAAGGCAATAGTAAAAATTATACCCTAGTAAATTTACCAAGATCATTTGTATGACGACGTGCTCCTCATGAGTCTCTCTTCCAACATCCTGTTTTCTGTTCTTCATTGAGCGAACTCCTTACCAATCCTCATCGGCAGACTAATGTTGTTGCTTTTGTTGTGCACTCAAAACACGTTGGCTTGGATAACTTTCCAAGAATCTCCACATGATGATCCTCTTGGAATACCTCCTCAAGAAAATTTTTGTAGTATCACACAAAGCCCTTTGGCATTGATCTCTCTCAAACTCTTTGTGATTTTTTCTAAATTTTCGTGTGACTGAGAGATAAAAAGAATTGAGAGAAAGTGATGCATCGTGACGTAGTGGGTTGCAAAGATGCATAGCAAGAAAGAAGTGATAAATATTTCTAGATCTTGAGTCTATAAAAAATCTAAGAAATCTTCTCAAAATGCTAGAGACTATCTAGAATTTGAGGCAAAACATCAAAGAAACTCAACTCTGAGACTTCTTATTAATAAAACTAACAAAATACATCAAAGCTACGTTCTAGAGGCTATAAACATCTATTTATAGCCCCTAAACTCCTAACCCTAATAGTAAAAGAAAATTAAGTCGGTTTCGACTTCTACGCTGGCCGTTGGGATGGGACATTCCCCCGTTTGGACAGTCACTAAATAAACTGGAAATTAAATACGTAAAACAACTAGCCATTCGGACGGAACATGCCTCTGTTCAACAGTCAAAACATAAAACTAAAACCAAGTACAAAAACTGAAACATAACATAACATAGGGTTGTTCAAACGGCCTTCGAATGGGTTGCGAATGGATGCCTCATGTTTTACTATGGGGACCTCTCGGAAGTAGCCCGTTCGCTAGACGGTTCGGATAGCTAGAGAACGGCGGCTTCTTGACAACTTTTCCTATGAATACTTGTAACCTTGTCGTGTCGCCCCAGCTAGCACGGTTCCATGAGGCCCTCTTTACACTCACATTTGCCCCGATCTTCTACATGAACTTCCTGGTGTTCTGGCCTACATCATCCTCCACAGGTTGGAGATAATTCACCCTCGAATTTGGATGGGCTTTACCACGATCCGTCGGGTGTCCTGTCAACTCATTCCATTATTCCTTCCTTAAAATCAAAACAAGGCAACACCCTGCTATAAACGTGATGCCGCTAATCATCAAAAGATCTTGATGATTGTCTTGAAGGCCCCACACACCATCTTGCAATACACCAGGCTTGTTGTGCTTCCCTCGAACCTTTTCCCTTCCACATGCCATGTAAATACTCAAGAATGGGTCAGTCGTGGTTTTCCTTGTGAACAAATAATTCTCCTCAACTGCATAAAACTCGTCACAATCATTGTTAGGAGAATTTAACAAAATATCTTCTATACTAAGAAAATTAACATAACCAACCTCTTCACTATTAAAATTAGGCACATCAACTGGAGGGTCTTCATCAAGCTCATGAGGTACGAAAATCACATCAGACTCTACAATGCTATCTGCAGGTTCTACCTCTCCCAATGATTCGTCTTCTTCATGATAAAGGCCGTAAATCATGGTAGTGAGCAAATCTACTTCATTCCCTTCTCCTTGATCGGATGGTAAGGGACTTTCCGTAGGATCTTCACACTCTTTGTTGGGATCACATGTTGGTGGGGGATCCCAATCCGCAAATCCTTGTGAAGACTCTTCAACATCTTCTTGTTGTTTGAACTCTTCATCAAAGAACTCTTCTTCTTGAAATTCCTTGTCAGCCCGTTTATCTTCCTCCTCGACATAAGATGGATTTGGTAAATGGATTTGAGGCTTGTGTATAATGGCCAAGGTGTCATGCCACGAACCCCAGTTGTCTAGTCGTACCTCCCCTCGTTGAGGTATCACCTCACCCTAAGACACCATATCATCCTTATCTGCTTCCGGTACTAACACTACAAAAAAAAAGAAAAAAAAAAGAAGGCATTTAATGCCACTTAATGCTGCAGTAACAGCACTAAACAGGTAATGACGTTTAAATAATGCCATTTGTGTAAACAACATTAACCTTCCATATAGAAATTCATTTCTTGCCGTTTAAGGCACAAACGGCATTAATTTATGACGTTTGAACAGTAAACGACATTATTGTATATAATGCTGTATAATGTTCAAGCGGCATTAATTTTAATGTCGTTTACTGTTCAAACGCCATTACATTATTTTATATTTTAAAAAAACATTATTTTATTTTTATTTTTTCAAGTATCAATTAATTTGATGACACTAGTGCCAGCAAGTTTCGCCGGCATCCTATGTTGACCCCAGTGGAGTTTGCTCGGCAGGTGTTCTCTGTTTCAGGCTAGCCAAGGGCGAGGCCAGCACTGTGCGTTGACTCCCGTCATGCAAACCAAGCAGTTCGGGATGCATGCTTAGGCTATCATTCAGGCGTACGTGTTCGTCTCCTCCGGTGTGTTCAAGATCGGCGACCTAGTCGATGCATCCTATGTGTTCAAGAGCCCATGGATTTGCAAAAAAAAAAAGGGTAACTATATTATAAATCCCTGAGTCAATGTGCAAAAACTAAAAACTCCCTAGGTTTTTTTTCTCGAATTTTTATTCCCTGGATTAATCGAAAAGGCAAATAAATTCACACCGTTATATATTTCCCAATTTTTTAACGTCCATCAGTCCCAAACAAAACACACTGTTTCACCTCACTTTAAAATATTAATTTTTTATTCATTTAATTTTAAAATTTAAATCTTAAAAAAAAAAATTTAAATAAAAATTTTGAAAGGGTGGCCAGCAGTGGGGCTGCCACCCCTGGCCATCCTCCAACCTCTATGTGGTGGCCACAAGCCACCCTAGGGGTGGGCAAACATAAATTAAACTTTAAATTCCAAATGATAATTCCTTGAATTGGAAAACAGTGAACAACCATCTTCGTCATTTGTAAGTCACCAATTCTGTCAAAACCCATCGGTGCATGTGCATTCGCCGTTGTCCATGTATGTCCTCTCAAATCTCATCTCTCACTCTCTTTTATATAAAGTTGACAAGAAAATAAAAGGTGAAGTGTACGTGAGGCATTGATGGATTTGACTAAAGAAAAAGAAGTTGGTACTTTTGTAGGATGGAAATAAAAAGGAAGTGACAGATAACAATTTAATGCAATGTTATTTACTTGATATTCGGTGGTAGCATTAAAATCTCCAATAATTTTTTTACAAGTAGCTTTGCATGTCTATAATACATTATAGGCTTACTAATTAGGAAGTAAAAATTAAAATTTTGGCTTAAAAGGTTGCTCCATGCTCATAAAATATGTGTCTGTTTACTTTTACTTCTCCTTGTACTTGCTTAGAATAAAGGGAAAAATATAAAAAAGCCCCACAAACTACCAGCCTTTTTCGATTTAGCCCCCTAATGTTCCAAATGTGATAAAGTAGCCCCCCAAACTACCAAATTATTGCATTTTGGCCACTCCGTTAGTCAAAACCGTCAGTTTGGACGGAAACTGCAAAACGACGTCGTTTGTTATGGGTAAGTTACTACAATGCCCTTTTGAGAAAAATATAAAAAAGCCCCCCAAACTACCAGCCGTTTTCATTTTAGCCCCCTAATGTTCAGAAAGTGATAAAGTAGCCCCCTAACTACCAAACAGTTGCAATTTGGCTACTCCGTTAGTCATTACTGTCAAATATGATGGAAAATTCAAAACTACGTCGTTTTGACAATGGTAAGTTACTAAAATGCCCTTTTAGAAAAAAAATCATATTAAAACAAGCACGCTAAATGGCGCCGTTTTGCTTGAAATTAGGGTTTCCTTACACTTACCAAAACGGCGCCGTTTTGATAAGTGTTAGGAATAAAAAGAAAAAACCTTAGACACCACGCAGAAAAAACCCCCAACCCCAGTTTATCTCTCTCCCCCAAACCGCCGACCACCACATCGTTCTATCTCCGGCAACCTTCTCCCTCAAGTGAAAAAAACGCAACGCCCCTCTCTCTCTTTCTCTCAAAACGACTGCCCCTGCCACCACCATCCATCACCGCCGGCCACACCATCCACTAGCTACGAAGCGCCACCGAAAAATTCTTACCCATTGTAGAAATCAAACAAAAAAATCACGTTCGTAGATAAACAACACCGATCCGACAGCTATACCATGAAATACAATAAAAAGATTGAGTTATGGGTAAGATTTACAGGCTGTCGGAGATAGACGACGTGGTGGCCGGCGGTTTTGGGGAGAAAGATAAACTGGGGTTGGGGGTTTTTTCGTGGGTCACCTGCGTGGGGTCTAGGGTTTTTTCTTTTAATTCCTAACACTTACCAAAGTGGCATCATTTTGGTAAGTGTAAGGAAACCCTAATTTCAAGCAAAACGGCGCCGTTTTGCTTGCTTGTTTTAATATGATATTTTTTTTTCCAAAAATGCCATTTTGGTAACTTACCATTGCCAAAACGATGTAGTTTTAAATTTTTCATCATATTTGACGGTAATGAATAACGGAGTGGCTAAATTGCAATTGTTTGGTAGTTTGGGGGCTACTTTATCACTTTCTGAATATTAGGGGGCTAAAATGAAAACGGCTGGTAGTTTGGGGGGCTTTTTTATATTTTTCCCAAAAGGGCATTGTAGTAACTTACCCGTAACAAACGACGTCGTTTTGCAGTTTCCATCCAAACTGACGGTTTTGACTAACAGAGTGGCCAAAATGCAATAGTTTGGTAGTTTAGGGGGCTACTTTATCACTTTTGGAACATTAGGGGGCTAAATCGAAAACAGCTGGTAGTTTGGGGGGCTTTTTTATATTTTTCCCTAGAAAAAAATAAAACCTCTTACTCTCTGTCTCTCTCTCTCTCTCTCTCAACTATTTTCAATTTTCTTTTGGTTCCAGAGTGGTAGTTTTCTTTTTAACATTCACGATAGTTTTACTAACCTATTACATTCATGATATGCAGCCATATTTCCTTTAGCACTCAAAGGTACTGCACACAGCAAAACCAGCACTCAAAAGGTGAGACACAAAACATACCCTCTCTAGAATGACTGGTTGTTCTTGATTGCATTGATTGTTGTACTCAGCCTCCAGATTTTTTAAATGCTCCTAATTGTTGCAATGGCTATTACGTTTTCCATGTTACATACCCACTAGTTATATGTACGTTATATTTTTCCGTTTGAAACTTAGAGAAAACGAGACAATATGGTGGTACACAAATGGACCCCGTATGAAGAGGAGACTTTTGTGAACCTACTCATCCAGGCAACGGGCGGTGGCACACTTGAGGATGGATGAGCTGACGAGCAATGGAAACTAATTTTAGGCACAATGCGATTCAAGACTGAGCAGGAGTGGACTATAGAGCAATTAAAAAGGAAAGTAAGTCGGCTTAAAGATAAACATAGGGACTTCTCAGAACTCCTACGTGATGGGTGTGTTGGAAATAATTTTGGATGGTGCACAAATTCTCATTGATATGAAATAATTACAATATGAATATTAACAATAAAATAAATAAAATACAAGAGATGAAAATAGAGTATGGAAAGATCTCACAATGCTATAGAATCACGCAAGAGCGTTGTCCTTAAAGGTTGATTCGTACCTCCCGGAGTGTATAACTCGGTGCGATCGGATCCTTTGACACGCAACCTCCCAGGATTAGACTATAGCGTCTATCTTCGTTAAAGACGCACTTCCAAATAACGAAGAGTAATAGAACAACCCAATTGTCAAAGTTGATGAGGAACTTCAGAATATTATTTTGTAGAAAAACCAATAATAAAGCATATGCCATGAAACAAGTGTTTTGCAACACACTATACGGCCTTAGCCTTAGATAGAAAATAAGTGATTTTTTCCGTCAATCTCTTATATATCCTCTTACTTACCTTCAATGTATTAGTGTGTATATATATATATATATAAAAGGTCACAAACGGTTAGAACTTGGAAGCATTAAAATATTCCATGACCAAACAGTTGATAACTGTAAAACTTTTGTTAATGAGTAAAGGCCATAAACCATATTTAATGACTAACGGTCAAAACAATTAAAGAATTAAAACCCATGAAATTCTTAGTGACCAACGGATTCAAATGGCAAAGGAATGTTAAAGCTGATATTTCTTTTCCATTAAACTCATGAAGATGCTTGAATTTCAAGTAATAAAATATATCGGTAAAAAATATAAAGCTCATGAATGTCTCTAACAAATAGTAATAAATGTTTGAAGATTAGAAACCATAAAAAATAGTATGACCATTAGTTAAAAAATAAAAGTATGTTTGTAACATCACAACAATCCCCCACATGTTACAAACATTAAAATAGAAGGAGATTGAAAGCATGCATCGATGTGGTACCCGAAGGTTTTAACCACACCTAGGATAAATAAGTAGGAACTTAATGAATCGTGATAGAGTTAAACTCTTTTAACCAAATCTACAAGTTAAACAAACTTATCACCCACATAACTTTCTCCAAAAACGAAAAATTAAATCAAATCAAATAAACAAAAAGTCAAATGAAATCAAATAAAGAAAATTGGGTTGTTCTATAGTGGGTTGGCGCCTTATACAGGCCATGCGCCTCTGGGCTTCATGAGTGCTCTAGAGACTTGCCAAAGTCTCATAGGAGGCGGCACCACCTCCACACTCACATAAGTGGCGTCCATCAAGAATGTGTGCAGAGAACATCCCATCCCAACAAGTAGGGACTATGGACCCATTAAGAGTTTTAAACTCATCCTTACTCACTTTGCATCTTTTGTTGTTATACCATAAAATGGCTTTCATGAGCGCTCTAGAGACCTACCCAAGTCTCATAGGAGATAGGAACTCCACACTCATATAGGTGGTATCCATCAAGAGTGTGTGCAGGGAACACCCCATCCCAATAGGTAGGGACTATGGATCCATTAAGAGCTTTAAGCTCATCCTTAATCACTCTGCATCTTGTACTGTCTTACACCATAGGGATGGACTCATCACTAATCTTTCCAACAAGATAGTTAATAAACGTAAATTGACAGTATCATACCTCATTTCACTTGTGACTTCGTTTCCCATTAAACTTCATTCATGGGATCTCCAATCACAGAGGTTGGGTATCAATCACAGTGTCATGATTTGGGTATCAGTCCTATCCCCCTCGATGCTTCTCTCACTAGCCTTCTTGCTAGTGGCATGGTCAAAGAATCTGCAGAATTTTTTTATGACCTCACAAAGTCCATGGACATATACCGGTCTCAATAAGCTGCCTCACAATATTGTGCACTTTCTCATTATAAATTCTTTGCTCGAGCTTTGGCAGCTTGACAATCACAATAAACACATAGATCCAACGATGTTAGTATATAAGGGAAAATTAAATAAATTAACCAATAGGTTTTTTAGCCATTCATCTTCAGTTCAAGCCTTCTCTAAGGCAATTAACTCTGATTCCATAGTAAACCTTGCTATGCAAGTCTTTTTGAGGACTTTCAAGAGATAGTTCCCTCCAGCCAGAGTAAACACATAATAGCCATTAGTAGGCTTTGCTCATCTGAATCAATAATACAATTGCATTCCTTTCAATATAGCAGGATAATCACAATACGACAAACCAAAATTAATTTTGCCCTTTACGTATCTCAACAATTTAGAGATAGCATCCCAATGCTCAATGCCATGATTATGAGTATATCTACTCAACAATATAAGTAATATCAGGGCATATACAGTTTGTCAAAACATCAAGCTATCAATGATTTGTACATATTTCTATTGCAAAAACACCATCACCATGATTCTTAACCAACTGTAATTTTGAATCATATGGTGTAGAGTCTGTAGACATAGGTGTATAATAAAAGTGTTTAAATCTTTTAAGCATCTTTTCGACATAATATATCCGAGATAAAATAATGCAATCATTATCTCTAATAACTTTAATGTCCAACATGACATTAACTTTACCTATGTCTTACATATCAAAATTAGATGCAAGAAATAATTTAACTTTATGCACAACATCAATGTTAGTTCAAAATAAGCAAGTCATCAATATATTAAAAAATAAATAATGACACATTCATTATTGTAAAATTTGCTATGTATTTACTTGCACCATTAATCAAATATGCAATAGACAACATCACCTTGTCAAACTATTCATGCCATTGTTTAGGAGCTTGCTTTAATACATACAAGGATTTCACTAGTTTGCATACTAGTCCATCGGATTGCTCCATATAAATCTCTTCATCATTTAGAAAATAACCTTGACATCCATTTGATGTACAACAAATTTATAAATATAAGCAATGGCAAATAACATTCCAAAAGATGCAATTTTAGTAACCGGAAAATAAGTATCAAATAATCAACATATACATTTACTTGTGTAGCTTTTAGCTACCAAGTCTACCATGTGCTTATCTATTGTATCATCCGGTTTAAGCATATTCTTAACCACCTATTTATAACCAATTGATTTGGTCTTAGGAGGTAACTCAATGAGTTCCCAAGCATGGTTAGACATAATTGATTTCAATTATTTATAGCTTCTAACCAATTAAATTAAAAATAAATAAAATGCATCAAAAATAGATTTAATTGCTTCACCAAAACATATTGGATCATCATCAACAATATAAGCAATAAAATCCATACCAAGATTCCTTTCGTTCTAGCTCGCTTGCTTCTTCTCAATTCTTACACATCATCAACAATTTTATTAGAAGCACCAAAAAATCATGAAATAATTTTTTCCTTATTTTTCAAAGGAACACATGCTCAAAGATAATAACCTCTTTTTTTTTAGATTCAATAATATTATTGTAATCTAAAATATCACTCTTGATAGTAAGGAATCTATAGTATGAACAATTACATGTAAAACCAATAAAATCACAATCATAGGTTTTAAAACCAAGTTTCCTCATTTTAGGTTTTGGGTAACATAACATTTGTCAAATACCACCACACTTCGAGGTATTTCAAACAATGCTTATGAATATGACAAACAAAATAAACGCTTCCCCCCACACTTTGGTGGATAGCCCAAAAATTGAAAATCATAGCATTCATCAGTTCTTTTCATTTTCTTGGTGTCGCCAAGATTTACATGTATAAATCTATCATACCAAATGAAATAAATCAAGTAATCACAAGAAAATAAAATTCCATTAATATCTCACAAGAACTTTAAGAAATAACTTCTATGAGCCCATTTTTCTATAAGTATGATATATCATTTACTCTTCTTTCTTTTCTGTCAATTGATAGTTCTAAAGATGTTTTAAAAATATTAATCACCACTTGTGATTTTTCAACATGATCCTTATATATTATATATATAGGGGTTGCATATTTCAAGTTCTATAAGAGATTTTAAAAATAAAATCTTTTTAACTAAAGCCCCAATAAATATGCAAAGTATCAAGCCCAATCAAATAATAATCAACTATTATTGGCTAATTGTCATAAATATGACATTGGTATCAATCTAATGTTATGATAAATTTATTAGATATCAAATGAGCCTCAATATATAAGAACATTAGTAATCACATATATTTTATTAGGAATTAGCATTTCAGATAAACTTGAAAGCTGAATGATATATATGAAGATTTGCCAAATACTTTTAAAGTATTTATGCTAATCTAGCATGTCATTACTAACATAAATGCTAGATTCTATTTCAATTTTGAAATAGAGTAATCATCAGAGGATCATCACTTTTCAAATGCAATATTCATATAATTATAAAATTTCAATTCAATGAAGGAGCACCTTCATCACTTGATTTTTCCTTTAATAATTGAAATTGTATATTATGTCTTAAAAAAAATAAGACCTATGAATCAGAGTTTAAAACTCACAGCGGAGCCAACAACTTTACTCCAAGATCTTTCAAATATATTGTTGCCACCACACACCAACTAGGTGTTGTGAGAACCGATCAACTCAATACACGTACCACATCTCTTCCTCTTATATTACTATGTGCTTACCTGCAAAAATCTTTAGCAAAGCGGTATTTTCTGCACACAATTAGTAATACCTATGTATTTTCTCCATTACAAAATGAGTAATCACTCACAGTTATTATTATTAATTTACATGGATGTTTTCCAGCCAAGCTTAGCACAACATAATAAAGAAAATGCTAAGTTCTACAAATCCATAAAAAAGCTTAACTCTTTTTATTGTAAGAATAGAAACCCAACAATAAAAGATTATTTGACAATCGATAAATTGAGTTCAAATAATTGAAAACTCTTTCAATCAAAAATATTTTCATTTTCAATAACTACACATGAAATTAAATTCTTTTTCTGATAAATGAATACAAAATCTTTCCACTCAATATTTGATTTCATCTTTCTCATATGCGAATTGCATACCGCAAACTCTTATAGTATTTGACTTCTCATAAGTTTAAATACTATTGTTATGATACTAATCAAAATATTTGTGCAACCATCATAATCAACCTTTAAGATTGTTGGAAATAATTTTGGATGGTGCACAAATTCTCATTGATATGAAATAATTACAATATGAATATTAACAATAAAATAAATAAAATACAAGAGATGAAAATAGAGTATGGAAAGATCTCACAATGCTATAGAATCACGCAAGAGCGTTGTCCTTAAAGGTTGATTCGTACCTCCCGGAGTATATAACTCGGTGCGATCGGATCCTTTGACACGCAACCTCCCAGGATTAGACTATAGCGTCTATCTTCGTTAAAGACGCACTTCCAAATAACGAAGAGTAATAGAACAACCCAATTGTCAAAGTGGATGAGGAACTTCAGAATATTATTTTGTAGAAAAACCAATAATAAAGCATATGCCATGAAACAAGTGTTTTGCAACACACTATACGGCCTTAGCCTTAGATAGAAAATAAGTGATTTTTTCCTTCAATCTCTTATATATCCTCTTACTTACCTTCAATGTATTAGTGTGTATATATATATATATATATAAAAGGTCACAAACGGTTAGAACTTGGAAGCATTAAAATATTCCATGACCAAACAGTTGATAACTGTAAAACTTTTGTTAATGAGAAAAAGCCATAAACCATATTTAATGACTAACGGTCAAAACAATTAAAGAATTAAAACCCATGAAATTCTTAATGACCAATGGATTCAAACGACAAAGGAATGTTAAAGCTGATATTTCTTTTCCATTAAACTCATGAAGATGCTTGAATTTCAAGTAATAAAATATAACGGTAAAAAATATAAAGCTCATGAATGTCTCTAACAAATAGTAATAAAGGTTTGAAGATTAGAAACCATAAAAAATAGTATGACCATTAGTTAAAAAATAAAAGTATGTTTGTAACATCACAACAGGGTGGGACCACATCACTAACACTGTCGATGGCACGCTTAAATTGGTAATAGTTTAAACACTTTTAATTTGTACGATTATTAGTTGTAAGGTTGGTCTGACTAATTTCTAACAACTGGAATTTTAGGTGAGAAAAAGCTTGGGACATGTTCAAAGGAAAGAGTGTCACAATTACCAGCTGCTAAGATAACTTTTCAATAAATCAACTGTGATGGATATTCTCCAACGTTCTTCACTGCCGCAAGCCACCCTAAACCTCCTGGGGCCACCCTAGGCCCCCAACTAGGGGTGGCTCGCAGCCACCCCTTGCCCACCCCTAGGGTGGCTTGCAGCCTCCCCCCAACCCAGGGGTGGCAACGCCACTACTAGCCACCCCTTCAAATTTTCTATTTATTTATTTTTAATTATTTTTTTAGATTTAAATTTTAAAATTAAATTAATAAAAAATTAATATTTTAAAGTGAGGTGAAACGATGTGTTTTGTTTGTGACTAATGAACGTTAAAAAATTGGGAAATATATAAAGGTGTGGATTTATTTTCCTTTTTGATTAACCTAGGGAGTAAAAATTCGAAAAAAGAAAAAAAAAAATAGGGAGTTTTCAGTTTTGGTGCTTTGACTTAGGGATTTCTAAGATATTTACCAAAAAGAAAAAAATTAAGAGAAAAGCATGGGGAGTTTTCAGTTTTGGTGCTTTGACTTAGGGATTTCTAAGATATTTACCAAAAAGAAAAAAATTAAGAGAAAAACATAGGGAGTTTTCAGTTTTGGTGCTTTGACTTAGGGATTTCTAGGGGAGTTTTTAGTTTTGGTGCTTTGACTCAGGGATTTCTAAGATATTTACCAAAAAGAAAAAAAAATTAAGAGAAAAACATACGGAGTTTTCAGTTTTAGTGCTTTGACTCAGGGATTTCTAAGAGAGGAAAGAAAAAGACGAAGAAGAATAAGTTTGTTTATCATACAACTGGCACAACATACTATATTGTACAACCAGCACAACTTAATAATTTGTGCCGGTTGAACAATAAACTACATAATTTTTTAATGACATTTACTGTACAAACTGCACAAATTAAAAAATCATGCCATTTATTGTTTAATCGGCACAAATTTTTAAATTGTGCCCGTTGTACAATAAACGTCAATAAAAAATAAAGATGTTTTTTGTACAAACGACACAACATAAAAATTTAATAACTTTTATACAGTAAAAGTTATTAAAAAATTATATCGTTTATTGTACAAACAACACAAATTACAAAATTTATGTCGTTTGAACAGTAAATGGTGTAATTTGTTTTTTAAAATTATGCCATTTGTATAGTAAATGGCACAAAAGCATAGTTTTGTGCTGTTTGAGCAAAACAACATTAAAAAAAATGGCATAAATTTTTTTTGTAGTGTACCCTCTTGATGCCCCTTACCTTAGCTGTCAACTTCAGCTTCGCTACATGTGATGGACCATCCCCTTGTGAAGGTTTTGGCCCTGCTTCTTGGCGAGATAGACATCAGCTTGATTCTTTCAACCATGTGGCTGTATGTGTTCTTTGTTTCATCATGGATAGCAGCCTTCTCATCTTGCCATGGCTTTTCCAACAATAGGTGACACGCATCCTTTTCCAACAATAAGTACACTATCCATGTACTTAGCTCTAATGGAAAAGGATATGAGATAACGTTTAGAAACCTTTACCTCGTTTCCTCTTGTGAGCCATTCCACTCGATAGGGAGTAAAATGCCTCTTGGTTTGAAGCCCCAACTTTCAGACCGCTTCCTCTGAGACTACATTCTCACAACTCCTTGGATCAATAACAAGCTTGGCTACCTTGCCTCCCATGTTGCATGTAGTCTGAAATTGTTGACACATAACTTTAATGTATCGGGACACCGATTGATACTTGATATCCGCCGCCTCCTTAGGACTTTTCTATTTTTTCTTTCACATTGATAAGTGCTAACATATCAATAATTTAGCCCCTTAATGTATATTTGTTAATTCCTTAGTCTGGTTAGTTTCTGTAATTTTATTTCCGTTTTGTATTTTCATTGTTTTATAGGTTTTTGGAAGAAAATGAAGCATTTCTAGAAGTCAGAGGCTTAAACAGCAAATTTGGGAAAAGCTAAAGGTTCTAATAGTGCGATCGATCGCAGGGCATCTACGCTCGAGCACACTACCAGAGAAATGTCCAGATGAGCGCAGGCTTGCGCTTGTTCGCACAAGAAGCAGCATCAATCACAATTGTGATCGAGCACAGAAGACACACGATTGATCGCAGACCTGTGATCGAGTGCACAGGGGCCGCGATCGAGCGCACCCGTGCGTGAAGAGCAAGGTAGCAGCGCCTTATTTCGGAAAGTGTTTTTTTTCAACCCTTCAAAACCCTAGGCGAACTAGAACACAAAAGCTATGATTTCTAGGGTTTCTAGAGTGTTCCTAAGGCCTATAAATAGACCCTTAAGCCTTTAGAATAGACAGACAATTCCAAGGAGAAGAATTGAAGGCTCTTCAAGTTCAAGTTTTCGGGTTTATTCTTTAATTTCCTTTATATTTTATTTTATAAAGATGTTTAACATCAAACTCATGTGTAACTAAACTCTTTAGTAGGGCTAGATTGAAGCCCTAATTATGTTTAAGTAATATTTCAATGTTTAACTTGATTAATTCCTGTTTTATTGAATTCTTCATATGTGTGTGCCTGATCAACATATGCATGTGGTATGGATTAGTTAATTGAATCAATTTGGATGATCGAGTCCTAGGTCTAATAGAATAACAAAAGAACCTCACCACAGGTTCTTGGGTTAATCAACATGGGGAACCGGGAGTAGACACCCATGCCCTAGGTCTCATGTGCTTGTCGATTTCCATAGATTTATGCATTCTTAAAGAACAACTTAGTAGACACCCATGCTAAATCTTTTGGGAAAGAAAAGAATTAGAGTAGACACCCATACCTAATTCGTTGCTTAGGAAAATCAATAGCTTAAGGAGTAGACACCCATGCCCTTAGGTTGGCAAACATTAAGTATTCATAATATGATTGGATCATTGGCATATTGTTATATTATCTAAGTGTGATTAGTAGTGGATATCAAAGCCCTACCTTTTATCATTATTGAATCAAAATCAACTTTTATCTTGTTTTGTTTATTGAATTTAATTTTTAATCAAAATTTACCAATCCTCGTGGGAATGATCTCGTACTGGTACTCTATGCTACTGTTTTGACTTTGTGCATTTGTGAGTTTAAATGTACATTTATCTGCCTATTAATATAGGTAGATATTTGCACAACAAGTTTTTTGGCGCTGTTGCCAGGGATTGCATCAAATTTTGCTTAGAATTATTTTCCTTTAGTTTAGCTCTTTTAAATTTTAAATTTTAAATTTTAATTATGTTGTTTTGTTTTTATCAAAAATCAAAAATCTTTTTGTTTTGTTTTGTTTTTGTTTTTTTGTTTTCTGTTCTGTTTTAGCTCTGTGGCATCTTGCATTCTGTTACTGCGATCGAGCATAGACAGAGTGCGATCGAGCTCACTAACCTGCGATCGAGCACAATTCCAAAGGACATCTGAACAGCAGTACTGAAGCTGCTGTGACTGTGGAAGCAAATCTTATTATCCAAGGTCGTCGATCTCAAGCCTCAACCATCCTTCCACTTGATCCAGAAATTGAGCGGACTATTCGACAAAGGCCTAGAGAGAACTTCGACACGGAAGAAGAAGAAGAAGTTGAGGAAACAATGGAAGATCTTTTAGAGAACCCGCTGCCAGCACGAAGGCCCATGAAACTGTCTTTCATCCCGCAAAACCTCAACCTGCCATTATGCATCGCTTATCAACTGGAGGCGGAAGACAATTACTATATATCCCCGCAAATACTCAATGCCTTGACTCACTTCAAGGGCACAGTTACTGAGGATCCAAACTTGCATCTTAGGGAGTTCTTTGATCTCTGCAAGCTTTAGCACATCCAGGGCCTAACTCCGGAGGGAATCAGGTTAGTTCTCTTTCCTTTTTCCTTAAAAGATAATGCTAAGTTGTGGTATAATTCCATGCCTGCAGATTCCATTCATACTTGGGAAGAGTTAGCCACTAAGTTCCTAAAGAAGTTTTTTCCAGCTCAAAAGACAAGGCAACTTAAAAGAGAGCGTCAAACGCTCCAACAATGAGATGGAGATCTTTTCTTCAAAGCATGGGGCCACTTCAATGCGCTGATTCTTAAGTGTCCACATCACAACATACCTCAAGATGATCATGTACAATTTTTTTATGAAGGGTTAGATGACACTAACAAAGGAATTATTGATTCAGCTTGTGGATGTGCGCTTATGGAAAAGAGTAGTGAGGAAGCCATGGAGCTCTTTGAAACACTGAGTGAACACGCCCAACAATTTTGTTCCAGGGGAAGACAAGAAGTAAAAAGTAAGGGCATGTATGAAGTGAACCTGAATGGAGGATCTCAAAATCAGATGGCTGCCATGGAAAGAAAGCTAGATATGATTGTCAAAGCCATGATTGCTAAGAACATCTCACCTAGTCAATAAGCCGCACAACTTGAGGTATGTGCCATATGTTCCCATTCTGATCACTCTACTGAGACTTGTTCTTTGTATCCATTTGCAAATCAAGAGCAAGCGGACTATGTGGGACCGAAAAATTATCTTCCCAATAACAATCCATACTTCAACACCTACAATCCAGCATGGCACAACCACCCCAATTTCTCTTGGAGTAACAATCAGAATGCTCTACACCCTCAAGAGCCGAGAAGAATGACCTGGAAAGTCTTGTACAACAATTTGTGATTGCGCAACAACAAACCAAGGCAAAGACCAATCAATTTATCCAATGACTGGAAGCACAAATGGGACAATCTATCCAAAGACTGGAATCACAAATGGGGCAAATGGCCAGGGAGCTAAGCAAAAGAAAACAAGGTGAATTTCCATCCCATACAATACCCAATCCAGGAGGTCACTAGTAGCTGAAAGTAGTCACAACCCTCCGAAATGGTAAGATCATAGGAGCTGATGAGCTAGCATCTCTAGATGAAGCCTCACCATCGAAGGCAAGTAAAATGGAAAAGGTGAATGCACCACCCTTCCCTCAAAGGTTAGTAAAGCCAAAGAAAGAGAAACAACTTCTTGACATTTTTGAGACATTGAGAAAAGTAGAGATTAGCATTCTTTTATTAGATGTAATTAAATAAATTCCCTCATATGCTAAATTTTTAAAGGATTGTTGCACTCATAAAAGAAAGTTTCAAGAGCATGAAACAGTGGCTTTGACTGAAGAGGTAAGTGCGGTGTTGTTAAGAAAACTACCACCAAAGCTAAAAGATCCAAGTAGTTTTACCATTCCTTGCAGGAGAGGAGACCATCTTTTTGAGATAGTGATAAGTGCCAAATATTCCATGCTTGGACCCCTTTATTTACATTAGTTAATCCTTTAGATGTGTCGTTATTTAATATTTTGTATTAGTTTTGTGTTTTTAATGTTTTGTAGGTCATTTAAGAAAAACTACAACTTTAAAGGGAAAAGTGCAAAGTTTGTAAGAAAGCATACTTTGAGAAGACCTAGAAGATGTGCCTAAGTTTAACCAAATCTAAGAAAAGGTTAAATCGGATTAAAGATCAAATTGGATTAAAGTTCAGATTTGATAAGATTTCGGATTGGATTCAAATTCAGATTCTTCACACGTCTCAGTATTTTGACTATAACTTTCCGCTCAAATATTGGATTGAAGTCATTCAAGTGGCATTGGAAAGATAACTCAAAATAATACAATTCATTGTGAAATAATATTTTCCTAATTCGGACGCTTACTATGTCAAAATCGCCTCGCAATTAAAGGACACAAATTTGGACGAATTCTATTTCGATTTCAGACTTTTATTTTGACAGAGAGACAGACCTTCGAATTATTTAGGTTTAATAGCGCTTCTAGGACTTCCCTAAGCCTATAAATAGACTTCTTCGCATTCAAGAAAAAGAGATACAATTTCAGAGAGTAAAATTCAAGAGTTTTTCTCTTTTTAGTTTAGGTTTTCTTTAGATGTAGGTTTTATTTTTATGTGAAGCTAAATTTTCAAGTAAGGTTGGGGATGAAGTCTCACCGATGAAGAACATCAATACTTTGATGTAAGTCTTTATTTATCTGATTTTATTGGGTTTAATAGTTCAATAGTTTTACTTCTTTTCAATGTGTGGAGTGATTCTTGGATATCTTTTGTGATTGAAGGATACATTTGATGATTTAAGATAATTTCACATAATTGATTGCTTGATTTTATTTACTTAAATAATTGGATATCTCTTGTGATTTGTTCTACGAATACATTTGGTGTTTCAATTAAGACTGTATATCTTTTGTGATTTACGGATACATCTGATGATTTAATTGATATTGAATTGCTCTTGTGATTTGTGCAATGAATGGATACATGAGATGGTTTTGATTAATTGTTTGAAGCATAGTAAAACATATATAAGATTTTAATTGTGAGAACTTCATATTAATATTGATAAACATGGAAGTATGTTGTTATAATTCGGTGAGTGTGAATTCCCAAACCTTAGTTTTTTATCTCTTAGTCTATTTTAATTAGTTTATGTTTGTCTTTTAATTTTTAAAACGAAAATTCAAAGCCCTTTTGGAACTAGGTTAGGATTTAATTAGTTTAGATTTAAATTGTTCTTTAAAAAATACAATTCTCTGTAGGATCGACCTCGCACTTGCAATCTATTAAACTACAATCAATTCGCGCACTTGCGTGTTAAATAATTTTGCACAACAGCGTGCATTGTTGGATCTAGGAGCAGGGGTCAATTTGCTGCCATACACTGTATACGACACACTAGGTTTGGGGGAGCTTCAATCAACGTCTATCGCCTTGCAATTGGCAGACAAAAGTATCAAAAGACCAAAAGGTATACTTGAGGATATCTTGGTAACGGTAGGTGAATTTATTTTACCTGCTAATTTCATTTTATTAGGTATGAAAGAATCCCCTATGCCATTGCCTTTGCCCATCATCTTAGGAAGATCCTTTATGAGAACTATTGATACAAAAATTTGTGTGAAAAAGGGTACTATCAATATGAAGGTAAATGGTGAGAATATAGAATTTAAAATATTTGACGCATTGAAATTACCCCAAGATGATCTGGAATGCTTTAATGTTTGTATGATTCAAGGTGTTGTTGAGAAAGTTTTTCAGGTCCGTCACATTGATCCAATTGAGGCCACCCTCACCCATTGTTTCACAAGGCAGGACATTGAGCTAGAATCTAAAGATGTTACTGATGACATCATTGAAGTCGTGTACCTTCTTGAGGCCTCTCCAAAGCATCCAAGTAAGTACATCCCTCCCTTTGAGACTCTTGTGCCTACTAATACTACTATTGTTCTATTGTCCAAGCACCAAATTTGGACTTGAAGTAGTTGCTAGAGCATCTGACATATGCTTATTTGGGAGAGAGCCAGACACTACCTGTGATAATTGCTGCCAATCTAAGTTTTGGGAGAAAAGAGAAGTTGTTGAGAATTCTTAGAGAGTATAAAACTGCTTTAGGATGGACCATTGCAAACATCAAGGGGATAAGTCCAGCCAAGTGCATGCATCAAATCTTCCTTGAAGACGAAGCAAAGCCAACTAGGGATGCGCAAAGAAGACTCAACGCACACATGAAGGAGGTAGTCAAGGCGGAGGTATTGAAACTGTTGGATGCTGGCATTATCTACCCCATCTCAGATAATAAATGGGTAAGTTCAGTTCAAGTCGTTCCAAAGAAGAGTGGGATCATAGTGGTGAAGAATGAAGATGATGAGCTGATACCTACAAGAATAACCACTGGTTGGTGGGTATGCATCGACTACCAAAGGCTGAATAAGGTGACTAGAAAAGATCATTTCCCCATACCCTTCATTGATCAGATGCAAGAGAGGTTGGCTGACCATAGATATTACTGCTTCTTGGATGGGTACAGTGGTTACAACCAGATTGCAATAGCACCAGAGGACCAAGTGAAGACCACCTTCACATGTCCTTTTGGCAAATTCGCCTACAAAAGGATGCCATTTGGATTATGCAATGCACCAGCCACCTTTCAAAGATGCATGATGAGCATTTTCTCAGATATGGTGGAAAAATTCATTGAGCTATTTATGGATGATTTTAGTGTTTTTGGTTCTAATTTTGATGAATGCCTCAATCATCTGAAGAGTGTCCTCAAGAGATATGAAGAATGCATCTTAGTGCTCAATTGGGAAAAGTGCCACTTCATGGTCCAACAAGGCATTGTGTTGGGTCATTCCATTTCCAGCAAGGGCGTTGAGGTAGATAAGGCCAAGATTGACATCATCTCCAAACTCCCTCCTCCTATGACAACAAAAGCTGTAAGAAGTTTTCTTGGACATGGCGGGTTTTATAGAAAATTCATCAAGGATTTCTCCAAGATCTTTAGACCTCTTTATGCATTGCTAGCCAAGGATGCCAAGTTTGAATGGACTGAAGAATGCATGACTGCTTTCAACACACTAAAAAAGCTGCTCACATCTGCACCAATAATGATGGCACCTGATTGGAGCCTTCCATTTGAGCTCATGTGCGATGCTAGTGACTTTGCCTTGGGAGCTGTTTTAGGTCAAAGAAGCAACAAGGTACCTCATGCTATATACTATGCTTCTAGAACTTTGAATGATGCTCAACTAAATTATTCTACGACTTAGAAAGAATTATTAACTGTCATATTTGCTTTAGAGAAGTTTAGATCATACCTGATTGGTTCTAAGGTTATTGTATTCACTGACCATGCTGCTTCGAGATATTTGTTTCCTAAGAAAGATGCAAAGCCTAGATTGATCAGATGGGTATTATTACTGCAAGAGTTTGATCTTGAGACTAGAGACAAGAAGGGCAGTGAGAATGTGGTGGTAGATCACCTATCTAGGCTACTTCGTGAAGAAGAAGGAGATGAACTTTCATTGAATGAAAATTTCCCAGATGAGTAGTTGTTTGTAGTTGAAGTCCAACTTCCATGGTATGCAGATATTGTTAATTATATAACTGCAAAGGTTTTTCCTCCAAGTATGTCTAGTCAAGAAAGGAAGAGGTTGATGTCTATATCTTGACTTTACTGTTGGGATGACCCCTATCTGTTCAAATTTTGCCCTAATCAAATCATCAGAAGGTGTGTCTCAGAGGAGGAGCACTTCAGCATATTGCAGCATATGTTGAGAAGAGCTAGATGATGTGGTTAAGTTTAACCAAATCCAAGAAAAAGGTTAAATCAGATTATATTGGATAAATGATCAGATTGGATAAGATTTCGGATCGGATTCAAATTCAGATTCTATATATGTCTCAGTATTTCAACCATAACTTTCCACTCAAATATCGGATTGAAGTGATTCAGGCGGCATTGGAAAGCTAACTCAGAATAATACAATTCGTTGTGAAATAGGATTTTCATAATTCGGATGGTTACTATACCAAAATTGCCCCGCAATTAAAGGACACAAATCTGGACGAATCCTATTCCGATTTCAGACTTCTATTTTGACAGGGAGACAGACCTCCAAATTATCTAGGTTTAATAGTGCTTTTAAGACTTTCCTAAGCCTATAAATAGACTTCTTTGCATTCAAGAAAATATACACAAGTCCAAAGAGCAAAATTCTACAGCTTTTCTCTTTAGTTTAGTTTTTCTTTAGGTTTAGATTTAGGTTATATTTTATTTTTATGTGGAGCTAAATTCTCAACTAAGGTTGGGGATGAAGCCCCACCGATGAAAAGCGACATCACTTTCATGTAAGTCTTTATTTGTCTGATTTTATTGAGTTTTATATTTCAATTTTTTTACTTCTAATCAATGTGTGGAGTGCTTCTTGAATATCTCTCGTGATTCAATGATACATGTGATGATTTGAGATAATTTCATATGATTGATTGCTTAGTTTTTAACTCATAAAAATTGGATATCCCTTATGATTTGTTCGACGGATACATCTGGTGTTTCAATAGAATTTGGATTTCTTTTGTGATTTGGTCAATGAATGGATACATGGGATGGTTTTGATTAATTCTTTGAAGCATGTTAAAACATACATAAGATTTAAATTGTGAGAACTTCGGATAAATATTGATGAACATGTAGTATGTTGTTATGATTCGATAAGTGTGGATTCCTAAACCTTAGTCTTTACCTTTTGTTTTATTTTATTTAGTTTATGTTTCAAAACTCAAAATTCAAACTTTTTTCTGGAACTAGGTTAGGGTAAAATTAGTTTAGATATAAGTTGTTCTTTCAAAAATACAATTCTCTGTGGGTTCGACTTCGCACTTGCAATCCATTAAACTACAATCGATTCGTGCACTTGCAAGTTAAATAAATTTGCACAACAGTGTCTACTAAATTGTTCTTGAAGAAAGCATAAATATATGAAAATTGACAAACACATAAGGCCTAGGGCGTGGCCGCGTGGGTGTCTACTCCCGCTTCCCCATGTTGATTAACCTAAGAATCCGGTGTGGATTTCTTTTGTTGCTCTTATTAAACCCAAGACTCAATCATCTGAATTGAATTAATTAACTAATACATACCACATGCATATAATGGCCAATCACATACATATGAGGAATTCAAGAAAACATGAATTAATCAAGTTAAGCAACACAATATGATTATCACAAAGGCGCCAATATTGAAATATTAAATAAACATAATTAGGGCTTGAATCTAGCCCTCCTTAAGAGTTAGTTACACATAATTAAAATAAAAATAAAAATAAAAGGTAAAGAAAGAACTGAAAACCGCTCCTAGAAGTAGCCTCCAATTCCTCTCCCCAAAGTTGTCTCTATTCCAGGATGATCATTCTCAAGGTTTAGACGTCTATTTATAGGCTTTTAGAAGTCCTTGACACACTAGTAAACCTAGAAAATTCGTAGGGTTTTAGTCCTATTACAAGTGGGACTTGGAAAACCCTAATATGGAAGGAAAGGGAGTCTGGCCGCCTCTGATGTGTCACCAGCTCATGGGTCTCTATCACACGTCTGCGATCGAGACTCTTCTGGTGTGCGCTCGATCGGACATGGCTACACTCGCTGCTTGTCCTCTCTGGTAGTGTGCTCGATCGCACTGCTAGAAACTCCAACTTTTCCCAAATTCTCTTTTTGAGCCTAAATCTTCTAGATTTTCTTTCTTCTCTTCCAAAAGCCTACAAAAGCATGGAAAACACATAAATGAACTAAAATAGCACAAATTAACCATACTTGAGGAATTAACACATATAAGTTTAAGGGCTAAAATATGAATATTTTGACACTTAACAATTTAGGTAAATAGACTTAATGTGAAAGATGATGGAAAATTGCTAGTTAGAATTTTTGTGGGTTATTGAAAGAAAAGTCACATTGTTTTGGACGCCAAAAATTCAATGAGTAATTTTAAATAGATTCATGTCAAGACACCTAAGTGCTAAGATGTAACCATGCATAGTAAGCCACTTGATTGACACCTAAGGTTACGCATGTTAGCCAGCATGCTTCCATTGCCTTCTCATTGAACACTTGGGCAACTAAGGTGTCAAGCTTACTTGACAGCAGGTGGGTAAAGTGCATGTGGGACAAATGTCCCACATTCGGCCAGCTTTTACATCTTATAAAGGGGAGCAATTTTCCCCCATTTGCTCACAGCTCAAGTGAGTGAGATGAGGGAGAGCACCGGAAGGGTGTGCTGGCAGGAAAAAAAAATAAAAGAAAAAAAAAAGTGAGGAAAGAAAGAAGAGAAAGAAAGAGGAGGAAGAAGAAATATAAAGAAATATATATATATATGAGAACTCTCCAAGGTAATATTTTCATATCTTTTATGGTATTTTTAGTATGAAGCGAAATTCCTAAATTAAATTGGGGCTTTTAGTGTATGAACACTTGAATTGCTTTTTGGAGGGGTTAATTATATTTAGAGTGTTAATTGACCATAAATTATTATGGGATCCATGGAAGTTGATGCTTATTGGGTTTAGATGCTAATATGTCTTATGATAATTACAGTGATCGTTGTAAATGTTTCTAAGCTTTTGATATTGGGAGTAAGTTGCTAAATTAAATGGCTTAGGAGGAGAATAATAGTATGTCTAGATACACTTCTTGATGATTTTACAGTAATAAGAATATTATAACCTTGGTATTTTAGTGTAAAGCAATTGGTTAAATTAAGGCTTTAGTGGATTTGATTATTAGAATTCTATGTGAGGCATATAAATCAAGCATGGTAGGGTTGATGTCACTATACTGTTTTTGACTAAGGCTAGACGATGGTAGGATAGAGATTAAAGTTAAGATCCTTAGCAACTAAAGTGATGCATGATTGAGACTTGAAAACGAATTGATGACTAAGGTACTTTTTACCTCCATTGTAGGAATTGTGAGTTGGATGCAGATTTAAAATAAGGGCATGCAATGCCAGGTAAAGGGACACAACATCAAAAACCCCAACAAATTTTATTATAAATCCTTGGAAAAATGTTGGGAATTTTATAAAGAATTCACTTACATGATTTTCAATTGCACTTCCTTTCATATTTTAATGCTAAGTTTTATTCAATCATATGTCATTGTTAAAGAATTTTACGTGTTACAGTTATCATATTTCATGATTTATGCATGACTGCAATTATGAATGAAAAGAGCTCTCAAAATTCATGGCATAACATATAGTTACAGATGAGCTTACAGAACATATGAAATATTATATGTGCATTCATAGTTATAAATGTTTAACCCGAGACACGATTATAGTGACGATCGGTACCGCATAGGGTAGCATGGCAAGCACACCGAAGGACGGTTACGAGAAGATGTGCGCTACCGGCCAGGTGGCCTTCACCTAGGAAAGTTCCCTACCTGGTAGCTCTCTCCTGTGACAACAGGATAAGTATATAGGTCCATGGGGACAAGACAACGTGCGCTGTTCACGGTAAATTTGTGGTATCGGGTGAAAGAGTAAAACAATTATTTTGAAAGGAAAGTAAAAGGAAGTGCTTACTCATTTTGCAACTATCATGCTTATTTTGTAAATTATGTTATTCTGCATAAATTGTTATTGTGTATGACATAAATTTTGACATAGAAATTTGCATAGCATCTTGGTGTTGTGGCTACTTACTGAGTTGTCGAACTCACCCCTTCTCCCTATACATTTTCATATTGCTCTATATATCGTAGTACTGAGGACATGGGTACCGGTGGGCCTCTTAGTTGTTAAAGATCCTATCACTGCTTTATGGACTAGCAAGAGCAGTAGCAGTAGAAGTGTCTGGGATTCCATTCTATAGTCTAGACAGCTTTGGATAAGCATAGACGGTGTAACTTTATTGCTTATGAGATTATTGAATACTAGCACTTTATGTGTTTGTGATTTTATAATGAAAGATTATAGTACTCTGGTGACGTTATGTTTATGTGGTGATCTTATATTAGGAGAAATATATATATATTAATAAGAATATGTTACAATTGCTCCTAATTGCTCTACCTCTAGAACTTGGGGCCTTACATAGATAGTTAGATACAATGTTATTCAATTTTGTAAAAAAAAAAATAAAAAAAATTCGACATTCTGTTTCTGCGAACAAGCGCACCTTGCGTGCGTTCGAGTGCATCACCACCATACACGCACACCTTTGCGTGTGTGTGATTGAGCGCAGTTACAATGCGATCGAGCGCACTCGGGCAGAGAGTCATGTGACATACGTTTAGGTCACTTTCCCCCATTCCCTTTTCATTTTTTACCTGCGCCGAAGAACACTCCCCGACCCCTTTTCACTCACTACACACTACAAGCTCGCCTCCACCGGCCTTCTCTCGCCACCACCGCACCTCCACGTCGCCGTTCACCCTCCGGCCGCCACTCACGGCCACACATCACTCACAACCCATTCCTCCATCGCCCATCTCCACCCTAACCCCCATGCTTACCCACCCCCTTTTTTCCCCAAATTTTTGTTGGTAAAGCAATCTGTGGGTGTTTCCCCACACATGAATTGCTTTTGTGGTTGGTTTATCTATTTATGTAGGGGTTGGGCCATTTTTGTAGTGGTTTTACAGTTCTAGCTCGTGATACTGCACACCAGGTGTTCAACGAAATTCCTGAACCAGGCTATACAATTCCTAAAGCTCGATCTCCGTCCTCTCAAGTCTCTGAAACTCAAGCCACTCCCTCCCAACCCACTTTTAAGTGGGGGGAGCTTCTTTTTGAGACGACCTTTGCAATTCGAGAAGACTTCCAACACCTTGAAGCTACTAGCTGGGCGGTTGAAGAATTCAAACGCCTTGGATTGAAGAGAATGTTACTTCCACTGCCTACAAGAAATTTATCACTCAGTTCTATAAGCATCTCTCTCTCGATTGCACCAGGCAGGGTGTCTTGTCCTTAACAGTTCAAAGCAAGGACATTGAGGTGACTTCCGCTGACATTGCCACTGCTCTAAAATGCAATGATGAGCACCCTCCAGAAGTAGCATCGTTTGAGGCACAACCTCCCAGGTTCTACGTTGCAGATATCATTGCCGACATGCGTGAGGGGAAATTTGTGGACAAATATAACAATGCTAGTAGCAGAGCCAAGATGCCTCCACGACTCTGGCTTGTGGACTCTATTTTGCATAGCAATGCATTTTCCTTGGGACACGAAGCTCAAAGGCAAGATCTATTCCTCCAAACACTTTACGCCTTTCATAAAGGTTTTTGGTGTTCCATTCAATTGATCATCTGAAGCCAGATTCACAAGTTTTGGAGTGGGGTGCATTTAGGAGGAGCTGAGAATACCAACTCATGGGGGTTGCCCTTTCCATATTTATTCACTCACATACTTTGGAAAAATGGCATAAAGGGCACCTTAGCAGATGGACCAATCACCAAGACCCTGCGGTTTGGCATAAGACAATGGAATCAAAGTTGTTCAAACATGCCAAGGGTACCTCAAGCACCAGCAGGTGAGGCGGAAGAGTTTGAGGAAGAGCCTATGGAAGTGGATGAACCTGTAGCTGAGCAAGACAAGGAAGAAGAGGAGGAGACTGTCACTATGGGCGCTGCACAATATCATTCCATCAGTGAAGAGATGGCCACACTTTGATCTGAGTTGGCATATCAAAGACGAGAGTCTGGGAGGAGAAATTCCTGGCTGACCAAAGATTAGCAAACATAGAAGTAATGATGCGGTCCATTCTAAACCAATTGACACCACCTTCATGAGCATCTTCTTCGGGATAGCAGTGAAAGGAGGACAACAGTCTGGCTAAAGACGTTAAACTTAGTGCTCATAGGAGGCACCCCTCAGTTTACCTTGTTATTTTTCTATTTGTTTTTCTGTTTATTTTTCTGTTTATCTTTAATTTCTTTTTGTTTCCTTTTTAGTTGTTTGAGTGTTTTACTTTTCAGGACCGAGTGTGCTTACGTTCAAGTTTAGGGGTGTGCTACGAGCCATGCTATTCCAGATAGTTTCATCCATCTCCCGGGTAAGATCTTTCCATGTTTTAAACACATTGGGGACAATGTATAATTTAAGTTTGGGGGTATGGGAGACACATTTACACACACATAGTCCTAATTTTTTTTAAAAAAAAAAAAAAGAAAAAAAAGAAAAAAATATATATATTTGCATGTTCATGTTTGTCTTAAATTTTGGTTAATCTGGGAGAATTGTGATTTGATTTCATTGGTGAGCTTAAAATTTTAAATACATGACCTGATGATAGAGTTTTTCTGTTTGGTTACTTACTTTGGGCAGTTGAGAATTCACATGTTTGATCTGATCTTACACAAGCACATTAGAACATAATTTGTAGGGTATGACATGAAAGTCTGATGTGTGTGTTTCTATGTCTTGGGTGAAACTTGATGATTTATTAGATGGATACTTTGGCATATATATATATATATATATATATATATATATATAAAGATCATTGAGAAACTTTTCACTTAGTAATTTGACTTCTTGCCTCAAAGCATTGAGTGTTCACGTCAAAATGTGAAGAATTTTGATTTGGTTAAAGTCATGGTTAGTTGGTTTTGTAGCCTTTTTTACTCGAGTTAATAGGTCCTTAGGGGTGTTTTACAACTATAAAACCACTTGGTTGGGGAGTCATTGACTTAACACTCGTTACATGGGTCAATTAGAAAGCTTAAGGGAACCAAACATGCACAGCCTGACTAAAAAAAAAAAAAAAGAGAGAAAAAGGAAAGTTATGCCATAGTTATTCATTCTAATGGAGATTTTAGTGAACCTTGAGATATTGAGATATTGCACATTAGACAAAATTGGAAGCTTCATATTTGTGTGCTAGTTCACTTTACACTGTTTCGAACTTGTGATGCCTTAGCCTTTTTTTGTTAAGTGATTAGACTTTAAAATTCCAATTTATTATGAAGATGAAGTTTATCTTTTTAAGCTTGCCAATGAATGAAAACTATGGTTTTCAGTGATACTTGAGCTTTGGATAATATGAACTTGTGCATAATGTTTGTGGGTAATATTCTTGGAACACCCTCACTAGACTTCACTCGTCCTCTAGGGAATTTCTAGGGGTTTAAAATGCTTGTTGCATATGCTATATGCAATCGTACATCCCACGAAAGATGGATTTATCTTATTGTTTTCCATTTTGTTTTTTTTTTTTTGTTTTAGTTTCGTATTGCTAAGGGGCTAGAAATATCTAAGTTTGAGAGTGTGATAAGTGCTAAAGTATCCATATTTTAGCCCCTTAATGTATATTTGTTAATTCCTTAGTCTGGTTAGTTTGTTCAATTTTATTTCCTTTTTGTATTTTCTTTGTTTTATAGGTTTTTGGAAGAAAATGAAGCATTTCTGGAAGTCTAAGGCTTAAACAACAAATTTGGGAAAAGATAATGGTTATGATAGTGCGATTGATCGCAGGGCATCTACACTCGAGCGCACTACCAGAGAAATGTCCAGAAGAGCGCAGGCTTGCGCTTGTTCGCACAAGAAGCAGCATCAATCGCATTTGCGATCGAGCGCAAAAGACACATGATCGATCATAGACCTATGATCAAGCGCACACGGGCCGTGATCGAGCGCACCCGTGCGTGAAGAGCAAGGCAGTAGCTCCCTATTTCGAAAAGTGTTTTTTTTCAACCCTTCAAAACCCTAGGCGAGCTAGAAGACAAAAGCTACAATTTCTAGGGTTTCCAAAGTGTTTCTAAGGCCTATAAATAGACCCTTAAGCCTTTAGAATAGATAGACAATTCCGTGGAGAAGAATTGAAGGCTCTTCAAGTTCAAGTTTTCGAGTTTATTCTTTTCCTTTCTATTTTATTTTTTGAAGATGTTTAACATCAAACTCATGTGTAACTAAACTCTTTAGTAGGGCTAGATTGAAGCCCTAATTATGTTTATTTAATATGTCAATGCTTAACTTGATTAATTCCTGTTTTATTGAATTCCTCATATGTGTGTGCCTGATCAACATATACATGTGGTATGAATTAGTTAATTAAATCAATTTGGATGATCGAGTCCTAGGTTTAATAGAATAACAAAAGAACCTCACAACGGGTTCTTGGGTTAATCAACATGGGGAAGAGGGAGTAGACACCCATGCCCTAGGCCTCATGTGTTTGTCGATTTCCCTAGATTTATGCTTTCTTAAAGAACAACTTAGTAGACACCCATGTTAAATCCTTTGAGAAAGAAAAGAGTTAGAGTAGACACCCATGCCTAATTTGTTGCTTAGGGAAATCAATAGCTTCAGGAATAAACACCCATGCTCTTAGGTTGTCAAACATTAAGTATTCATAATATGATTGGATCATTGTCATATTGTTATCTTATCTAAGTGTGATTAGTGGTGGATATCAAAGCCCTACCTTTTATCATTATTGAATCAAAATCAACCTTTTAACTTGTTTTCTTTTCTGAATTTAATTTTAAACAAAATTTACTAATCCTCGTGGGAATGATCTCGTACTTGCACTCTATGCTACTGTTTTGACCTTGTGCACTTGCGACTTTAAACGTACATTTATTTGCCTATTAATTTAGGTAGATACTTGCACAACACACATATATAAACCCCTGTCTCCAATTTTGTGACTTTTCGCACATGGTATACGATGTGCAAAATACTACCTGAATTAATAGATAATATTTAGTACGTTTTCACTCGCGAGTGCACAAGATCAAAACAATAGTATAGTGCAGCAAGTACGAGATCGATCCCACAAGGATTGTGATTTTGTTTTGAATTAATTAAAAGATCAACTTGTCACGGAATTGATATTGTGAAAAAGAAATAAAAAGATCTAAAGATAAATGAAAAGGTAAAGGTAGGGCTTTGATATCCACCACTAATCATGCTTAGATAATATAACAATATGCCAATGCTTTGATCATGTTATGCATATCTAATGTTTGTCAACCATAGGGCATGGCGTATACTCCTAAGGCTATAGATTTTCCTAAGCAACGAGTTAGGCATGGCGTATACTCTAACTCTTTTCTTTCCTAAGAGATTTAGTATGATTTATATTAAGTTGTTCCTTGGGAAGGCATATATTCTATGGAAATCGACAAACACATGAGGCCTAGGGCATGGAATATGCTCCTGGTTTACCATGTTGATTAACCTAAGAACCCGGTGTGGATTACTTTTGTTACTTATGTTAAACCCAAGACTCGGCCATCCAAATTGATTTAACTAATTAGTCCATACCACATGCATATAATGGCCAGTCACATACATATGAGAAATTCATGAAAATAGGAATTAATCAAATTAAATATCACAACATGATTATCACAAAGCGCCAATATTGAAATATTAAATAAACATAGTTAGGGCTTCAATATAGCCCTTTTTAAGAGTTAGTTACACATAATTAAAACCAAAAGAAAAGAGAAGGGAAAGAAAGAACTAAAAACCGCTAATAGAAGTAGCCCCCAATCCTAGCCCCAAAGTTGTCTCCTTCTAATTGTCTAAGGATGATTTTAATTGTGAGGCTTAGAGGTATATTTATAGGGTTTAGGAGAGTCTTAGAAGCCCTAGTAATCCTAGGAAATTCGGAGTTTTAAGTCCTAGTCCAACTAGGGTAAAGAAAACCTAAGTCCAAATCGGAATAGGATTCAACCAAAATTGCGGTCCCACATTGCGGCGTGATTTTGGCATTGCGACGCTCCGAATTGGGGAAATTGTATTTCACAATGAATTGTATTATTTTGAGTTAGCTTTCCAATGCCTTCTGAATCACCTCAATCGGATATCTGAGCTGAAAGTTATGGTTAAAAGACTGAGACATGTTCAGAATCCAATTTTGCATCCAATCCGATTTGACTTCAATTTGAGAAATTCCGAATTAATCATTTCCTTTATTTGATTAAACTTTAACCATGATTGGTTAAGCTTAACCATATCTTCTAGTTCTTCCCAATTTGCCCTTCAAGCTTGTAATTTTTCTAGAAACACTTTCTTTTCTTCCAAAAGCCTAAAAAAACAAAGAAAATACAAAAAGGAAGTAAAATGGCATAATTAACCAAAACCAAAGGATTAAAACATGCAAGTTAAGGGCTGAAAATAGCACTTATCAGTATAACTATGGGGCAAGAAAGCGATTCGCATGTGTTTCAATAGTTTCTCCTAACTATTAATCTTCTCTTTGCCTTGTCGCACCCTAATTTGCTGAAGTTGTTGCCACCATGCAGCAACTTTTCCCTGGAATGAATTTACCGCCAAAGAGATTCGTCGTTCATCAAACACCCATTTGAAGTCAAGAACCTCTTCAACAGTAACCACCCAATCAAGGAACTCTTCACGTTGCAAGGAACCTAGGAATTCTGGGATGTCGAGCTTGACGCCTGCTTCCCAGGGAATAGCATGAGCTTGTGTCGTAGAAATTACCTCCGCACTCCGCGCATCGTAAAAAGGATTGACAGGTTCACTCTCAACAATAAATTCGTCTTCCACCCCTCATACTATGGTCTTGGTTGACGACGACGACTGTTCGGACCACCCATGTCGGCAAAGTGATCGGTAGGGACTCTGTGTTGGGCGCACACCCGCTCCCTCTTCTACACGGCTATACCACCAAACCTCTCCTCCATGTGCTGCAAACGAATCTCCGGTTGATCGTTATGTGCTTCCCCTGTGCGCACGTACACTTCGTTCGTGTTTGCAAGATGGTTGCCCCTCCTCATAATGGAAAGTAACTTGAGATCTGATACCAACTGATGCAGCGCAACGTAGTGGGTTGCAAAGATGCATTGTAAGAAAGAAGAGATAAATATTTCTAGATCTCGAGTCTATCAAGAATCTAAGAAATCTTCTCAAAACATTAGAACGTATCTAGAATTTGAGGCAAAACATCAAAGAAACCCAACTCTAAGACTTCTTATTGATAAAACTAACAAAACACATCAAAGCTATGTTCTGGAGGTTATAAGAATCTATTTATAGCCCCTAAACTCCTAACCCTAACAGTAAAAGGAAATTAAGCCGGTTTAGACTTCTATGCTAGCCGTTCAGATGGGACATTCCTCCATTCGGACGGTCTCTAAATAAACTGGAAATTAAATACGTAAAACAGCTGGCAGTTCGGATGGAGCATGCCCTCGTTCGGATGGTCAAAACATAAAACTAAAACTAAGTACAAAACTAAAAACGGAAACATAATATAACATAAGGGCATTTGAACGGGCTACAAATGGACGGCTCAGGTTTTACTTTGGGGACCTCCCAGAAGTAGCCCATTCACTAGTTGTCTGAACGACAACTTTTGGACAGCTTTTCTTGCAAATACTTGTAACCTTGTCATGTCACCTTGGCTGGTACGGTTATGTGAGGTGCTTTTTACAATCACATCTGCCCTGATCTTCTATATGAACTTGCTAGAGCTCTGGCCTACATTAGAAAGCATTTTATTTAAGTCTGTGTAAACTATGTGGTGGCGTCCGGAAGAATAAGTAAGGCACCCATATGCAAATAGGATTAATAAACCCTAACTGCCTCTCCCATTCGGACGTAGATTCGTCCCATTGGGACATTGCACTCCCATATCTGCTATGTCGGCAAATTCGTTTGGGCATCCCTACCTATGGGATATTGTGGGAGTGCTTCAGATCTGAACCGTTCGCTTCCTGTTTGGACATCCCTACCAAAGAGATGTTACTAGCACGCTTGTCGTTCGGACATATTAATGTCAAGTTCAAAAATTAGTTATACCGAACTAGCATGTTGGCTAATCCATTTGGACTCCTTTGGTAACAACCACTTTTTGTCACATACGCCATCAGGACATCTTTTGTCTTGTCCAAACACCCAGCTCTATACTTTTCTTGTTTTTGCAGTTTCTTCAAGATTCTTTAACAGCATACCTAAGTACATGCTATCGAAATCCCCAATTGTAGCTTTGTACTATTCATAAGTTTTTCTCCAGTAAAACTAGATTCATGTGGCACATCAAATTGTGAAGCAATGTTACTATCAAGTTTATCTACAAGTTTAGATTTTTCAATTTTCAAGGAACCACAAACTGTAAAGTTATTTACTTGCTCATGTAAAGATTCATTTTCAAACATTACTTCATTCAACTATTTAAGCATACAATTATTCTTTTTCTTATGTTTAACACATTCTTTAAATAGTTTATTGTGGGCCTTTTGGAGATCAAGCTCCTCATTTGATTCACTCAGAGATCCTTCATTGCATGTCTCAGTCCACATAGTAGGCTCAATCTTACTAGGATCTACACCTTTCACATTGTTAAGGAATCAAAAGAGTCTGTTTTGGATTCACTCTTTGAATCCAAACAGATCCGAATCACTCTCTAGCATTATCCTTATCTCTAGCATTATCCTTATCTATAGCACTATCCTTATCTTTAGCATTATCCTTATAGTTATTTTTATCTCTTCCCTTTTAGTGTTCTAGTTGTATTTGTTCTACTTGTTTGTATTGTATTAGTTCTTCTAGTTTGTATCAAGTTTGGGTTTGTCAAACTTGATTAAAATTGTAATTCTTTGCCTATATATACAATGAGAACGAAGCTGAGACTTCATTCCGCCAAAAGCAAGTTTACTCTGCTTTCTTTCACATATAAGCAAGGAAAGCCAGAGATCTAACCTTCCTTTCCGCTTTCGAGTCCTTAGAGTTATGAGACTTGATTCATCACTCATTCACGCATTAAGGGCCTTGCCATTAGCTTTTAGAAAATTAGGACACTCTATCCTAATGTGACCATAGCCTGAACACTCAAAGCATTGAACGCCGCGGGAGTTCACATCTTTTTTGGGCTTCTCCCCATTACTTTGGGTCTCTCCTAGGAATTCACCTTTAGTAATACAAACTTAAGGGTTCTTGGAACCCTTGTTGGTTTTTAGGAATTTCCTAAACTTCTTGGACAACATAACAATAGCATCTTCATCAAAAGAAGTTTATTCAAAGGACTCAACCACCTATTTCTTTCCCTTACCCTTGCACGCTTTTAGAGCTAAGCACTTCTTCCTAGGTTTGGCAAATGACACCTCAAAGGTCTGAAGTGACCCCACAAGATCCTCTATCTCATGGAATCTACATCACCTATGGTAGTCACCTTCTGTAAAGCTCGGAAATTTAACGAAATGAATAAATAAATTTCGTGTGCCTTCCATAGACTCATTTACCACGTAAATAAGTCACAATAGATCCATTTGAAACTCACCATATTAATTAACAAAAATAATATGGGAGTTAAAAGAAGAATTTTCCATAGTAACTAACATGTACTTAACAGGGAAAAACTACCATACACAACTATCAGAGTAAAAGAAATGCGGAATATGAAATGAAATATACTAATTTGAGTTACATTACAAATCCTCAATACATTTTTGAGCATAAATCTAAGAAACCTCTCTCACAAAACAACCTTACAAATACTACAACCAAAAATAAAGCCAACAGTCTTCACTAAGACTCCTCGCTCGTTCTCAAGCCTGATGAAAGACTTTAATCTGTTATCTCTGCTGTAACCTACAACGTTTCCTTGACAAGAAAATGTCCGACCCGTGGAAAGAAAATAACAACTGGCTATGTTCACGGCTTAGTAAGTAATGTTAGAATATTATATTTCTGTAGTATTTATGTGACTAAATATTCCCGTAGTATTCTCAATATATTACGAAAATATTCTCCACATATATTATTGCAATATTTGATACTGAATTTATTATTGTAAATATGTTGATTTTACGTGATTTTGTAATAATTGTATTTCCTTTCTTTTAGGGCCTTATTCAACTATAAATATGTCATTCTATTGTACAGTTGAACAAACATCAAAAATGCAAATTTCTTCTCTGCAATTATCTTTCTGTTGTCGTTTTTCTACTTGGTATCAGAGCCACCGTTTTCTTAGTGCCTCTTTTAAGCCTCTGCGTATAATTTTCTTTTTTAGTTTGAGCGTTCTTTTTGGTGTTTCTTTTTGTTTCAACAATACACCAAATGCTTGTTATGGTTGTTTTTGTATGTGACAGAAATTGTAGAGGTATTGTTGCTCAAAATTGGAAAATCTGTGAAGAAACGAAACTACCATGCACCTCCACCACCCAGCACGCCCCGCCATGCCTCTGATACTCTCTATGAGTGTGAGTTTCACGCGCCCCACTCTCTCTATGCGCCACACACACACCAGATCTACTGCCCCACGCCACACTAGATCCTTGCCCGCTGGTTTATATTGCTTGCTGTCTACCGCGTCACACTGGATCGCTGCTCGCAGGTGCACCATAGCTGCTATGCGCGCGTCACATCAGATTGTTCCCTGAGGCTGTACTTGCACCTCCGCCACACCTGATTACTGCCCTCAGGTTTATTTAATTAATATTTTCCCTTTTCCCCAAAAAAAAAAAGTCTACCAATCTTGATAATGTAGTCCATCCTATTGACAATATTTTAGACGGTTCCAATTATATGCTGTGGGTTCAAAATATAGGAGTTTTTTTTTAGAGGGAGAAGATTATAGAGTTATGTTTATGGAGATGTTGTTGCACCCACACAAAAGGAAGGCGAATCAGCCGACAAATTTTCCAATCGAATTATTTCTTGGTTTATGAACACTTTAGTTCCTTCCATTAACAGTTTGCTCCCCAAGCTTGGAAATGTAAAGGCTGCCTGGGAGTTTCTGGCAAAGCGATACAATTGCACTTATGATGCCTCACTAGAGTTTCAGATTGAAACTAAACTCTATCAGACAAATTAGGAGCTAGGTTAGTTTATTGCTGATTTTTATTCTCAAACTAATAGTCTTTGGGAGCAATTATCTGCTACAGATCCTCAATTGAAGTATCTTGAAGATGTTGAAATATTCCCAAAGTATCGAGATCGTCGTAAGTTTATGCATTTCATGATGGCTCTTTGTGCGGATTTTAAACCCACCCGGGCTTCTCTCTTACACCGCACTCCTCTTCCCACAATAGAAGGTACTGTAACAGAACTTATGTCTGAAGAGACTTGACGGTCCACTATGCACCTGCAATCTCCCGATATGGTTGTTGCTATTGCATGTCAAAGTGTTCCTAAATTTACTCTTGGACGATCCACACCACAGTCGTCCTTCAAGAAGTTAATTTGCAACTATTGCAAACAGCCTGGTCACTCTATTGCGAATTGCTACAAGCTTCAAAACAATCATCAATCATAGGCTGCTTTCCAATAGACAGTCACAATTGTTTCATCTAGTTCCTTTGCACCTGCATCTAACACTGAGGGTCCATCACAATCCTCTGCTTTCACTGCATCTGACGTTGAGGCATTAATCCATCAAGTTCTATCTCGTTCCTCTATTGCCTTGTCCATCACATCAGGTAAAAATTCATGGTTTATAGACTCTGCTTGCTGTAATCAGATGACCTCTAATCCTATTTTATTTTCCCAAAAGTCTACCCTTTCTCCCAATTCTACCATTTATACTACTGATGGTTCTAGGTCACCTGTTAGTCACATTGGGTCTATTTCTTCGCCTAATCTGTCTGTTGATAACACATACCTCGCTCCCCAATTGTCATTAAATCTTCTTTCAGTTGGCCAACTTTGTGAACTAGGTCTAGAGTTGACATTTTCTAACAAGGGTGTTGATGTGCAGGATCCGCAGACGAGTCAACTAATTGGGACCAGACATAAGATTGGACGCCATTTTAGCTTTCGTTTTTGTAGACTCCTACTCACTTGACAGCTGCTGTCATAACATTCAATGTCTCTTTCAGCTTATGGCATTCTCGTTTGGGTCATGCTTCTCTACCACGTGTCCAACTTTTTACATCTAAAGGCCATTTAGGATCATTAGATTTAAAGCCTTTTGATTGTGTTTCTTGTCATCTTGGAAAACAAACACGTTGATCTTTTAATAAAAGTGAGTCTTTGTCTCCTGCACCCTTTGATTTGGTTCACTTTGATATTTGGGCCCTGCCCCTATTCCCACTGAGGGGGGGTCTCATTATTTTGTTATTTTTCTTGATGATTATTCTCGTTATAATTGGATATATTTATTACAACATCGCTCTGAACTCACTCAAGTTTATTAAAATTTTCATCAAAAGGTACAAACCCAATTTTCTCGTACCATCAAAAATTTTCATTCAGATAATGCTATGCAGTATAATGAGAAATATTTTCAAAATTTTTTAAAACAAAATGGGACGCTCTCTCATTGTTCTTGACTTTACACTTCTCAGCAAAATGGGCGTGCAGAACGCAAACATTGTCACATCTTAGACACTGTAAGAGCTCCTCTCATCTCTGCCTCACTTCCTGAACATTTTTGGGGTGAGGCTACTCTCACTGCTATTTACAGGATTAATCGTGTGCCTTCCCTGACTATTCACAACCAAACTCCTTATGAGCGCTTGTATGGTAGCACACCTAACTATTCTTTGCTTCGCGTCTTTGGTTGTATTTGTTTTATCACTCTTCCTCCACATGAGCGTACCAAACTTGAACCCCACTCTCGCTTGTGTTGTTTCCTTCGTTATGGCATTACTCAAAAAGGTTGTCGCTGCTATGACCCCATTGCCCGACGACTTCAGATATCTCGTCAAGTGGAGTTCTGGGAACATAAAATGTTCACCAGTCAAATGTCTTTTCTGCATTTCTCCTCCACATATTATTGTGTCTTCATTGAGCCCTCCATTGTCTTATTTCCTAGATCATCTGCAGATAACTCAAGCTCAATGAACAAACCTTCTACGGTTGCTCCTAATTCGCCTGATTCGACTATGGATCATCCTGCTACATCACACACTCCCGAGCCTTCCCATGAACCTCGTCACTCCGATAGGGTAAGAGCACCACCTACCAATCTCCATGATTATCTCTGTTCTTGCTACTCTTCATGAACCTCACTTTTATTGTGAGGCTAGTGCTGACCCTATTTGGTAGAAAGTTATGTTTGATGAACTAGATGCCATTTCTAAAACCCATGCATGGGACTTGGTGGATTTGCCTCCTGGGAAGTTTGTAGTGGATTTATAAAATTAAGACTCGTGCAGATGGATCTGTGGAATGCTATTAGGCTTGTCTTGTTGCGAAAGGCTTTGCTCAGGATGGTATTCACTATAAGGAGACTTTTGCTCCTATTGCTAGACTGACCTCTGTTAGATCCTTACTTGCAGTTGCTGCTGTTCGTCATTGGCAATTATTTCAAATGGATGTTAAAAACGAATTCCTCAATGGTGATCTTACGGAAGAAGTCTATATGCACCCACCACCTGGCTATCACCATCGGCTACACAAAGTTTGCAAACTCCATCGGGCACTTTATGGTCTCAAGCAGGCTCCTCGTGCTTGGTTTGCCAAATTCAGTGATGTGGTTGCTCAACAAGGCTTTGTTTCTAGTTCATATGACTCAACCCTCTTTCTTCGGACTACTGATACTAGTACTATCCTTATTCTTCTCTCTATGTAGATGATATGATTATAATTGGTGATGACATTTCAGGCATCCGTGCTCTTGAATCCTTCCTTAGCCAAAATTTTGAAATGAAGGACTTGGGGACACTTAGCTACTTCCTTGGTCATGAGGTTATTTCGTGTAATGATGGTTATTATCTCTCTCAAGCCAAATATGCATCTGATCTACTTTCTTGAGCGGATCTGACAGACAGTAAAACAGCAAGCAGGCCCTTGAGATCAATGTCAAACTTCTAGCCACGGATGGTGAGCCTTTATCAAATGCTACTCTCTACAAGCAGCTAGTAGGTAGTCATATTTATCTTACTGTTACACGGCCTGATATTGCTTATGCTGTTCATTCGGTGAGTCAATTTATGAGTGCACCTCGATCTACTCATTATGCTGATGTTCTTCGCATTTTGCGCTATGTCAAGGGTACTATGTTTCATAGTCTTCACTTCTCTTCTCATTCATCTCTCGAGCTCCGGGCCTACTCTGATGATGATTGGGCTGGTGATCCCACTGATCGTCGCTCCACCAGTGGATATTGTTTCTTACTTGGAACTTCTTTAATTTCATGGGGCAATAAGAAACAATATGTTGTTGCTCGATCTAGTACTGAAGCTGAGTATCGTGCTCTTGCTGACACTACATATGAACTTCTATGGTCACGATGACTTTTGTTTGACATGGGTGTTCATCAGTCCACTAGTTCTCCTATCCATTGTGACAATCGGAGTGCCATACAGATTGCTCATAATTATGTTTTCCATGAGCGCACAAAACATATCGAGATTGATTGTCATTTCATCCGGCATCATCTTCAGCGTGGTATTTTACATCTTCATTCTGCCACCTCTGCAAATCAATTAGTTGACATTTTTAGCAAATCTCATCCACTTGGACGACTCAATGATCTTATCTCCAAACTCAAGTTGGCTTCGCCCCCTAGAGTTTGAGGGGGATATTAGAATATTATATTTCCGTAATATTTATGTGACAAAATATTCCAGTAGTATTCTCAATATATTACAGAAATATTCTCCACATATATTATTGCAATATTTGATACTGAATTTATTATTGTAAATATGCTAATTTTATGTGATTTTGTAATTATTGTATTTTCTTTCTTTTAAGGCCTTATTCAACTATAAATAGGTCATTTTATTGTACAATTGAATATACATAAAAAATACAAATTTCTTCTCTACAATTATCTTTCTGTTGTCATTTTTCTACAAGTAAGATACTTCAGAACCGAGTTGATGCTGTGAGCCCAACTTTCAATGCAATAAAACAATGATTCCAATTGTATTGAGGATTTGTAATGTAAATGTAACTAAAATTTTTTTCCTAATATTTATGTGTGTGATGGTGATCAAATGAACTTGTTACTAGTCATTGAAGTGTTTAAATAGTTATACATTAAAGGAATGGAGAGTTTATCATGATGTTTTTGTCGGCCCAGTCATCAACCGCGCGTTGTGGGGAACATTGGATACTACATATGAAATACACTATTATTGCACAGAAACATAGTGGGCTATGTATCCAGTAATTCCAAATGATCTATCTCATGGTGTTTAATTAGTTGCAATTTTTTAGTTTAGAGTCTGTCAGTTTATATGGTTACCTGAATCTGGACGTACAAGAGATCAGCTGGGCTTCTTTTTGCTTACGATTTACGAGATAAAGAATGTGTTCCTATAAAGGCAGACATGCACGCGTTCGCATGAGTTTGAAAAATTATTAGAATTTCTGCATGTAATTTTTGGAGCACTCAGTCACCTATTTTGGTTAAATCATGCAATTACTGAGGAAAAGTGCATCAATTAAATTTCCTCTTTTTCGGTCAATTGGACCTGATTTTAACGAGAGTGACTATCTGTATTCACCTTCCTCCCTGTCTCCTATGGCTCCTCTCTTGATCAATATTGTCACCTGGTCCACTTAGTTAAAATGACTGGCAACTAATATTATTCACCTAATTTGATGAGTATTTTATCTGTTTTGATGGAGCAAGAAAGTGGAGAAATTCATCAAATCATGAGGTACATACATAATAGCTACGACGTCGAATAAGCATAATTATTCGTGAAAACAACATTACCCTTGCTTGAATACCGTCTCGGTAACCGGTGTTGGTGTCTATCCATGACAGAATTAATGGCAATTTATAATTACATAAATAAAATTTAAAATTTCTTTTAAAAAATAATATAAAGTTATTAGGGACCGCATGAAGTTGTTGATAATAAATTATCAACAACTTGTTACCAGCGACGGCTTTTGTCATTGCTGAAAACTTGTTATCAACAAAACCCCCTATGTGGGTTTAGGTTCTTTTTTGACGGGATTACTGCAACGACTTATTAGCAATAACTTTGAAACTTTTAATAATGATTTTTTATCGTCTCAGTACGCCAAATTTATTAATTATAGTGAGAAAGTTAAGTATCACTTCTCGTAGGTTGATATTCTAAATGCTAAATAATAAGTTAATTATCATAACATTTTGACTGATTGAGTTAAAATATTGAAATTGAAATGATAAGATTTTGCACCCAACCCAATAATTTGTTACACCCTAACGTGACATGTAATGTCAAATCTGAGAGACCCATTGGGCTAGAGTTTGTAACTGGCCAAAAAAAAAAAGTAGAAGATGGTCAGTTTTGTCAATAAAATTGTTGAAATTTTTTAATCAAACTTTGAAAAACTTGACAAATGGAGAGAGATTTTAGATCCCACAAATATGAGTGGAACAGTGGGGTGGTTACCTCATTATAAAAGGTGTGCCAGAAAGAGAGTCGCCTTGAGAGATTTAGAATAGCATAATGATGTCTTACAATACCAAGTTGTGGCTGAAAACAACGGGGATTTATTCTTTCGTCTCATCAAAGCTTCTCAGCCACATCACTTGTCTTTTACTTTCGTGGGTTGTGTGAGGGATGAGAGAAAGAGATTCATTGTATCATTGTTTTTGTTTTTATTCGAAAAGGCGTGTCAAGGATATGATAGTATATGTTTACCGAGAGTTACAGAGAAATGATCTAAACAGTACAAATTGCAAACACTCTATCGAGTCTAATTAAGGTTTAACCTGACTTAAATTCATCATCACATCAGTAAAACTCAATATAGCTAATACTAATATGATTAATAATTTATAGATGTCATTCGGTCATTAAGAAAAAAATGTTTGTCTGGCTTCACACCTACTCACACACTTTTAAGTTATATATATCTATTAAGTTTAAAAGAGATATATTATTTCTCTATCTTACATTTATTTTTGTTTTAAATCAACCATTAAATCTATAAAACTTCTCCCCCTTCCGCCCTTGCACCGGGTGCCAGTAGTTTACTTGATGTTCTTAGCCCAGGTTGCCTCCTCCCTACCCTTTCTCTGCCGCCCCTTCTTCTTTGTTCCGCTTTTGTCCTTGGTGGGGCTCTCTGGTTGTTTTATGCTCCTTTTCTTTTTGTTTTTTTGCTTTGTTTTTGGTGTGATGTTCTTGTAGTCTTGCTTGTGTGCCACTCGGTGTGAGTGCTGATTTTGAGGGTTTTCTTTCAAACTCCCTCCAATTTTGTTTTGTGTTCGCCGCCGATCTCCTCCGCCCGCTCTGCCGCCCACCGTCCGATGTTGGGTCTTTCCTCGTGCCCCTCCAGCGATGAGCTTTAACGTCCCCTGCTGCGATGGTTTTCCGGCTAGTGCACAATTGGCATCACGCTGCGTGTGTCTGTTCCCGTTTGTTTTATTTTCCTTGTACTGTCTTTGTTCATGTTTTTTCCCTGTATGCATTTTATTCTTGTTATTTGCTTGTAATAAGGCCCTACCTCTTTGGTTTGCCCACGTTTTATTTCGGTTTTGTTGCTTCTGTTTTGTAATAAGGCTTGGCCACTCAATCTGCCTGCTTGGATGTGAACTGAACTTTGGTCCAGATCTCTTAAGTTGTGGATGTAAATTTTAGTCCAAACCTTCGAGTTGTGGACGTGAACTTCATCCTGGCTTTTAGGTTGAGGAGGAATTTGTGCTACCTATGCGTTGGGTTGCGTCTATCTTATGCAAATCTGTTATTTCAATTGAAAACTAGTCATAGGTTAGCGGAGGTTTTAGGTAATGTTGTATACTTATAGCTTCGGCTAAAATTTGCATTTTTAGGGCTTTGTGTTCATGCGATGTAAGAACTTTATGCTCGTGATTATTATCAATGAAATTGGAATGTATTTCTTTCAAAAAAAAATCTATAAAACTTATTGAAGACGGATGATCTCATTCTCAATTTTTTCAAGAATATAACCAGGAAAAAAATAATAATAATAATAAATAAATAGAAGGATAAAGATTAATGGGCATGAATTTGGTCATACTCGATCACAATAGAAAAGTTGATGGACAAAGAATAATGGGTATCAATTAATGAACAATCTGATTCAAAAGGAAGCAAATCCTACAAGGGAACGACCAATTATCATGCAACGGCTAACACAAATAAGACAATTACAATCGAATCAAGTAATGGTAGGGTCAAATCGAGCAACGGTTTTTTTTTTTTTTTTTTTTTTGTTTTTTTCCTTGGTTGTCACGATCTTATTACATTCAATGCGGTACCCCATGTAATGAATCTAATTTATTTTATCTTTATAATAGTTTAAACGGCTAGTACTAATCTCTTTGTATTTAATTAGTTATATTGAAAAAATATTTTTATCTTTTTACTTCTGGAGTGAACAAAAATACACTCTAATAACTAAATATTATCTAGTTCATTTAAATAATCATAATTCATTACTAAGTCTTTATAACTGATTGCAAGTTTGCAACAGAATTTAGACTTTTTTTTTTCTTTTTTTTTTTTTAAATCTTTTTTGAAACAAACATCATCAAATACATTAACCAGAGCACTAATCATGGCGACTCACATAGTCGTGTCTTCCTTTGGACCTTTGGTTCTTCCTGCCCGTCCCTTAGACCTACATTCTTTGTAAAATGATGTTTTATTAGCGAAAAGGGGTAGAATCTTATGCTTGAAGTTTGATTTACCACTTACTTGCTCCAAGAACAGTACCCTCTTTTTTTCCTCTCCTCTCAAAGCTTTCACCTTCTCTTCTCTTTTTCTCTTTCCCTCTCTTTTTTCTCTTCCTCTAGGTGGCTGCATGGTCGTGGGAATGAAGGGAAGGGTGGCTACATGCAGTGGCGGATCCAGACAATTCATATTCTAAGGACTACTAAACTAAAAATATGATAAACGTAATTTTAAATAAAAATTGAGTAATTCACATAATATATGCATCACAAAAAAAGATATCTATAAAAGTTCAAAAATATGTACTCAAATTGATATATTAGAAATGTAACATATTGGCACTATATCAAAAAGATAGAAATACAAAAAAAAATGTCTAGAACTAAACTTTACGGTCCCTTAGAGTTACAAAATCATCAAATATCGAATCTAAATCGAAGTTCTCAGCAATTTCATTTTCAATATAGAGAACTAAATTGAAAGACGCTATATCGACTCCAAAAACTGGTTTATCACAATTTATATGAAATTAATACTATGAAGTAATAAACAATTCAAACACCAAAATATGTAAAGCGATAAAGAGACAAACACATATATTTTGGTTACGAAGAGGAAACCTTTTCGAAACTGATCTAAAAGTAAAACCTATCCGGGGCAGCCAAACCCAGGAAATCACTATCAAAAGATTACAGACACCATGAACGCTTATAACCCTTTGCAAGACCTTGGCCCTGTAAAATCTACAGGTCTACAACTCGTCTCCTTCCTCACAATCTTCTTCAACGTGACTCTCTTTTACCGAACACTTCCGATAGACTTCTCAATCGTAGATTTATCAAAGGAATAACTAAAAGTCTAAGAGATTCAATTTAACGCTCACCACATATGATCTCTCTTAGCACAGCCTCCAACGAACTCTCTGGGGTGAAAATTCGTACCTCTCTATTTCTATAGAGGTGTATTTATAATAGCCCCACAATCCCTAGACCTAGGACATAGTTTGAAATCCTTTAAAACTGTTATAGGTATGGGATGTCCGGGCCTTGTGAGCAAGCAAAAACAGGCTTGCTGGAATTGGTGTCGGACAGCCTGTTCGGACACCCCCTGCATGACATTTCGTTGGTCCTTGATAAACAGCTTTGATCGATGAGTGTTTCTAGTCCAATTGAGCTAAAACTTTGTAGGGACGTTCATGACACATGAATATACATTATGAACGGTGGAGATTTGATTCTGAGCATTCTATGTCAGTATTTGAGCTCATGGGCATTAGCCTTTGCATTTTGGAACCAAATTAAGCCAACACAAGAACTAACATAAACTATTTGTAAGAAAATCATCCTCCATTTTATTGTGAAGTTGTGTTTTAACAATTTTCACCTTGATTTTGATTTTCTAAGAACCCAGCCGAACGCAAAAGGGCCAAAACAACCAAAGTTACCAAACACCAGTTATGGCGAGTGCTCAAAGAGGGAGAGAATGAGAGATGGGGGCTATGGTGGATGGAGCGTCCAAGAGAAAGAGAGAGAGAGAGAGGCTATAGGCTATCAAACTTTTTTTTTGTTAAATCTTTGGGAGGTGCTGTCTCTTGGGGTAGGAAAAAAGTTTTTTTTTCGTCTTTAATTAGGCCATGTCTATTTTGCATGCACAAACGACCCCATTCAAAAGAGACTAGACTTGTTTGATCACACCATCTTCTAAAAAAGATGCATCTGTCTTATCTATATATTGTTTGAGCATGTGTAAGTCCTATTCGAACTAGGTTTTTAGTAAGAGTAATGTTAGGGACCATTTTTTTATCCCCTTTTTATCCTCTTAAAGCTGATATGGCTTTCAAAATCACAATTGAATCAAAATTCAAATAAGATTTATCTAAAATTTAATGGTGATTTTAAAAGTCACATCATTTTCAGGAGGATAAAAAGATGGTCCATAGCATTACTCTTCCAGTAAACATATTAGGCAGAATTGGAGCATACATCATGCAACATACAGTAAAACAGATATATTTTTTACTACGAGTTTCGAAATTGTGCATATGAACCAAATTTGAAAAGCTATTTTTGAAACGCACGTCGTAGCCACCAGCAAATTCACTTTTTTCCCATCTAGATTAGTATTTTCAATGTTTTTCTTTCCTTTTTGAAATATATTTTGAACTTTAATATCATAATTGCTCTAATAATTACTTGCTTAAATATTCTAACATGTACCATGTATTTCTCTTAAATTTTACTATTACTATATTCAAATTTATATTTTAAATTTACCATCTTTATAACACCACAATTAGGTCCATGGATCCTCTTGTGTGCTCTTCTTTTGATGGTATTATATATATTTATCTGCGGGGATGATCATAGCTTTCATTCTTTTTGTAGTGGCTGATACAGTAATCCCTCATGATGACATGCATGCAATGGATGCATGAATATGTAGGTTGTAGTATACATGCATGGATCTCCAAGGTGTCCTTTTACTGCACGGACTCTTTTAAATTTAATTTCCTTGCCAAAGTTGCTTGAAAATGACTTCCTTATCTAAAGTGTTACCAAGCCACAGCCAGTGAATTTCCTTGAACGTGAAAGAAAGAAAGTGATGGCAAATGAGAGATAATGTCAAACATTGTATTTGGCTGTGACATGACCACCAAAAAGTTACGTAACAATTGCATGAATTTGGTCTTAAAATGCGAATGTCTAAGAAAGGAAAAGAGGTCTTGCTGAGAAAGCGATTATTACACATAATTCATTCAATTTAAAATTAACAAGGATGATGATTCAATAGCTCAAGAAAAATTTTAAGTGGTTAGAACATCTACTAGCTAGGGCCATTTTTAAGTGGTTAGGGTGTGGGTTCGAATATTTGGATTCTCATTGATAGGGGCGAAACAACCCTTTGGCTTGGGCCATTTTTTGTTTTTTTCCCTCTCAAGCTAAACGTTCTAGTTCCACCCCTGCTCATTGATGCTCTGATGGGCTGGTTTATGCTATGGTTCAGTTAGACTTAAGTAAGCGCCTGCGATTCCAACCGTCTAGATCCCTGCTGTGCGGATCTCGGGTAAAGTAAAGATTCACAGTTTGAGCTTAAGATTTAGGGTTAAGTACTTTTTTAGTATCTTAGTTTGCACTTTTTATTTTTTCCCCCCCTAGGTTTCCAAAACAGTCAAAAAAAGTACACGACCTATGAGAAAAAACAAAATCAATAACTCCGTTAGTTTTTGTGATTGAAAATTAACGATCTACCATATGTCACTCCCAAAATATGCCACGTGTCCTAAAAATTGAAAATAAATAAAAATAATAATAATGAAAAAAATAAACATACAAAAAAAAATTAAATATTAAAAATTGCATGGGGTGGCTAGCCACCCCATTTTGGCAGGCCACCCCCATTTTGGCCGTTCTAAGCCACCCTAAGGCCGGTCTAGGAGTGCCCAAGCCATAGCCAAGGGCCTTGGGGGTGGTCGGCCACCCCCAAGGGCCAAAAAGGGGGTGGCCGAAACCACCCCCAAAGCCCTTGGGCGTGGCTTAGCTACCCCCAGAGGCCACGGGGTGGATTCGGCCACCACCTCTGGTCCTTTTGGAAGTGTCCGAAACCACGAGCCACCCCCAGAGGCCATGGGCAACCCCTATTGTTGGCATGGGGTGGCTAGCCACCCCTATTTTGGCACTTGGGGGTGGTTGAGCCACCCCCATTGGCCAAAATGGGGGAGGTCGGCCACCACGAACGGCCAAAATGGGGTGGCCGGCCACCAATGCAATTTTTCAGTTTTTTTTTTTTAAAAAAAAAATTTAATTTTTAGGACAGGTGCATATTTTGGGAGTGACATGTGGCAGATCGTTAATTTTCTCTCACTGAAACTAGCAGAAGTATCGATTTTGTCTTTTTCCATAAGTCAAGTATCATTTTTAATTGTTTTGGAAACCTAAGGGGGAAAAATAATAAGGTGCAAACTGAGGTACTAAAAAAGTACTTAACCTAAGATTTAAGATGATATGATCAAATGATTGATTTAATTATTTAATTAATATTCTCAAACAAAAAAAAAAAAAATTGAGCCCAACCTTGAAAGATTTAAGATGATAGGAAATGATAAATTAAATTATTTAAATCAATATTTTTATACTTTCTTTATGTGTGGTCTAACTCTAACATGTGAAATATTTATTAAAAATGTACTATTATAACTCACTAATTGCTCCAAAAATATAGTTTAATAACTTTCCCTCAATAAATAAGGCCTAAAATATGAAATCTCTAATATAAATAAATGGAGATATAGAATAGAGTTTGGTTTTAATTAAAACACATGAAGAAATTCGTGGACCTAACATTTTTATTTAAAAGACATTTTTAATTCCACATTACCTGTGGACAAGATTTTGGACATGTTAATTATAAGGAATGGGCAACCCTATCCTAAAGAACCGATTTTATGAGATGAATTATTATTATTATTATTTTGAGCCCAAGCATGAAAATTTTTTAGGATAGAAAATGATAAATTAAAGTGGTAATTACCTATTTTTTTTCCCCATAAAATACCACCCTCCATCAATATGGCCCAATGAACTGACACTCCCATTACCCGACTACCTTGAACTACCATTTACTTACCAAAACCTCTCTTTCGTCATGCTACCTTGTTAAAAAATTTAAAATGAAGCAAATACCCTAAGTTTAGAAAAAAGAAAATTACACAGAATACCCTTAAACTTAAACAAATTATAAAAATAAAAAAGTATCAATGTAGCATTTGAAAAAAAAAAAAATACAATTCCAATAGAAAAAAAGTAATCAAAAACCAAAATTAGAAAAGAAAACTTAAAATATAATTTTTTATTTCTAACAATTTCATTTGATTTCTAAGAGAATATTTGATCTAATTTAACGAGATTTCCGAACAACAAGGGGTTTTGGTGAGTAAATGATAGTTCGAGGTAATCAAGTGGTGAGAGTATGAGTTCAAGAGGTCATATTGACGGAGGGTGGTAGTTCATAGGAGAACAATGTAATTACCCCTAAATTAAATTATTTTAATAAATATTTTTACAATTTCTTTATGTTCGGGTCTAACATGTGAACTATTTATTGAAAATGTACTATATTAAATTACTAATTGCTCCAAAAGAATAGTTTAGTAACTTTATCTCAGTATAGGAGGCCTAAAATATATTAGTTATTTTTTATGGCTACATTAATATTTTTAACATTGGTATTGAGCCATGTTAGTTTTTTTCTTTTTTTTGGAATTGTATTATTTGTTTCTAACGGTTGTCGACAAGTATATTGCACCATGCAACCTCGCACACAACAGTAGTGAAGTTCCGATTAATTAATTAATTGGTAGTAAACATTCGTGCTCCTCCCCAAACATATTTACCAAGTAAATAAGTTTTAATGGGCCCTCTTCTTCTCAAAAAGAGAATTCTACGATGAATTTTTTTATTTTTATCTTTTCATTCTATAAACATTTATTATTACAACTAGAGAACTTAGTAAGAATCATTACATTAACACATAATCACTATAAATGATATCTATACTAAACCATAATACATCTCAATGCATATTATTACTTACTAAGGATTTTCTTTTGGAAACTTTTCATATTATTCTACATAAAATGCGTTGGATCAATAAATATGAAAATACTAGCACAATAGTAGCTTGCTTACCTTGGTTGCTTAAACTCCTATTTTGGTTCACACCGTTGCATATTGTCATATTATTTGTGTTCGATACCTTGAAACTCCTCTTGAGGTCTTTACTTAACGCTACAATCATGTCAAATAATCTCCTTAATTAGAAAATTCCTATCTAAAAACTCTATCTTAATGCCTAAACCAAAAATCGGGACAAAACAGATTTTTTGCCCTACCATCGATTGTTCGATGGAGTAATCTATCATTCAATGATTAGGTCTAACTTTCGATATTCTGGAAAAACCTCCATTTTCTAAAAAGGTCTTAAATTCTCCCATTATAACATAGTCCAAGGTCCTAATCTAACTCTTAACAGTTTTCTAAGCATAAACTAGTTCTTAATACATGGCTCATACATCAAGGTTCCAACATTTCTCATCCACATCCAACCCAACATATCTAAAACACATTGATCTATATTTATCTCTCTAAGTAATAGATTAATCATGCAAGATTATCAAAATATCACATGCGTGTTCATAAACATAAATGAATTATTCAACATTAAATCAATAAGCCTCATCCTAGAAACCTTAAACAACAAACCCATTGTTAGAAGAGTTATTAGGATTTGTGAGTCATTAGGGTTTGAGGATATTTTGGTCATTGTTTCTCTAACCTATATAACAAGATGTGTGGTAGGCTACGTAACAAGAAGAGAGTAACTTGCCTCCACCTTTTTTGTGTCTAAACCGATATTGCTAACAACACATGGTATCAATGCCTTAGGGTTGAGATCTTTGGTCTCTTTGTTTGTAATAGTTTTATGCTACTTTTCTTTTGTTTGAACCTCACGCTTGCTGTTGGTGAGTCTTCTTTTGGTGGCAGCACCACCCGTGTGGGGCAGTACCTTGATGAAGCTCTAGAGTTGTTCTTGGAGATCGAGAGAAAAAAAAAAATTCTCCCGCAATAAAAAAAAAAAAATCAATTTTGTTTTTCTTGTTATGTTATGGTTTCGGTGCTTTCGTGGCTTTCTTCTCAGTAGTTTTCGTGTTAGTTGATGGTTTATGTCGTATATACTGGTGACGTCTAGCCATTAACAGTGGTTTTTGTGGTTGTCGACGATTGTTGTGGTGTTTGTCGGCATATTTGTGGCGTTTGGTGATGTTTTTGAGTTCCCTGGCGACTTCTGTGGTTTTCTGAGGTATTTCCGCCAAGTTCTAGTGGTCTATGATAGGTTTATGGCGAGTTTTGGTCATCTCCTTCAGGTTTCCGGCGAGTTGCTTTGGTGGCTGTCCCTTATCTGGAATAAGGCTATCCCTAGCTCCAGTCTTGTTGTTCCTTAACCAAACTAGGATATCCTCGTCTAGGGTTGGGATACCTTCAACCCGGTTTTATACAAAATTTAGTTCATTTTAGTTTTACAGTATCTTAAGGCAGTTCAGTCTGATTCATTGCATTTTGTGACCAGTTCGAATTTTTTAATCTGGTTCACTACGTATTTTATCTAGTCCAATTGTTTTTCTTATGTTTCAGCACCATTTTCATATTGGTTCAGTGGCTTCTAGGTCCGGCTCAATGTGATTTCAGATTGGTTGAATGTGTTTATAGACCGGTTCAGTGGTTTTCATACCACTTTAGTATGTTTTCTAACTGGTTCAATGGTTCTCTAACTAGTTTAGCCTCTTTTAAAGTCGATTTAGTACCTTTCTAGACCAATTTAGCAAGTTTCATGTCCAGTAAGTGGTGTTTTAGCCCGGTTCATGTTGGTTTGGGCCACATGAAGCTTCCATCGGGTTTGTTGCTCAAGGGTAGTAGTTTCTTGTTGATCCGACCAACAGGTGTTTGGCGATGGTTTTTGACCGATTAGTTGTTTTCCGATGAGATCCAACTGACCTTGGTGTATTGTTGTGAGATTTAACCAACCTTTATGTTTTCCGGTGAGATCCGATCTACTCTTGGTGTTTTGCTGCAAGATCCGACGGCCTTGGTGCTTTGTGGTGGGTTCTGACTGGTCCTTGTTGTTTTCCAACGAGATCATATCGGCTGTAGTGTTTTTCTGTGCAATTCGACCGCTCGTTGAAGTTTTTGGCGAGTTTTCGAGCAGCATTGAACTTTTTAGCGAATTTTCTTGTTATTTTATTTCGTCTTTGTATTGTGTGCTGCAAGCCATTCTAGCCTGAGGGCGACTGTTAAAGTATGTTTTTTGAGGTGTTTTTCATTTGCTTAGTTCTTCCAAGTTAGTCTTATATGGTATATATGCTCCAGCTTGTGGGGAAGTGTTAAAAGAGTTATTAGGGTTTGTGAGTCATTAGGGTTTGGGGGTATTTTTATCATTGTAATATTTCTCTAAGCCTATATAATAAGATGTGTTGTAAGCTATGTAACAAGAAAAGAGTAACATACCTCGGCATTTTTTGTGTCTGGGTCGCTATTGCTAACTACAACAGCCATTAACAAATTACATACCTGATAAGCGCTGAATGTTGCACATTCAAGCCCCTTAACTCACATATGTTAATTCCTTAGTGTTGTTATTTCTTTGATTTTGTTTTGTTTTTATGTTTCAGAGTTTTATTTGATAGATGTAAGAATTCCAATGAAAATTGGTCTTTAAAGGATCATTTGAATGCATTCTAGACACCTGCACTTGAGCGCATCACGGCATAAGCTCAAGTGCACATGCGCTTGAGCGGAATCCCACAGGATCGAGTGTACATCACACAGCAGCAGTCCTTTTTCACCTTGGATTGGGCTTTCGGTCTCCCACTTGGACTGGAAGATTGACCTACGATTTTTCCTAAGGTTTCTAGGGTGTTTAGGGTCTTCCTAATCCCTATAAATAGGCCTCCAAACATTATAGAAAGACGCCACTACTTAGAGCAAAAATTCAGCAAATAGTTCTTGGAGGATTAGAGGAGTCATTAGTGGCTAAACCCCCTAGTAGGGTATTGATGTAACCCTATCCAACCACAATGGTTTGACTGTATCTTAATTTATAGATTTTCAGTTTATGCATGTTGGTTGTATAACTATGAGAATTGCTACAATTTGATATTGTTCTTAATGTTTAAATGCAATTATTCTTAATTTCGAAGCCAATATTAGTGAAATTCTTCTCTTGTCTTAAAATTTTTTTTACTTTTATTGAACTCAGATCATTCTTATTTTCTATGATTATGGGGATGATGGATATAAATTGACAAAGGATCAAGAGGGTTAGATAGGCCACACCTAGGAAAGACGGGTCGTACCGCATCTTAGTGGTTAGATGGACGATTCGTGCCAACTGAAGATGGGTTATACTATTCTCTTTATTGTATGTTTCCTATTAAAGAATTAGATAATACATACCTAGGGAAGATGGGTCGTACCGCATCTTAATGGTTAGGTGGACGATCTATGCCAACCGAAGATGGATTATACATATTCTTTAATAAGGTATTTTCTTGTTTATTTATAACATGCATAGAATGAATATTTTGATTCAATATGATTAACCATTGTTGTATGGATAGAGGTCAATACCCTACACTCTCTTTCTTATATTTCAACTCTCATTTATTTTTATGCACTTTCATTACAAAACAAATCACAATTTTTTCTTAAGTTACTTTTGATCTTGAAAACTTGATAACAATTCCTAGCAGTCCTTGACGCTCAACACCCTCGATATAGCCCTATCCTATAGGGATTCGTACTATTGCGAGTAGTATTTCATTATTGATATATTTTGGTATACAAAAGACCACATCAATACCCTTATCAAAAAAATCTCAAAATAGTAAATTTAAGAAACCTAAAAAAGAGAACGTTAGGATTTTACCTTAAAAATTTTCTCTAAGCATTCTTGCTCTAGGCAGACTCCTTTATCTTAATCTCCTCTCAAATATCCTATCTTTCCTTCCATTTCTCTCTTTCTCTCTTTATTTTCTCTTTCTAGAGGTTATTGGGTGGTGTTTGGCATTCAGGTGCACACCAAATAGAACCCTACCCGCAAAAAACCATTTGTATAGCTCAAAACGTCATATTTTTGCGTCCTAAAAGGTGGCATTAAACATTCCATGACACCATAGAACATTCCATGGTCTTCATCGAACGTCATAGACCTCTTCGATAGCTTTGACCACACCAAGTAGTACTTAGTAAACTGGGCAAAACGTTTGTTACGAGCCTCAGAATTACGCATGTGACCCCATTTTGGAAAGCTCTTTTCAAGACACACGCTATGATCACCTTTCCAAGATTTTTGAGTGTCTAATTGTAGTGCCCCAATTAATTAACTAAGCTTAGGTAGCTTAGTTAGATGGTTAATTTAGGCTTTTGGTCACTAGGAACAACTAGAAGGGCATTTTGGAAATTTCAGACTTTCTGACCAGACATACGCATGGGGACCACCAGACGTACTCTGTAAATAGTATGAGAACGTACGCATGGGAACCATCGAACGTACACTGACTTTTGGATAACCCCTGGCTAATACCGCTACATTCGATGCAGCCTTTGATTCCCTGGGTAAATAGTACACGGACGTACGCCCCTATAGTACCGGACGTACTCTACTTTTCAGGACAGTTCCAGCACTTCCCACAGGCATTCGAGCCCTATAAATACCCTCCCCTTTTGACCCTTAAGCCTCATTTTACCCATATTGCCCTCTAGAACCCTTCCTTGAGTGATTTTGTGAGTTGTGAGAGTTCTTGGAGGAGAATGAGAGATTTCTTGGAGGTTTTGCTTCAAGAAGGTAATCTTCTAAGCTTAGCTTGTTTTTTACTTAGTTGTTATGTTGTTTAAGCGTTTTTGATAGTTGGCTTAGTTGTCAACTTTGAACTTCTAGTTATGTTGTTGCCTTTAATCTTGGTTTAAGTTTGGTTTAGTGTTTCATTTTGATCGAACGTATTTTCTTATGCTTGAAGTCTTTTTTTTTTAGATAGGATGCCCTAGAAATCCTTTGGGTAGCTTTAGAAACAGTTTGGGAGGATAGGAGGATGTTTTGAACAAATAAGGTTCTACTTGAACCTTTTGGGCGGATGTACAGCCAAAAGCGTTCCAGGGAAACCCCCCTTTGGCCCGTCACCGATAACTCCTGTTTTTATTTTCTAGTTTCGTTTTAGCTTGGGTTTAAAACTAATGATAGGTTTTTTTCTCAGTATTCGAGGTTATGGAGCCTCAAGGAGATTTTATGGAGGAGCCTTATGACCCGGGTGAGTACAAACTCACATGGATACTTGTTGCTACTTTTCCTGCATTGCACGACTATTATATATATATCAAACATGCATATTTTGCAACTCTTATGATATACTTTTTAGACTTTTTACTAAAACGTATGTTAATTAATAAGATAATAATGAGGCTTGTAAAATTATGCATGTAAAAGAAGGATAAGATTAATTGCATCGTATGACATGGTACACCGACATGTGCTAGATAACGGCCATTGGCTTACTATAGAGGTTAACTTTATAGTCAAGTGTGTGTGTGTGTGTGTGTGGGCCTTGGATCCAGTGGTTTTCGTGACCAACGTAGCCACTGCCAAATGGTTGGTCATTACAGGACGTACATCCCTAGTAGCATGAGCCCCCAGAGGCCGTGGAAGAAAAAGAAGCATTTTTAGAAGTCTCGGGCTTAAAGGGCGATTTAGGAAAAAGCTAGAAGTTTTGGATCAAGTACAAGTAGTCAGGCACAGTGCAATCGAGCACACTGCACCTAAGCTTGAGCGTATCAGCGCCCAAGCCAAGGAGTGAGCGCAGGCTTGCGCTCGCGCACACAAGAAGAATGCTTGAGCGCAGAACAAGAATGATCGATCGCAGACCTCCGCTCGAGCACACACTGGCTAGGATTGAGCGCATTCCTACCAGCTCACATGACAGCTTGCGAAAATAGTCATTTTTCAACCCCAACTAGGTTTTCCTAGTCCTAATGGGATTAGGACTTAAAACCTACGATTTTACTAGGTTTACTAGGATTTCTAGGTCTCTCCTCTACCTATAAATAGACCTTTAAGCCTCACAATTTAGTGAGACAACTTCAGAGAGGGAATTTAGAGGCTACTTCCACAAGCTTTTCGGTTTCTTCTTTCCCTTTTATTTTTAGTCTTTATTTTAATTATGTATGACTAACTCTTTAGTAGGGCTAGATTGAAGCCCTAATGATGTCTCTTTAATATTTCAATATTTGCGCCTTTGCTACAATCATATTGTGATGCTTAACTTGATTATTTCTTGCTTTATTGAATTCCTCATATGAATGTGCTTGATCAACATATGCATGTGGTATGAATTAGTTATTTAAGTAAATTTGGATGATCGAGTCCTGAGCTTAATAGAGTAACAAAAGAAATCTTTGCAGGTTCTTGGATTAATTAACATGGGGAACCAAGTGTAGACACCCATGCCTTATGCCTCATGTGTTTGTCGATTTTCACAAATTTATGTTTTTTCAAGGAACAACTTAGTAGACACCCATGCTAAATTCATTGAGAAAGAAAAGAGTTAGAGTAAACACCCACACCTAATTTGTTACTTAGGAAGATCAATAGCTTAAGGAGTAAACACCTATACCTTGAGGTTGGCAAACATTAAGTAATCTTGATATAATTGGAACATAGGCATATTGTTATATTAATTGAGTATGATTAGTGGTGGATATCAAAGCCCTACCTTTTCACTTATCTTTATTTCTTATCATAATTTCAATTTTGTGACAATTTTGGTATTTTAATTTAGTAAAAAAAAAAAATTCTCAACAAAATCAACAATCCTCATGGGAATGATCTCGTACTTGCACTCTATACTATTGTTTTGTTTTGATCTTGTGTACTTGTGACTTAAAACGTACTAAATATTCGCCTATTAATTTAGGGGGTTTTTGGCACAACAATAGTGTACAATGGCCAGAGCACTGACATTGTATTACAGGTCCATCGAGACAGCGCCAACCCTGCTGGGAAGGTGTAATATCTTGGGTAGACCATACTGTTAAATTATGACATGATTCTCATATTACAGCATATATATATATATATATATTGCATTCTTGATACACTATCATCTCATAATGTTGCATGTGTTTTATAAACAACTGAGTTCACCATTTAATGATAGGTACGTCATGTGCATTTATACTCACTAAATCGTCGGACTTACCTTTGTTTTATTTCCCATTTTTTCTCCATATGTACAACTATGTTGTTGTAGATAGTTTAGTAGAAGATGGATACCATGAAGCATCCGGTTATTGTGGAGGACTTGATCCGGGTGACGCTTGAAGACTTATTGCGAGATTAGGCGGATGCTTATGGCGACTAGTATGTTTGGGTTATGTTGCAGACTTAAGAACTTTTATGCATGCTTGCATATTAAGGTATAGCATGGCTCGCTTGTAAAGATGACTTCTATAGTGTGATTTCAGCTACTTTGATGTTCCTTGGTAGATGCTCTAGTTATAATAATTAACGTGTATAGAATCTTGATGTTTCCGCTGCTTAGTATCATCTCTTTTCAAGGAGTAGAGATCCCTGAATCTTGTTCCTCGTGGAATAAGGCTGGGAGACGAACCGTGGAGTTAATTACCAGTTAATTAATTTTCGTGGCGTTACACCTATTAGGATTCCAAAAGATAATGTTTTCTCTCTTAAAAAGTGTTCAGATAATTGATCCCACAATCATTATCTTAATCATTTCCCTTTAGTTACCATGTATTTTCATTGGGTTTATCAACGCTGCACTTGGTTTCATAATTTAATCTATGATTTTTGAAGCGGCAAGTAATTCCTCCCTCCTTATATAAATTTTATTCTCAAAATTTTAGATATAAAAAATCCACTGAGAATGTGTAATACCAATACCTGGTCATCTTAGGGTCCATGCCCGATCAACTCTTAGGTAATCTCGTCCTAACCATTTTTTGGCACTAGTATTAAAACTTAATTGCCTTCTTCCATCTACAAAACTCGTTCAATGCTTATCCCTCCAACTACTCCTAGTTTGCATCCTATAGAAATTGTGTAAAATCATTACGCAAATCATCAAGAGCGTCATAGTTGTTATTACCCATGCTATCTCAATCATTGTCATACTTCACCATTATATCCATGAATTCAAAAAACATGTACTTCCACTCATAATCGAGTCCATGGGTATCTTAGCCTTGATTTTATGCTCCCAAGATAGGAAACAAACTTCTTTTAATTGACTACTCCTAAATACTACTTGTAATTGACAGGTACAATAACTATGCACATAACCCAAGTCAAACCAAGAAAATAAATCAACCATCCGGTTAAGATCTTCTATAATTTTTTACCTCATTTATAGCACATAATCATATAATCCATACCAATATAATACGAGGATAAATGGTCTACTAACTGCCCTTGACCTCGGTTATATTCCAGATTCCAAGTATCCAATTAGTCCATTATTCCCTCAAGTGATACACTATCGATTTGTCCCTTAAGTCACTTCCCTCTTATTTCCTTTTTAGTACCATCCAAATAGTATTATCAAAGTTCCAAGTCCAATATTATCACAATAAGTATTAATAATCTTGTGCTTTAACATCATTATACTAGGCATTTAACAAAATCCTGAGTCTTCTTATTAACACATCCAACTCAATATAACAAGCGTCATACATTAATAAAATAACAGGCTAACATTACCCTTTTAGGTCCAAAACTCCAATTCAAGTGCAAGTGCATAACTAAATGACTAGGTTCTATTTGAGCATATACATAGAATAACCCAATATCCACTCAAAACTAAGTGAAACCCACATGCCCTAAACAATTCTAATGGCCACGCTAATCTTATGTCATTCCCATGAAATGGCCTACCTTTCCACATTGATAAGACACACACGCCCACACTCGACATTGCCCTCAATGACGTCTATCACATTTAGGGCATGTTACTACTTGTAGTGGTCTAAGCGACTTGACATCTCTGTCCTAAAAGGTATCCCAAGTAGCTGTCAGATGCCACTTCCTTTGAGGTCCTTGTCTTTCTGATGCTCTTTGGTACAACTGCCTCTAGTTTGCCTTAAGAATTACAGTTTCCTTGTGGTCCTCTTCGACTAGTGAGGCCTAATTCACCAATTCCACAAAGTTTGTGCTTTCAAGACAAATCACATAGTTTTGAATCCTCTGGTTAAAACCTCTTGAAATTTTTGGCTTTCTTCTCCTCATCGGATATCATGTTAAGGGGGAATTGAAATAACTGCGTAAACTTGGCCGCATACTGGGCCACTATCAAGCTTCCCTGGAAAAGGTCCATCAACTCTCTAGCCTTGTCTTTATTTCTTTCTCTCTCTATTTTTTTTCATTAGAGGTTGTTAGGTTGTCTTTGGGGGTTGGGGTGCACAAAATGGAACCTTAACCCCAAAACACCATTTTTATAGATCAAAAATGACATTTTATTTCCTAGCAAGTCGTATCGAACGTCCCATGGCACCATAGAAAGTTCCATATCGTTTATTCCATTGTCTTCATCAAACGTTCATTGACTTTTGACCGCATCGCAATCTTAAGTAAAACAGAGATAACTTTTGCTATAGGTCTCAGAATTGCGATTACGACCTTATTCTGTAAAGTGCTTTTCAAGACACACTTCATGATAACCATTCCAAGATTTTTTGAATGTCTTCTTAGGATAGGAAATTCTAACTTTTTCCTCTTACAACATTATTTCTAGTGCTTTCTTGCCCTTTAAGAATCATACCTTAACCTTTGCACTATAATTGATCCCATACTCATTATCCTAGTCATTCACATCAATTAAAATGTATTTCAATTAGGTTTGTCAATATCACACTTGGTTTCACATTTTGATCTATGATTTTCAAAGCGGGGTGTTACACCCTCTAGAGGGCATCCTAATCATTATTTTGCCCCTTCTTTAGAAGGGTTGTCGTTCCCTAGGCATAGAAGTTGAAGCCCACTTTGATGGACCGGTTGAAAATTCTCCTATTTCTCTACCTTCCTACATCCTTCATGCAGAAAATTTTTTCTTCTTCTCGGAAAACTTCCTCTTACGCTTGCAGCTTGAGCAGGTTGGTCGAGGGAGAACAGTAATCATGCCACAAAACATGGATTTTTCACCATCCTTCTAAGTTGTACATTGTTGTTGGACTTTCGCCTCCTCTCAAGACTGATCCAAGCGACAACAATGATTGCTCTAGGTGCCATGGTTGTAGGACCTATTTAGGATCCACGTAGCTAGTTCTTATAGCAATCCTCCTGCTAGTATATTGAATAGCCCAGTCAACCTACTATTGAGTTTCAACAAAAAGACAAGGGCACGCATTACCTTCCTTTGACAAAATGCCCCAGCTTTAATTGACAAGTACTTGGACAATACTGCTAATAAGCACCGAATGCCGAACATTCAAGTCTCTTAACTCGCATATGTTAATTTCTTAGCACTGTTATATATCGGTTTGATTTTGTTTTTGTTTTTTTTTTTTTTTTTAGTGTTTTCAGGTTTTTAATAAAGATGCATGAAATTTCATTGATTTTGGGCTTCAAACACACTTTGAGAAGACCTAAAAGATGTGGTTAAGCCTAGCCAATCATAATAGAGGACCTATATGATGTGGTTAAGTTTAATCAAATCAAGAAAATGATTAAATCGAAATTTCTCATTGGACTTAAAATCTGATTGGATTAAATTTCATATTTTGCACATGTCTTAGTATTTTGACCATAACTTTCAACTCAAGTATCAGATTGAGAGGAAACTAGCGGCATTGGAAACACAAATCCAATTACTACAAATCATTGTGAAATATGATTTTCCTAATTCGGATGTTTACTATGCAAAAAGAGTCCCAAAATATAAGGACGAAAATATGGACAAATCATATGCCGATTTGTATTAGGATTTCATCCTAATTGGACTAGAAGACTGAAGCACGATTTTTCTGGGATTTCTAAGGCTTCTGGGGTTTGTTTTACACCCTATAAATAGGCCTCTAAGCCTTGAAGAGAATGTGTGCTTAGTTTTAGACACAAAATATCTTTTTGGAAGCTTGAAGAGTTGAAGAAAAGATGAACATTGCAAGATGTCATTCTAGCACCACCATGAGTGACCAAATTCATAATAGGGTATTGATGTAACCCTTTCAAAGTAACAATGGTTTAATTATATTTTAATTTAGGGATTTTCTATATGCATGATGGTTGTATAACTTAGAGATTTGGTTTTAAAGTTTATATTCAATCATTATCAAATTCTTCTCTTGTCTTAGAAAACTTTTTGTCTTGATTGAACACAATCCTTCATATTTTCTGTGATTATATAAATTATTGTTACACAACAATTTTAACTGACACATGATCCAGAGGGTTTGATAGGCCATGCATATGGAAGGCGGATTACTCTACACCCTAGCTTGGTGTAATTTAGGTAGACAATTCGCACGACTCGAAGATGAGTTTTACTTATCCCATTACTGTGTGTAACTGATTAAGAGATTTGATAGTCCATACCTAGGGAAGACGGACCGTACCGCATCTAGAGGTTAGGCAGACAGTTCGTGTCAACCGAAGATGGATTATACTTATTTCTTAATTATAGTATTTTCTTGACTACTCGAGTGAGATGAGCCCTATATCATCCATAGTATGAATTTCCCTAAGTTAATTTATGATTGACCATTGTTATGCGGTTAACTATGAAATCAACCCCCTATTCTTTCTCTCATTATTACTATCTATCCTTACTTTTATGTATTTGTCTTTAGAAAACAGAAACAAAACAGCTTTCTTTAAATTGAATTACTTTCAATCTTGATAAGCTTAATAACAACGCATGTGCAGTCCTTGAGGTTTGACACTCTCAATATAATCCTATCCCACAAGGATTCGTTCTATTGCGAGTGGTTATTTTTATTATTGATATTTTTTTCACACAAAGACCACATCAATTTTTGGCCAACCATATATTTATCAATGTTCTCCCTACCTTCACTCAAAATGAAGAAAAAAAAAGGTTTGCCCCAATCCTTGTAGCTCATATGATCTTTAGTCACCTTGACAATCTTCCAACCGGGACAATTGTGGTTTAACCCCATGTGTTGTCCTTACATGGGGAGGTTGATACATATACTGATATACATTACTTGTCTACCATCAAAAGGGGGCTCTTAGTGTCCTCGAAGAGCTTTAGTCATATCACAATGACATAGTATATTATCGTATACACTGTCGAAGTAACTAGGCAAGAGCATTATTGAGATGTGCTAGCACATTCCTCATAACACGAGAGAACATGAGGCACAAACCCGCCCTAAATGATCCTTGTAGAGGCATATCTTTGAGGAGTCCACCAATGGTGGTTTCTGGCACATAAAAAAGGCAAAGATTGCCAATCTTTTAGAGATAGAAAGAGAGCTCCATGCGTAAGCTCCAAGACCAGCAATGTCGAGAAAACTCAAGAAAAAGAAAGAATATCAACTGCCAACATGCATTGCGATACTAGAGATAATGGATGAAGGAGAGAAGTGATCAGAGCAACTTGAAGCAACATCAAAAGAGATTGAATACAAAGAAGAAGAAGAAGAAGAACGAGTGAGCCAGAGTCCTACAACCTCTTTTTAAAGGATTCGAAAACTCAAAACGCTTTGCTTGTAATTCTATGGGACCTCCAAAACTGCCATGTTATCCTTTGCCAATGTACGCTTTAAATGTTGCCTTAAATGCACAAATACCCCCATTAGCCATCGGGATCGATGAATTCAAATCAACGGCTTACATGCTTTTCACCATTCGAAATTTTCAAATTATGAAGAGAAGTAATCATTTTGTTACCTACCATGTCGGTTCCCAAGGGAAATCCATCACGACAAAACGAGCACAACTAGTCGACAAAGCCGTGCATCTAGAACACTACCTAAAGACAAAGATTCCAAGGACAAACAACCAACATTACCTTGCTTCCAAAAAAATGCATCAAGATTAGTGAAAAGCGTATTAGATTTCCATGGTTTGATTAGCACACTAGTCAACCATGGCAATCGGGGGATTACAAGCACCCAACTACATATGACCCCTTACTTCTAGAGAATGCAGTATTGCGATCAATAAAATGCATTTTTAGATTATCATGGTTTGATCAGCACATTAATCAACCAAGGGAATCATGGGACTACTGAAGGGCCCAACTACCATGGCCCCTGCTCTTAAACAATGCATTGTCAAGATCAATGAAACTGTAATGCCCTAGTAAAATTAATTAATTGGTAATTTTTTTTTATTCTTCTCTCAGCCTCATTCTGCAAGGAATAATTCAAGGATCTCATTCTCTCCGAAGAAAGTCTATAGCAGAAGACTTTTCACTTATAAACAAAGACAGCTATAAAATTAAACCCACAATCATTGAATAACCAGAGCGAAACTAAATCATCAAAACATAAATGGTATTTCCAAAGGTCACGGTCAAAGACCACTTATCAACATAATATAAAGATTACAAAACCGAATTTAAGAATAAATGACATGAAGTTCAAATCCAGGATTTAAGATAAAGCATAGAAACAATCTTGATCCTATCTTGGCGAATAGCTCCATTAGCGTCCCACATATCCTTAAGGCACACAGAATCCAACTCCAAAAAAATGATCTTGATTATATCCTTCAGAAAGAACTCGTGCCTTTTGGGATCCATTGTCAACTAAACTATGTATAAAACAACACTTGTATTGGTAAAAAGGAATACAAGTGTAAGTCCATGACTTAATGAGTATAAATACACATGGTGTACAAATTATTGCATGGTGAACTTGGATGCTTATAAATCACATGCAACAATGTACGTACAACTCATTATTTGACAAGATTATTATGAATGCAATATAGGTACTGTATATATTGTAGGGTTAATAACTTTTTTGGTTCCTAAGTTTTCACTTTTTTGTTTTTTCCCCCCTGAGTTTTAAAACATGACAAATCCAGTACCCAACCTATGGGGAAAAGACAAAATCAATACCTCCATTAGTTCCGTCAGTCCTACTTAACAGGTTTAGTAGGAAAATCAACAAGGAAAGCTTGGAACTAGTCTCTGAAATTACTCGAAAGAACTTGGACATGTAATAGTGTCTGAAATAAAAATAAATTCTTGTCAACTCGGCAACATATTCTTTCCCTTGTTTTCTCGGCAACCAAACAGAGGCAGCTCTTTTTTTAAAAAAAAAATTTTTTAATTTTAATTATTTTTACTTTTTAGGGTTCCAAGCTTTCCTTGTTGATTTTCCTACTAAACCCATTAAGTAGGACTGACGGAATTAACAAAGGTATTGATTTTGTCTTTTCCCCATAGGTTGGGTACTAGATTTGTCATGTTTTAAACCTCAGGAGGAAAAAAATAAAAAAGTGAAAACTCAGGTACCGAACAAGTTATTAACCCTATATTGTAATAAAAGAATCATGTCATAGTTTAACACCATAGTCTACCCGAGATATTAATCCCTTCTTGGTAGGGTCGGCGATGTTCCCGAGAGACTTGTAGTACAATATTGGTGCCCCAAATATTAGCGCATACCGTCTATCCATAGCAGCCTTACCGAGTCCAATCTTAGGTGACCCATGCTGCTAATGGCATCTGTCTAATAAGGGTCCTAACTTTAGATAATCTAATGTCTTAGGTTCTCTAAAAGTAGTCTAATACATTCTTACAACATATCAACGCCTTCATGCAAAGGAAGATACATTAATCACCATTAAATAGCTAACCTATCATTAATCTTACTTAAGATCTATTGCAACCTCATGGGTTTACATGCATCCACCAGAAGCTAAAAAAGTTTAAAGATGTATATATGACCAAATAAGCTCGCAACTAGATTTGTCCTCAAATATAAGGCATCAAAATATCAACCTAATTAAGGTCATAAGCTAAAGGCATAAATAATACAAGCTAAAGTTATGCTATGAAAATAGATCTACAAAGCGTTTAAACAAGAAGATGATAATGTTAGTAACGAAACCAAAACAAGGCATGAAGGTTACCTCAAGGAAAAGTCAAGCACATTTCCTCTCCAACCTTCTCTTCCTTCCCGCCTCACTTCAGCATTTCACACACTCAAAAATAGCAGAATTAGGGCTCAAGGGACATAAAGGGACCTATATATATAGGCGTCAAAATTTGAGGATAAGGATAAGGTATGATTTTCAAGTGATGTCGGTACATGAATGTTTGTGTGACCCTTGTCAAACATTTGTGGCTAGGGTTTCATACGAAGATTCGTTTGTGCTATGCTGAACATTTGGGGTAGGTTTTCTTGCGAACGTTCGTATATCCTTCCTCTAACGTTTGTCCTAGATAGTGATTAAATCCTTACTCATCTAAACAACTTTAACACACCCAAACGTCCAACCCAAGCTCACTTACACTTAATTAATAGTTCATGGTACTACAAAAACACATTCAAGATTCCCATGGTTTGATCAACACACTAATCAATCAAAAGAATCGGGGGACAACCGGAGGGCCCGACTATCAATGACCCCTTCAAAAAGAGCGGTCCACCATAATCGCCTGGAAGGTTAGCAACTCATGAGTTAAGGGCCTAAGAGGCCAATGGCCTGCGGCAAGATCATCAAGAGGTTCCACAAGACATATTTAGATTCTTATTGTTTGATCAGCACATTAATCAACCAAAGGAATCGGGGTACAACTGGAGGGCTTAACTACCGACAACCCCTTCAAGAAATGGCATCCAATGGAAATCACTAGAACACCGGAGGCCCACGAGTGAAGGCCTATTAGGCCAACGATCTATGATCAGAATCCAAAGGGCCCATAGGCTTAGGGTCCCAAAATACCCAACAAGGACTTAGATGTATTGTTTCCCGAATGCAGCTCCCAACAGCTGATTGAGGACCCCGTCAACTCAGTTAATGGCCTTCTCACGCCATACACCACTAAGGGTGGCAAAACGGGTAATCAGGTAGACCCGATTACCCAAGACACGAACACGACCCGTTTAGCTAATCGGGTTAACGGGTCTGACACAATTATGACACGGAAAATACCTAGGTAATCCGATACGACCCGTTTAACATTACTGGGTAAGATCGGGTAGACACGACCCGACACAACCCATGCGCTAAACAGGTAACCCGACCCGATTAGATTAAAAATACTAATCTAAATTGGAACTTGGAAGTTAGCTGCCATCATAGATTCACATAGATAAATTGAGAAGAAGAAAAAAGTTGACCCATAAAAACACAATTGGCTGAAAGATATAACTTAAAGAAAATAAATTGAGAAAGGCATCAAATTCTAAAAGTAAGCATAAATGAGATTAGGAACTTATAGTTATAGATGTTAAGTGAAGAATGGAGCTAGGAACTAAAAGGGAAAAAGAAACTATTATTGACCACCAATATAAAATTCAACCTGATGCAGCCAGTATACAATTTGGAACACCAAGCTCAACCCAAATCCATTCAAAACAACATAACCAACTACCAACAAATTGTTTCAATAACAGAGGTACTCATCCAACAATAGTTACAATACAACACTCATTGAAAAAACAAAAACACAGTGTCAAAAAATCCAATAATTTAAAATGAATTTCACAAGTTAACTCCCCAAAAATACAAGACCCAAAACACATCAAGACCAAATAAGCTCCAAAGTCCAAACAAATGCTCAAATAATTTCAGAACTTTAAGCATCCTTAACAAACATCAGTAATGAAGATTAAAAGTGCTGTTCCCACTGGGAATCCTAACAAAACCCATTACAGTTCCATCAAACTACTATACTACTGAAGTTTTACAAGTTACAAGTTCCTTTGCATATAGACAATAGTTAACATAGTCCATCATCATTAGACTCTAAACAAAATAACTAAATAAGGTTTCCACGATCCATCATCATTAGAGTCATTACAAAATATGAACTAAATAAGGTTAATATTTTAAGAAATATTAGCATATTGTGCTCCAGATGAATTTGGAATGTCATAAGAATTAACAACAGTTGTCAAAATTTCCTCTTCAATGCTATCCAACTTCATTTGTACTATATCAAAAAAAAAAAAGGAATTAGTATTATTATAGTGTAGTTAAAAAAATAATACAAGTAAATGAAGAAATTAAATATGCAAATAAATAATATTACCTTGATCTCCATACAACCAATCTCTAGTGTAAATTAATGTCTCAACAATATCAGGCTTGAGTGAGCTCCTATATTGATCAATCACACGTCCACCAATACTAAAAGTGGATTCTAAAGCAACCGAAGAAACAGGAATACTCAAAACATCACGAGCCATTGCAACTACTTCAGGATATCGAAATTCATTTCCTTTCCAAAATGGAAGGATGTCAAATGAATCATTCACAGCCACAGACCTAGATTCCTCCAAATAAATTTCCAATTGACTCTTTTGTGAATTAACATCGACTCTACCAAATGCCAAATATTCCTACATGAAAAAGAGAGAATATAAACATAAATAATTAAGAGTATTAAAAAGATTATATACCAAGCTACTAAGTTACTAAAAATATTATATACTAAGTTACTAAAAAGATAAGAAATCAATGATATTATAATATTATTTACCCGCTCCCAAGGTAGTGTTGCTCGAGTTACTTGAGGTTGCTGAACAGTTATGGAGCTTGAACTTGAAGGTATAGAAGAAGCACTATACTCCATAAAAAAGGCTCTTTAATTTATCACTAACATTCACATACTGTCTAGAATTCATAACTTCATAAATCTTCGTATAGTAATAATTTACAAGATGAAGCTTGTAACGAGGATCTAAGATAACTGCAACAGCCAACACTTCACTGAATTCCAACCAATATTTCTCAAATTTAGAGAGTATTTGAGTTGCCATTAAACTCTTATGCTCAGCTTCACTCACAACGTCTTCCTTCAAGCTCACATAAATCATGGCAATCACGGGAAAGTATAAGTTGGCAGTGGGATACTTAGTACCAGAAAAAGCACATGTGGCTTAGTAAAAGCAAGCTAAGAAACTTTTGATATTATCCACATTTTCCCATTCAACTGCAGTAGGTCAATGCTTATGGTTTTTATCAGTCATCTCCAAATAACTAAAAGCACGCTTATAGTGAACTGCACACTCAAGCATCAGATATGTAGAATTCCATCTGGTTGGCACATCTTGTTTTAACCCTTTATAACTGTCCAATGACATTTGATTCATTGCTTGAAGAAAACTTTGCTTTTGTACTTGTGGTCCCCTAACATACTTCACGCTATCTCGAACCTTTTGGATAGCATCATTGATCTCTTTCAATCCATCTTGCACTATCAAATTAAGAATGTGAGCACAACAACGCATATGAAAGAAATCACCATCACAAGGAAGGGCTTTTTTCATGTTCAATTTATCTTTTAAGAACCCAACACAACTATCATTAGAAGAAGCATTATCCAATGTTATACTGAAAATCTTGTTCTCAATCCCCCACTCTTGTAGCAAGTTATATATAACATCAGACAAAGATATACCATTGTGTATTGGGGGCATAAATGAAAAGTTTAACACCCTCTTGGTTAAGACCCATTCTTTGTTAATAAAATGTGCAATAAGGCAGATATACCCATCAGTTGCCAAAGAAGTCCACAAATCAGATGTTAAACAAATCCTCCTAGGACAAGCATTCAACATAGATTTAACCCTTTGTTTCTCCCTCAAATACATCTTAACCAAAACAGCCTTACTAGTATTTCTTGAGATAAATGGTACATCAGCACACAAGTATTGATGTACTGCTCTTACACCATCATATTCAACATATGAAAATGGCAAATCATGCTTAATAACCGCCGCAACCAACAATTCTCTATATTTTTTAGGATCAAATTTAGAGTCACTTACCCCCAGAGATCCTGCTTTTCCAGCTAAAAGCAGTTGCCCAACATCACTACTGTTTCTCCCCCCGCAATTTTTACTATTCTTTATTAAATTTCTAGTTCCATATGAACTTCGAGCCCTATATTTATTACCACACGTCTTGCATTTTGCCCATACCTCCGGGTCATTAGGATCAGCATTAGGAACACTGTCATAATATTGCCAAACATCTGAGGTCTTCTTACGTTTCTTTCCCTTTTTCTTATTCCTCATAGAAACAGAGTCATCTCCTAGTGAATTTACTTCAACAACATCGTCGTTAATTTCAAATGACTCAAATGCATCTTGACCAATTTCTTCATTAGTCATCTACACACATAATAACTAGTTAAAGTATATGTTGTCAAGTAGTTTAATAAGATTCAATGACTATATAACAATTACTGGTCAAAAATTTGGTGCATATTAAATGGAAAGCCTTATTTTGTCATTGATGCACTTTACATCATTCAAACACTTTATCCATAGATCATCGTCTTTTAATTTGTATGTACTATATTTTAAAGACAACATCCAAAATTCCAAATGGATAAATACTAATTTTAAAAAATTAATTATAAAATGTTAGACCATTCACTCTGTCTCTCTATTATTCCAAATTTCCAAGGCTTTCAAGTTTCAACTTTAGCAATATTTCACTTTGATTATCTACACAAAATGTTTATCAAATTCTAGCCACATCTAAGCATGTTCTGAGCACTATATAATCAACAAAGTAGAGGCAGATTAATAATTTAATACTTACTAGTCTACTAGTCTCTACCCAGCCAACAAACCGTCTAAAAACAAGCATACCAAATCAATGAAATCATGCCTATAACTCTCTAGTCTCTACCCAGCCAACAAACAGTCTAAGACAACCAACAAATGCATTATACATTACACAAATCATACATTATCAGTATTTACAGTGTACACACAACAAATGCAAAAGAAAAAAAAAAAAAAAGACAACCAGTAAAATCTAAAAAAATTGTAATAATAATAAAAATCAAAGCAAGAGATAGAGAAAATCAGAGACATACCGCCATACCGGAGAGTCGAAGACAGAGTGGAGTCGGAGAGAGAGATTCGCGGCTGAGTCGGGCTAACGGAGAAAGAGTGTGACCGTGTAAGTGAAATTTTTAGATGAGAGAGGGAGATAGAGCCGAGAGGGAGAGGGACAACTGAAGAGGGAGAGAGGAAAGATAGTCCGGTCAGTGGTGACTTTGGTCGCCGGTTTGGGTGGGGGGGAGATAGCGAGTGGCGGCTGCAGGGGCGTGAAAACCACACTTTTTAGATGAGAGAGGGTCCGAGGGAGATAGAGCTGAGAGGGAGAGCCGAGAGGGAGTGCCAGAGAGGGTTAGGATATTTAGATTTTAGGGTTATTCTTACAGTTATCGGATTGGGTTTTCTTACACGCTTGGGGGTTTTTTTAAAAAAATTCAAATAAGGTTTTTACACGCTTGGGGGTTTTTTTTTTTTAATTCAAATAAGTTAACGGGTCTGGCGGGTCACCCGAGACCCGGCTGACCCGCCAGACCCGTTAACTTAAACGTGTCTGGTGGGTCGACCCGTGGACCCGCCGGGTCGACCCCCCAGACACGAATTTAGCCGGTCTTAATCGGGTCTACCCGATTAAGACCCGAACTCGATAAGCCCAAACCCAATACCTGCTAACTCCGTGTCGGATTCGCAAGTCGTGTCAAAATTCCTGGCCCTATACACCACCCTTCTCCTAGAGGGACCCTTCTAATAAACTTAGGAGAATCTCCACGTCAGTAGCGAATTACTCCTGGGAGGTTTAGAAGCCCTAGGAGGAAGTGTGAGAGACAAGAGCCTATAAAAGGGGCCAAGAGCCTATGTATCTAAGTTTTCCCCTACCTTTTTTAGACACCGAATTGAGCATCATAGGAGTTCCCCTATGTGAACCACCGGCCACCCTCTAACTTCTCTCCTTGTAGCTCTTCCCCTTAAGTGGCAGCATGCAGCCACTATGTGAACATATCCCAACAACCTTTTTACATAATGATTCTCTCTCATACAATCTCTTCGATCCGTTTTCTTTTCTCATATTCACATATCCTATCTCATTTTCTCAACAGAACTTCTGATATGCATCTAGAGGCTACCAAAAGTCTAGAAAAAATAAATAAAAAATAAAAATAAAAAAATCTTGCCAAATGGGGCCAGGTTGTGGAATAATCACAAAGTCATTAATTTGGCAATGAAAATAAACGCTTGGGTTGGCTGAACCGAGACACAAATGAGTGGGGTTTGACGGTGACCGGCAACGACTAGAACTGGTAACTGCACCTCACGTCCTCACCTTCTACCATATAAATTCTCTTTCAATTCTCCCCCCTGCTTTCCTCCATTGCCTCCACAAACCTCTTTCTTCACCCCTCGCTTTCACAGAGCCCCCTCTTGACTTCCCTCTCATCTCTTCCCTCCCTCTTCCACCCACCCACGACCACTACGGCGATCTCCGAGATATGGTCAACGAGGATTAAGGGTCTTGTCGGCAATGGAGGATGACGATGAAGACGCATGAAGTGGATCCACGGTGGCATATTTTGACAGAAATTAAAAGACAAGAATCTGGTAGTGCAGGGCGTTATGCTAAGGTATTTTACGCTGATAACCATCGTGGTTTTGGTCTTTTTGACCGTGTCGCTTTTGGTGCTTCCACTAATCCTGCCTCCGCTTCCACCGCCACCATTGATGCTTTTATTCATCCCGGTTTTGATTATGATTGCTCTGATTTTCATGGCCTTATTACCGTCGGAATTACCAAATGTCGTGGTCGCCTCCGTTTGATCTCAGGCATTTGAATCAGCAGTTGAGTTGTCAGATACAGAAATAATGACACTGACGTATTATGACAAAGAAGATCAGTTCAAGAATGGCAAGAATCATTATTCTCTGTTTTTTTTTTAAGGCAATTATGGTATTTCTTTAATTCCCTAATTGTTTTTTTTTTAAGATCTTTAAATATTCTTAATTTCTGCTATTGTCATACGTTGTCAGAACAATCTTAGTTATGCTTGACGTCAAGTAAAAAGTTGAGGATCAATATGCTTGTGGTAGGAATTGAAGGAGAAGTTTGAAATATATATGATGAGATTGTGAATGTGCATGCTAGAGTTATTTTCGTTTCCTCAAGAAGGTTTCAAGTTGAAGCAACTGGCCACATCAAGAGATTTGAAGTGTTTCCCCTGCAGAGTCCCATATACTCCATGGCCAAGAGCAGCAATTGTGAAGCTAATTTTTTTTATAGATTTTATTCATTGAGCCTGAGAAATCGGCAAGGGTTGTAAATTGTAAGGTCATAAAAGGCATGACATAAAATGAAGAGATTTAGACATGAATAGGGATTATCTTGGAGCTTTGCTTAAAATTCCTCTCTCTCTCTCTCTCTGGTGTTTGGCTTTTGGATTCAATGTTTTCTTTTCTTTGAAAGGTAGCTAAGAAAATAATCGAAACCTCGTATTTTAAGAATTAGGTGATCATGAAGCTATGGGGTGAACCTTTCCCAAGACAACTTGCATGGGAAGAACAAGAAAAACAAATAACGGTAGGTATTGATCCACTTTGCTTTAATTTGATCCACCTAATTAAGGTTTATGTAAATGTATGCGTCTCCTCTATGTATATATGTACTATCTATGTATGTAATATATAAAAATAAATAAATAAAAGAAAAAAGAAAAAGATAAACATAGGGGATTGTTTCATGATGAGTAGAATTTGCTCCTTGCTTGTGAAAGTTTAATCTGAGGGTTGTTTTCCGGGAAAAGCTCTCTCTCTCTCTCTCTCATCGATCTGATATTAGTTTTTCGAAAGAAAAAATAATGAAAATTGTTTTTTTTTTTTCTTTTTTTCTTTTTTTTTTTTAATTGGTCTGAATGAGAGAGCTAGCGAAAAGTTAAAATTACTGTTTCCTGAGGTATAGTACGTTCCCAATTAAAAGTTATATTTTGAATAAAATCGTAAAATTCCTGTTTATCAAAAGTCAGCAACGTTAACCCACGATAAATTTTTTTTTTTTGGAAGGAATATTAGGAATATTTATTATCTAAAAAAGATTAGTTAAAAAAAATCACACAAGAAGGAAAGATTATTCTCTTCGTACAATATCACATACACTTGATAGGGCATCCCCCAGTCAAGTAGACATAGTGACATGGATAGTAGCCAATTTTGCTAGCAAATGTGCTGCATTAATTATTGGCGTCCCTCATTACATGCTTAAAACTAGTTTGTTCCAAAGCACGTAGCTCACTTTGGATACATTCTATAAATTGACCAAAACTACTAAGACACGACTTCTATTGATAACTTGCATGGAGTCACCTTCAAAAATAATATTGTCGAAACTCAATTCCTTGCAAAAAATAATAGCATACACCGCTGCTAGAGCTTCGGCCGAAGTTGCCTCAGTGTGAATAGCAAGAGACAAACTCCGTGCAGCAAGAAATTTACTATATGAATCTCGGGCTATAATTCACAATCCCACATGTCCTTCCTTCGAATTGAGCCCAACGTTCCAATTCATCTTAATCATATTGCGTGGTGGAGGTTTCCATACTTCAGCAACCCGCAAGAAATTGAATTGACATTCATGGGGAAAAAATAAATAATAATAATGGCCAATATGTATGACTTAAATGGAGCAAATAGGTGATGATCCACACTATTTAGATTCAACAACAATTTCATAAATTCACATCATTTAGTTGAATTGAATATTTGAAAGTCAATGGCCTGATCTATATACGTGTATCATGCACAAAGAACAGTACTGCTGCACTGTTAAAGGACTGCCACGTATATAAATGTAATTTTACAAAGGATTTGTTGTGTGAATCTTACAAATTTAATAATTAAATTTTAATTTTTAATTTTTAATTTTTTTTGTTAAGAAAATGAACCAAATATACTTAAATAACATGTCTCGAAAGCATAATCCAGTTTGTAAGGAACTTCTAAACAGATGGCTACTCAACCAACTGGCCAAATTTTGAACAAAACAACAACAACAACAACAACAACAACAACAAAAAAAAAAAAAAAAAAAAACAAGGTCAAATATAGCTGCCTTAGGTTACTCAAAGCCGAATCATGTTAAAGTTTGCCGAGGATTGGTAGGTTTGGTCAAAAGGAAAATTTTGTGTTTACAAGAAAGGAAACATGAAAGTCGTAATTGACACAATAATAGAGAGGGAATTATTATTTCTGAGATTTTATTACTTTTACCCCGTTCAATGTCATAAATATTTTTGTTCGGAAACAGCACCATCCTCATAAATACTTGGAAAATTTCACTTAATTTTTGTCCTTTTTAGTTTTTACAATTACCTTTTCAAACTTCAAAAACTCATGTGTTTATAATTTGGAGGTAGCATTAAATTCGAAGATAATAAGGTGAAATGACCTTTATATTCTTGTAAAATTTATAAAATTACAAAATGACATTAATTAATTATTTTTTAAAGAAAAAAATAGGGGTATTTTAAGAATTTAGAAGGACTCTATTAAGATTTGACCGAATTGGTGACACTGCAAATGTTTTGAAATAAGATGTACTAAATTGAGAGTTTTTAAACTTGATAAGAATAATTGCAAAAACAATAAAAGTTTAAGATGATTAAGCAAAATTTTCTCTAAATATTTTATTATCTAAATGGTATAGAGTGAATGACTCATGATAAGACTTCTTGAAAAAAGGATTAGAAGAGAGTATCATACATTCCTACCTTTTCTGCAAAACTCGATTCCTCTACAAAATTTTGCTCCTATTATAAATTTCTTAATGTTTAATATATATTTCCAGTTGTGTTTATGTCGGCGTGAGTGAGTGATCAGATAGAGACAGACACACCGACACCTCCCATGCATGTAGAAAAGACTATTCTACAACTGTTTATGTATATATAGTCGCAAACCGTGCACGAGGTGAGGGAATCCAAGCAACAACTGCATCATCAGTGCCATCCTCTTCCCATGTTAACCCACTTGCCTTCTGTCTGTGCAAAGTAGGAACATAGAAACACGAGGACACAAAATCCACCGCCACTTTTCCTCAAAAACATCATACGCGACTGATTTAAGTTCGGTTTGGGTTAACCATGCATTTCAAAGGGAGCAATTTGAAAATGCAACTTTTAAAAATGCAGTTAAGAGTTTTTGATAAAATTATAGTTTTAACTTTTAAAATCTTTCTTTTTTAGAAACACCTTTTTTAAAAAAATTAAAAAGGGCAAGATTAACTGTGGCTCAGTACCTTACAAAAAAAAAAAAAAAAAAAAAACCTTTGTTGACACCTTTGCTAGTGTCGTTTTGTAACATGCGTCATTTTAATGTTCAAACGACACCACTTTATAAGAGGTGTCGTTTGAACCATGCAACGACGCTAGAGATTATGTCATTGTTTCAACAGTGAATGAAGTCAGCCAATGACGTCGTTTATTGTTGAGATGATGTCCTTCACTGGGCATGACCATGGCAGCACTTAGGGGTGTAAACGAGTCGAACCTGAGCGAGCTTCCCATATTCAGGCTTGGCTCATTTAAATTTTACTCGAGCTCAATAATGAGTCAAAAAATCGAGCTCGAGCTCATAATAAGTCGAGCCAGCTCGCAAGCAGGCTCTTATATTTATTTATTTTTTTTATAAATTTAAACTTCAAATACTCTTAAATGGCTCGAGAAGCCAACTTACATATGAGCATTTGCTTAGCCTCACTAGCCGAGTATGAAGCTTGAATCAATACAGTAAGGCACTTAATTTCGAAGAAAGAGGATATGCATCCTCTTATAGATAAGCAAACTTGGGAATTAGTGTTTTCTTAGCAATGTAGGACAAGTTAACAGGTTATATTCAGACTGCAATGGGACAACGTCCCCTACAAAAAAATAATTTTTCAACGTCTCTCTCAATCTCCCTTACCAGTCACAGCGCATCTTTCACCCCAACTCTCATTTCCCACTCGCTCACTCTCGCTCACCAAATTTTTGTTAAAAAAATTATATACATATATTTGTTATATATGTGTATAATATATCTATAAATAAATTAAAATAAGTTATATAGTATAGTTGTTATAATTGAATAATATTGACTATATATTGTTATTTGTTACTTAATAAAAAATATACTAGTCGAGCCTAATAAGCGAGTCGAGACTTATACGAGCTTGCTCACGAGCCCAACTGAGCTTGTTTCATTTAATATTCGAGCCAGGATTTGTATTCACGAACAACCTCATTTAATAATCGAGCCGAGCTTATACGAGCAAATCTCGAGCTCACTCGCAAACACTCCTAGTAGCATTTGCTCGCTGGAAACTATTGAATAGGGTCATTAATGGTAGAAACTGCATGCACTCCCTCAAGACCAATTGAGTTATAGTTTGGGTCAGCCTCATCAGGCACAAAGACATCTGTAATTTCCAAGACAGTTAATACTAATGATACTTTAAAAAATAAAAAAATTAAAAATAAAATAAAAAAATAAAAACCTCCTTACCTGCCATTCAAAAAAGCTAATTTTATATGTTTTAAAATACATTTCCAAACAATATATTTTTTACAATTTAATTTAAAACCACATTTTTAATTTACAAAATCCCAATGCTAAATGGACTCTCAGTAGATTTATCTTCTGTGCCAATCCCTTAAAGGTTAGATTGACATTGAATTTGAAATGGCCTAATTTCTCTCACATTAAATACATTAATATGTTTTGAGCACCAATTTATCTCATACGGGGTCCACTTGCCACGTTACACACGTTTGTTTGACAGGGGAAAAGAAGGTTTGATTGGTTTTAAATGTGTAGCTTTTAGCATCGTTATCGTTATTATCCTTTTATTTGTTTTTTCTCAAGACTCAAGGTACAGTTGCTTTTTGATTAAATGTGTTGTTAAAACAACAGGTTGAAATTTTGAGTGGTGCATGCATTTCTTTCTACTTAATAACAATTTAATTTTTTTTTTTTTTTTGCCTTTAATTAGTACTATTCGTTACATGTTTAATGTGAAAAATTATAATGAAACAAGCAGAACCTCATATTGGAAAAAAAAAACATCCACATGTTCTAATCGATGTAGGATTTAATTTTAAGAAACATAAATAATACAAAATCTAGACAAAAAAAAAAAAAAAAAAAAAAAACACCCTAGAGGGACCGCTAAAATAAGGTTGTAATGACAATAAAATGTTTACATGACATTTGGTTCATGGAATTAGTCCTCCATTCTTGGAGAGACCAAAGAGTGACTTATAGCATGAGTCATCTATTTAATATTCTCCTGAGCATCGACATTCCTTAGAATTTGAATTCACAAGAGTGTGAGTATTCTCAAGTTAGACTAGGGCGGACAGCTATGGGTGAAAGGGGTTAGTCAAATTCACTAACAGCTTCTGCTAACCGCCTAAGCGGTTAACCACTTAACGCCCGGTTAATGGTTAATAAATTTAATAACTGCTAACCTTTTTAAAAAAAAATAAAATAAAATAAAACTAAAAAATTAAAATTAAAACGACGTTGTTTCTATGGTAAAACGACAATACTCTACTACTTATGACATCTTTTTTAGATTTTTATATATTTAAACACAAAAATAATATTGTTTCGTATGTGTATATATTTAGGCGATTAACAGTTAGTAGTTTTGAAAAAATCTAAAACTACTAACCGTAACCGGCTAGACGATTAAGGGTTATCCGCCCGACTTTTAACCCTTAATGGGCAGCTACAAGGTAATCAATAAATTCTTCTTTTCCTCAAGTATTTTTATAATTGGATACAATGGTAAATATGGATAGAGCCCAGTCATTTATCACTTTTCGTTTGTCTTTGAAAGTGATATCTGTAAGATCAAGATTGGTTCGGCTTTGGGCAACCGCCCGTTTTTTCATATTATATCTTCTCTTATATGAAGGAATAGGGCCCCCTCTTTCACTCTACTATCTTCTCCAGTACTAATATTTCTAGTATTGGAATATTTGAATTCACTAGTTTCCTATATTCCAAATTTTTCTTTCTTTTTTTTTTCATTTTTACTATCGTTTTCACTGACTTGCGTCAAATCAGGGACAGGAGCAAAATCAAGCAGCGCACAAGGATTATATCAATAAATGACATAGAACGTTCTAAATCCAATTCTTCCTAAAACAACCTCTAGTCCCAAGACTTACGATAATCACCTACCAAACAAGGAAGAAAATCTCTAAAAGAACTATTACCAACCTCCGTTTTTCCTTCATTCTGTGGATGGTAAGCACTACTGACATCAAGCTTGGTATTTCACAGAGTATCCCGAGGAAAAACAATGGTCATTGGAAAACCATAAAGACAGTCGACCTTGCAAAAATACAGTTGACTCACAATAAAACCTAGTGATGAAAATCATAAGCTCTAGTATATATTATTAATGATCATATGTAAAAAGTCTTATAAAAGAAAAAAATTATTCAGTTTTTCGCTGCGTTGATTAAGGTAATAGTAATAATGTCATGTGGTAAAACAGAAGATATTTTCACTTCTTTTTTTAAAGGAAAACCTTTCATTATTCATTCATTGATAAAAAGTCGCGAGTAAGAGCTCTTACAAAATAGCAAAAAGCTCTAAAGCAAATTATAGCCGAAGCTAAAGTTGCAATCAACCAATCAAGTCCAATCAAAGACCACATCATCCGTTAACTCATGACTATTCAACAGGTTTAACCACAAATCTGCACCAAACAGATACAAACCAATGCATAGGTAGCGCTTATTCCTCGGCTCTGAAAGCAACAAACCCCCAAGCCGAAACTCATCATCTTCGACTTGAAAGCCAGGATATCGTTCACATCCACAATCCAAGGGTTTGGACCAAAGCAAATATCCCACAGAAACATCAAGATACAAACGGGCAGAACAAAGAGAGAGGACAAAGCCTTATTACAAGCAAAAAATAGGAAAAACGTATAGGAAAATAAAACAGGAAAGTAAAGAACAAATACAACAAAAAACGGAAATACAACAAAAAGAAGCCAACAATACAGGGAAAAACAACAGGAAAAGCACACAATGCGGATGACAGCAGCCGAAAGGAAGACGATCGTGTGTTGGCCGGAAACCGACGCCGAAGGTGGCGTTGGAAGCTCATCGTGGGAGGACGTGTGAAAAAACCCGACAGCGGACGGCGGGTAGCGAAGCAGGTGCAAAGGAGATTAGCAGCGCACTCAAAGCACAAGGGGGAGAGTTTGAGTGAATCCCCATGAGCGGCACCTACAAAGTGTGCTAAACAAGCAAAAACACAAACACAACGAGAAAAAAAGGCAAATAATAGGCAAAAACAGGAAAGGGAAAAAACCACAAAACATAACAGAAACAAACCACAGCCGAAGTGATAGATCCGAATCAAAAGGTGGGATGGACACAGACGGATCCGGAGAGCAGCATGGCGGGGCACGCGTCGAGGGGATCAGGCGAAGGATGGAGATAGAGCAAAGACAAAATAATCCAAAGCCAAACTCGACCCAGAAAAGACGCGGTAGAGATTGAAGGCTATGGGAAAAGGCAGCACGATGGAGAACGGCAAGGGGGCACAATGGCAAAAGGAGAAGGGCAAACGCCAGAGAACCAGACAAAAAAGAGAAAGGGACGAAAGAGATGGAGGAAAAACCGCACAAGCCGAAGGGAGAGGGAGAAGGCAACGGAGTTAGGGACATCAAGTAAATAGGTTAGCTCCGAAGAGGGCGAGAGGAGGAGGAAGGCAGCCAACGGCCATCCCCCCTCCCCAAACCAGGGTTTACCCTACCTGTGCGGTACTCTGGGAAGAGAGCTAAGGTTTCCAAGGGGAAAAGCAGCATGGTTTCAGAACAATTTGGCTCTCAGGATGTAACGCCGCCAAATCTGGCATTGACTAGTTTGGTAGGGTTACTTGTAATTACCCAAATATAGCTAACTGGTAGCACTAGGTGTAATGCCCAGTGGAAATCAATTAATTGGTAGTTGATTCCATGGTTCGCCTCCCAACCTTATCCCTCATGAGACAAGACTAAGGAATCTTAACCTCTCCTAAACGAGAGAATTCTGTTGAAGACTTTAAATTACAGGAATAGAAAGCAATAACTAAATACCACAATTATAATCACCAGAGTAAATATAAACATCATCACATAAATAGATCTTCAAATGTAGTGGTCAACAGACCCGTCATCAAAATATATATATATTACAGACCAAAAGATAATTGTCTGGAAATAAGATAACAAGATCAACGCTTAATCTTGAGTACTGCTAACATGATGACAATCTCAATCATCTCCGTCCGTATGGTTCCTCCATTATCCCACATAGACTTTAGCCATACTGAATCTTCAAAAATGACCTAAATTAGGTCCTGAACAACCACCATGATTCGGTCTGAAGGCATCTTCTTCAACGCTAGCTAAACCGCGCAATTTTACATAATGGAAGGGGAAAAAATAAAGGGATAAGCCCAAAGACTTAGTGAGTAATAATGCGCACAATACCCATGTCATTTAGTGATGAACTCTGTTTGGTAAAATATGCAACATTTTAGGAATGACAGTTATCCATGAATGCAATATATATATAGTACATGCTATAATCATGAGAATCAGTGATAGTTTAAGAGTATGGTCTACTCGAAATATTACCCATTCTCAGAAGGGTTGGCGTTGTCCCAAGGGACCTGTAATACAATACCGGTGCCCCGACCATTATACGCTACCGTCCATAACACTAGTAGCTCAACCAAGTCCGACCTCAGGTGGCCCACGGTACTAATAATGTACATCCTTTAGTGACCGCGCCGGTCACGAAACAACTATTGGATCCAAGGCCATATAACACACATATTTAATTATAAAGTTAACATGTATAGTAAGCTCATGGCCATTATCCCGCACGTACCGATGTACAATGTCATGCAATGCAATTAGTCTTGCCCGTATTTTATATGCATGCTTTTACAAGTCTCATTGTCATTATCTTGTTAAATAGCACATTTTCGCTAATAATAGAGTTCATGGTGCAGCAAAGTATATATCATGAGAGTTGTAAATATGCATATTTAGTAAATAAAATAGTCATGCAATGCGGGAAAAAAAAAATGGTGAGGATTATGTGAGTTAGAACTCACTAGGTTCGAACAAATCCTCCGAAAAGTCTTCCAAGGGGTCCGAGTTCTCCAAATCTGTGAAAAACCTAACATTAGCCCTAAGTTCAACTAAAATGAACCTAGAACATGAAAACAGTGGTCGTAGGTTGCTTGGCCAAAATGGCATTCTGTTGAACGTCTCTGGTCGAGCGCTTGTCCCCTAGGGGCGAGCATTCGGCTAGTGAGGTTCAAGTAGAACCTCATTTGGTCCAAATGTTTCCCGAGCCTCCTCCACTGGTCCTAAGCCTACAAAAGGGTTTCTAACACTTCCTAACTCAAAATAGCGTCTCAATGCGTAAAGAAATATAGCCAACAACAATGAAACGCTAACTCATGCTTAAACCAAGATTAAGGGTGACAACAGAACTAGAAGCACAAAACTACCAACTATGCTAACTATGAAAAATGCTTAAACAACATAACAACTAAGTAAGAAATAAGCTAAGCTTAGAAGATTACCTCCATGAAGCAAAACTTCCAAAAAATCTCTCCTTCTACTCCAAGAACTTACAAAACTCATAAAATCACTCAAGCAATGGTTCTAGAAATAATAACCTGATCAAACCTAGCGCCATTCATGAAGATTTATGTCTTAGACAAATCCTTAGTGGCAACCTTACCACTATTCTCTTCCAAAAAGAGGTTCCCTCAAGGATGTAATAACCGCGTAAGTTTAAAGACTTAGTTAGTACGCCTCACAGTTGGGTATGACATAAGCCAATTATTATTGAATAGGAATAAACGTGTTGTTTGACAACGATTTGAAAGAGGTATTGTCTATGTTAATACACAATAAGAATATTGTTTTGTAGAAAGAAGGAGGTGCACTTCCAGCGGTAATCGCCTAAAGTTTTAATGCAGAAAACTAATACTTTATTAGGTCATAACTATCATATATGGTCTATCGAAAATATTACCTATTCTCAGCAGGGTTGGCATTGTCCCAAGGTACCTGTAATACAATGTCGGTGCCCCTACCATTGTATGCTACCGTCCATAACACTAACAGCCTGACCAAGTCTGATCTCGGGTAGCCCACGCTACTAATGATATATGTCATGTAATGACCTACCAATAAAGGCTGCACAGGTCACAAAATAACCATTGAATCTAATGCTCATTTATCACATCCACACACACATTTGACCATAGAATCAAGTTCATATAATAAGCTCATGATTGTTATACCGCACATACCTGTATGCTATGTCATAGGATGCATCTTATCAACCAATTATTAAGACAGTTATCAAGTTATGCAAAATAGGCATGCTCATATCATACGCTTGGTCAGTCAAGTGACATATCGCACTTTTTTAAGGAAAGCGATCATAAGTGTTTATTTACCTCGTACCCTCGCTTGATTCCTTCGACATCACAAATCACTGCTATAACGAAATACGACACATCGTTATATGCAATACTAGAGAACTCCTCGAGTGACACAATAAGTTCTATCTAACGAAAGGGGCCATCAAAAACCTAAGCTCGCATATTTGGGTTACTGGACATACATCCTGCTCTCTGGGTGAACTTTTGGCCTTGTGGGTGAATGTTCGGCCAAAGAGTAAAAACTCTCGGCTAGAAGCCCAACCATGGTTTTATGCTTCTAGGGTATGGTATATCTCATCCTAGGCTCCTAATGGACACATATAACGTAACAAACCATCCTAACATGCAAACTTAAGAAATCAAAAGTGAGTTAAAAGCTCTTTAAAACATTCTTGCTCTTTTTTAAGGAAATAGGTACAAGAATTTGTCAAGGCATCTTTGAAACTTTGTAATACATAAGAAAACAGCAAGAACAACATGAAGGCTACGGAAATGGACAAGAAAATACCTTGATGATGGCAAAATCCATAAGGGCGTCCTCTTTCTCCTTCAAAGTCACTCCTCACTCCAAGGTTAGGGTTTTCTAGTGTAAGGAGGGGCTGAAGGTCAAATGAGGGCTTATATATGGGGCTTGGGGCGTGCTCTTCTCTGAAAATGTGGAGAATGGGTTAAAATTACTTTTTAAAGTGTCAGCGAATGTTTAGGTACTTTGGGGGCGAACGTTCCAGTGCTGTTTACATAGTAGATCAAAGGGTTCAAGCATATGTTTGGGTATTACTCAATCACCCAAAGACTAGTCAACGAATGCTCATGTTGTTCCCCTTAGCAAATGCCCGCACTAAGGTTAAAGGAGAACGTTCGAGTGGTCCCCCTAGCGAACGTTCGGGCAAAGAGTAAGAGTCTTGGTATTGTTTTGGAAAACCTCAAGGGATTGGGGTTACTCATAATTAAGAAGCTTAGGTTTTTTGGGTTATAAATTCGTGTTTTACGAAAATGTTTTGTCGCTTTTTAATAAATCATTAGTCTTTTAAAACCAATGATTTGTTGGGATATTACACAGGACCATAAGATTTACCAAATTAGAGTCTAAGTCTCTAATATTTAGGTCACATATTGGATTTTCTACCAAAGCATTCATGATTTCTCGGCCTCCAAGGGTCGGGTGAAGAGAAGAGACAAGAGCTCAATATTGTTTATGAAAGTCAATCCCAATGGAATAAACTATCTCTTTCAACCCTCCTTCTCCAGGTAAAATCTACAAATTTTGCAACCTCATTATTTTCTTTTTGTAATCCTATATTAAAGGAAAATTACAGTTTACCCCCCCTCCCCCCGAAGTTGTGCACTTTTTTTATTCTACCTCTAATGTTTAAAAATTACCAATTTATCCCCATGATTTTTTATTTTTATTATTATTATTTTTTTGGCAATGTGGGCATTCCGTTTATAGATTGTCTTTTTGGACAATAGGCTGGTCACATGCGGCGGATGTGGCCTTTAAGCACCAAATATGCCAAAATTTCCCCTACTTCACCCCTTATTTTCCAAAAATGTCCTTATGCTTTTTTCAATTTTTCTTTTTTTTAAAAAAATATATATATTCTAATTGTGGGTGGCCGGTAGCCACCCCATGGGCATTTGGTGGTGGCTGGCCACCCCCATTCTGGCCATTTGGGGGTGGTTTCATTTGGGCCAAGCGACCACAAAATGGCAACTTTCTAAGTTTTAAAAAATTTCTTTTGAAAAACAAGGGCATTTAAGACTTTTTATTTCATAAAAAATCGCGTGAGACGCAAGTGTATTCCAAACGGTCAAAAACTCACACACATTGTATTATTTTACGATTGTGTTGTTGCGCTTATTGTAATCAAGGTGAACTTTTCATGATTTTGTACCAAGAGCATAACAGGGTTTTGTTGAAGCCCTAAGGACATTCAGTGTATGCTAACAAGTAAACCAAACATAGGAATTTCATATGGCTGAAATTTTTTATTTTTTTAAACGAAAATTTTTATTTAAAAACAAAATAAATTTTTTTATTAAAAAAAAAAACGAAATTTTCAATTTTTATAAGAAAGAAAATCATTTTTTTTAAAAAAAATTTCTTAATTTTGCCACCCCTTGATTTTTTTTATTTTTTATTTTTATTTTTTAGTTTTAGGTTTTTTTCTAGAAGATGTATTGTAGTATTTTTTTGTTTTTATTTTATTAAGGATAGTTTGTCATTGGGAGAACATTGACAATGTTTTGGTAGTTTAGGGTCGGAGGACATTGTTACAATTGAAAATTTAGGTGAAACATTATCAATTAGGTAGTAATTTGAGTGGAATATGTGAACTTTCTTCTAAATCTTATGTCAATTACAACATGCGGTTGTTAATGCAACATGGTTTTGAGCTATTAGCTGCCCTAGCTAGTCCATCTTGAAACCATGACTTATTTAGGGTGTTAACTTTATCCTTGTTTCCATTTGTACAATAGATGTCTTCCATTTTCGGGTATTAAATTGTTATTAGGTAGAGAGAAATGCATGCACCATTCTAGAAAAACAACTTGTTTTAAATTTAATCAAAAAGCAACCGTTGAAAAAAAAAAAAAAAATTCAAAGGATAACGATGATAAAAGCTACAAATTTAAAACCAATCTAACCTTCTTTTCCCAAGTCAATCAATTTAAAGTGTGTATCTCGCAAGTGGCCGGACCCAGTATTAGAGAAAAGTGGTGTGGGGCCATTATTGCTCAAAACATATTAATTTAATACGAGAGAAATTGGGCCATTACAAATTTAATATCGATCCAACCATATAGGATTGGAGCACAGAAGAAGATATTTTAAGGAAAGAGGGTGGTGGATTTTGTGTTCTTTTGTTTCTATGTTCCTCGTTTGCAGAGACAGAATGCAGGTGGGTTTAATGGGAAGAAGATGGCACTCATGAATTTGTTGCTTGGATTACCTTATGCACCGTTTGGGAATAAAGAAGTTTATCATCAATTGAAAATAAATTGTTTTTCTATATTTTGAACAAATGGTGTGCTTCGGTCAATATGTACATTGTACCTAATGATCGAGTTGAATGCAAATCTACCGCACTGAATGATAGGAACTGATATATTAATGTCAACCTCTATAGCTTGCATTCACTTCATCTTGCTCATGTTGTTGCCAGTGCCATATTAGCATGTTTGTCACATCACATTAAAATAATAATTTTTAAATTTTATTTATAAAATAAAATAAATAGAATCTCTTAAGAAACTACCCTTAATTTCGAACTCCAAGGTGAGGGGAAACCGGATCCTCGGACTAGAGAGTATTCAGTTCATGGCTAGGATTTCTTTAAAAAAATACTAGAGCTACAAATAAGACACACGTCCTCATAAAAAAAAAATAAAAAAATATTATTTAAGGATTAAATAAAATAATATTAAAAAAAGAGGTAGGTGGCTGGTGGGTGGCCTGACCATCGTAATTAACAGAAGTGGAGCCACTCCAATGGCCCGACCCGGTGGCGAACCACCCCATCTTTGGAAGCCACCCACAGGCTCTTGGTAAGTTGACCCATCTACGCTTAAAATGGGGGTGTAGGAACTACTAAGAGCCAAAAGTAACCGACGGGCTCCCCAACACCCAAGGGTCAATCCTATATATATATATATATGGAAAATGGTAGGTGTTCTTACAATGTTCTCTTGAGTGTCACATTTGTGATGTGATTTTTAAGGTATTGTTAAATTTGAATATAGGGGTGGCTCGACCAGGTCCCGGCCACCCCCAAGGGTCAATCCTATATATATATATATATATATATATGGAAAATGGTAGGTGTTCTTACAATGTTCTCTTAGTGTCCCTCCAACTGTGATGTGATTTTTAAAATTATTGTTAAATTTGAATATATATATATATATATATATATATATATATATATATATTATTTGGCCTTTGGGGGTGGCCGAGCATGGGGTGGCCTCGACCACTCTCAAACCACCCCCTGGCTGGCCATTAGGGGTGGCTTGCCCAAAATGGGGTGGCTGGCCACCCCCTATTCTTTTTTTGTTTTTAATTATTTTATTTGTTTTTAACCTTAAATAATACTTCTTTTTTTTTATTATTATTATTATAAGTGCATGTATCTCATTTATGGCCCTAGCCATGAACTCGATACTCTCCAATCCATTATGAACTAGAGAGGATCTGGATCCAGGTGAAGGTGGCCATCGGTAGCAATGTCCCCAAGGGGTTCTTATTTACATTTTAAGATTGTTTTTTAATAAAACTAAAAAATATTATTATTTTAATGTGATACGGCAAAAATGCTAACGTGTCAATAACCGACAATGCAAATTTGGCAAGAATATCCATCGAACGACCCATTTCTAATTCACGAGAAACTTATGTAGTGAAACTCAAATAAAAAATAATGAATAAGAAATTTAAAAACGAGCTTTGACTGCGAGATTTTTCTTAGATTTACCCAAAATAAAGATTAAACTTATAATTTTTTATAAGATTTGGACCAACTTGTGATTTAACATGATAAGTCAATCCCTAACTATACTATATATCTCCATTTAATTCAAATATCCCATATGTCATGCCTTAATTATTGAGAGAGATTATTGAATTAAGTTTTTGGAACTATTAATGATTTAACATAGTATTATATTGAAATAATGGTTTTAAGGTAGAACTTTAAGTTGATACCTTATCTCTCACTTTAAATAAATATTTCACATACATGTAGGACTCACACATGAGGAAAAGTGCAAGAATATTGATTAAAATAATATCATTTGTTACCATCTTGAATCTTGAGTCCAAATTATACGTCTGCAATTTATCTCTCATTTTAAATAAATATTTTATATGTTACCTGTAAGAGAAAGTAATTCATATTCTATCAATTTTCATGTTTTTGAGATGTTTACAAAGTATATATGTTTAAATTTTCTTCATTAATTTGATTTTTTTTCTTTACTTTATTTGTTTTCACTTTCCCATAAGCTAAAAGTTAAAAATGAATAAATTATATGTTATAATCGCTTTGGCAGGTGGACCTTTTTTTCCTGCACATCCCCCTTTGGCAACATTGGAAGAAATAGCCAAAGATCCCATTTTGAGTCCAAATTCATGCAATTCTTATGCAACTTTTTTGGCAGTCTTGTCACCACCCACAAATACAATGTTTGTCGTTTGAGATGTCTCATTAATTTGCTGTCTCTTTCTTCTTCTCACAGTAGTTGAGGAAATTCAGTGGCTGGGGTAGGTAGTCCCTTATGCAAGGAAGTCATTTTCAAATTTGATTGGCTGGGTTTTCACATTAATATTTAAAGGAGTCCGTACAGTATAATTCCACCTGGACACTTGGACACCCATATATGTATGCATGTGCATGTACTGCATCATGGAGCTGCGAATTTAAGCTACATATTCATGCATGTCGTAGTAATTATGAGTGATTGCATCATCAGCCACTACTTTTAAGAACATCATATGCAATGAGGAACAACATCGCCCTTGTCCCTTGACAATCTATGATGTTCCCTATGGACCTTGTCGTTTCACGATTCCTCAAGTAGTGGATGGTGATGACGTGTCAAAATTTTGGTGTATTTGATGATTGTTAGGTTGATTGGAATAAAAAAGATGTGAAATATTTACCTTGAGATAGATTTAATGAGAATTTATTATCCTAAGTTTTAGGATCAATGTTTCATTTGGTTGACGAAATGTCTATTTTATTGAAAAATAAATAGCTACTATTAGGAATAGAAAAGTTTAGAATATAACAGATATTTGTATTCCTTAGTTTGATAATGAAACACATTCAAAAATTAAAATTGAATCAAAATTATAAAAAACCACATATTTTTTTCAATCTCATATTAAAAAAAAAAAAAAATTAAAAAAAAATAAATAAATAATAAAATAAAATGGGTGGCCGACTACCCATTGCGGTGGTCGACCACCCACAGAAGCGGCTGAGGGTGGCCACGGCCGACACAATAAGCAACGGGGGTGGCCGCTGTCCCCGACGACCCACAGGGTGGCCGCGACCACCCCATAGGAGCTCTGTAGGTGGCCATGGCCACCCCCGTTGCTTACCGAGGTGGTCGTAGCCACCCCAAAATGCGACAGGGGTGGTGCGACCACCCTCAACCTCTTATGTAGATGGTCGACCACCCCAATGGACGGTCAAGTTACTCACTTTATTTTTTATATTTTTTTATTTTTTGTAAGTTTAAAATAAAAAATAAAAAACTTATATGGGCATTTTTTAAAAATGTATTTCATTCCTTAAGGATTAGTTGAGTCACTCATTTTTTATTAGCTTAACTAATCCTGTATGTATAAGATTAGTAGTTCCATGAGAATAAACTATTCTCAGGAATAGTGTATTACCAAACAAAAGAATAACTATACCTAGGATTAGCTAGTCCATTCCAATGGCCTATTCCGCAAACCAAACCTGGCCTAAGCATTTTAGTATGGAGTTGTGAAAATAAAAATATACTTAATGAAATAGGATTTTAAGAATATTATATGAATAATCAAATTGTAGCAAATTATACACAACCCTCATAGTAACTAAATTGTAGCAAAATATCATACTAACGAGACATAGGAGTGGACAGATTAACCGTTTATCGTCTATTAACCGCTTATCGAGCGCCATCAAACCGTTACCTACTAACAACTAACTTCGGGCGATTAGTAGGCGGAATAAAAATATTGTTTCAACATCGGTTTGTTGCGATAGGCGATAAAAATGTTTTTTTCCGTCGGTTAACCGACTTAATTGATTTTTCAAGTGAAATTTAAATTTGTTTATTAGATTTCCTTATTGTTTTGTCCAACTAATTTATCATTGTCATTTTATTCCGTGTTTCATGTATTTACTCTTCTTCTTTTTTTTCATTTATTAAATATATGCTTCATTGATTTTGTAGTTACAATGAAGTTGTTAAATCTTAATAAAAACTTGTAACTAACAATTAACTATCTTAACCGAATAACTGATTAACCAAAACAGTCAAAATTATTCTTTATCAGTATGGACAGCAATCGAACCAAAACCCACCGCTACAAAGACAAGACTCCTACCCATTACTCCGATCGAACCAAAACCCACCCTTAAAAAGACAAGACTCATACCCATCATTGTGCATTATTCATCGGTAGCCTATTGTTAAGTCCTCATGAGTCGAAGAAAATGTATGCAATTTTTATCATTTGACTCTCTCCTGTCGGCCGTTCGGCCTATAAAAATACTATAATAAGTCTGCCATTTTTGAGCCACACAAAATAAATAAATAATTCAAAAGCATGTGTGTGTGTGAGTGTGAAGCTGGGCACGTGTCACACGTCAGATCAAGGGACATTCTATCGATGCTGCCTATGACGTCCTTTACGATGGTCACCTAAGTTGAGATAAGTTATATGACAAAATAGGATGAATTGATACAATGCATCCATCTCTTTCTCTCTTCCCCAACACATCATCCCTCACCCCACCCGCCCCGGCCCGGGCCCACGTAAGTAAAGACAAGAGTTGAGGCTGAAAAGTTATGAGCAAAGGATTTCAGCCACACAATTCGTTTTAAGAATTGCTTCTTATGCTCTCAAGGGCCCAAGGCGAGGGACGCGACTCTCTTCCCACCACACCTTTAATAATAAATAATCTGTGGGATCTAAATCCCCTGATTGTCAAGTTTTTTACAGTTTCATTAATGTTATTATTCAACAGTTTTATTGACAAAAGGGATGTAAATAGTATTTTGAGGACGAATAATAATACTCTTATTTTGTTTTTTATTAATATATGGGCTTGTTGTTTTTTAAAAGTTTTTTATGAGCTTTTTTAGATGGGATTAATCCAGCTTTTGAAATAAATATACTTGTAAATGATAATATAAAAATACAAATTAAATTGTAAACATTGAACAATATAGGTACTTATAAATCGAATTCTAATATGAGAAAAAAAAATCTATTTATAAACTATGGGCGTTACAAGTAAATTGAAAATATATATATACGATAAAATCCAATTGAATTATGTTCTCTAGAAGAAAAAAATACAAATGAATTGACAGAAAGCACTTGATTAGATCAAGGTATTCTTTAATGATAGATTGAGAGAAACTTGTTTGATGAGATTAGGTTTTCTTTGATGAGACCAAACACGCTCCAAAGAGAGAGGCAAAGAGATGGAGAACGCAAGAGTCAAAGAGAGAGGGGTTGAAGGGAAGCTACGGTTGCGGAGAGAGCGGGAGAAAGAAAATGAGGCATTTTCTAGTCCTTTCAGGTTTTCCTAGATGAACTATATATATATATATATATATATATATATATATATAGGCACAACTGGATATTCCTAAATCCTACTCATATTTCTCTATTCGCCTGCATATGTGCGGATCACTCGTCTAAAGTTAAGAATTAAAAATTTTCCTAAAACCCATGCAAAAGGACGGATAGTAAATACGGAGCAAATTTTATCGGTACACCTTGACACCCCTCACAAAACTGACCAACTTCCTCTTTTCTTTTTTCTTTTTTGTTTGGCCTTCAATTGTGCGGGTGATTTTGATCCACCTTCCTTTAGTATATTATCTTTCCTAAGTGGGTGTATTCATTACTTTTCATAGAAGATGATTGACTAATATGATGTTCTCCTTCTAGATGTGTACTTCATGCAATGTTGGGTTTTGGTGAGCTTGCTAGTCCTTTGAGGCCACATTTGGTTTGGCTGTCCTATGGACCTAGCGGAATGTCAGACGAGCTTGTAGGCCTAGCAGGCTATCGGATGAGCTCCATACTTTCATTCCAGTAGTCCCCCATTTCTTTAGGCCATGTTTGATTTGCGGAATATACCTTTGAAATGGACTAACTAAACCTAGGTATAGCTATTCCTTTATTTAATAACACACCATTCCTGAGAATAGTTTATTCTCATAGGACTACTAATCCTTAAAAAATGGAATACATTTTTCAAAAATACTCATATAATATTTTTTTTATTTTAAACTTAAAACAAAATAAAAAAAAATAAAAAATATGAAAAATAAGTGGTCGGCCACCCACAGAAGAGGTTGGGGGTGGTGCGAACACCCATTTTACTTTAGGTTTTTTTTAATGAGTTTGAAAAAAAAAAATGGGGTTTTTTGTAATTTTGATTTAATTTTAATTTTTGCATGTATGTTGTTACCAAACTAAAAAATATGGATAAATATTCTATTTCACACTCATTTATTCTTAGTAGTAGCTAGTTTTTTTTTCTAATAGACTAGACATTCTGCGAACCAAACAAGACCTCTATTTGTGTAGACCAATAAAAATTAAGTTAGTTCCCAAATGATGTATTACCATCTCATGAGATTTATTATTTTGAGAAATGTGTCACAAACTCATCGGATGTTGACACATCATTTGGGAGCCAACTTTTAAGAAGAAAATTTGGGATGTGTAGCATTTATTTCTCTTTCAGTTTAAGATAATAGCCTCCATTCCAATCGGTAAGGTTGAACCATAATTTGTTTTGTTTTGTTTTTGTGTTTTTTTTTTTTTTTTTTTTTTGACATGTCCACACAAGAGAGGAGAGTGAGGATTCGAACTAGTGACCTTCGCTTCATAAGGCGTGATTCCCAACCGATTGAGCTACCCTTTAAGACTGAACCATAATTTGTTGTTACCGGCCCCAATGCTCCCAAATTGTCAATGTACAAGATTAGAGTAGTATTATTATATAACAAAATGGAATACTTTTAGACTTTTAGTGAATCTGATTACAGCGGTCCATTTGATTAATTAGCACCGTAATTTGCGCCTGTGAACCTTCATTATTAGCCTGCTACTTGTTTGAGACAATGGCACACACACCTTCCAATCAAAACTTAAGTGGCTCTATTGCAATCCAAGAGTCCCCTCCAGAATTATGTTGTCAGTCTCCTGTCGGCTCTCACTTTGTCATTCATTTCTATTTCTTCTATCCCCCCCTGCCTGCATGTAGACCATCTAAGACTGTTTAAAATTGCATAAAAAATTTTTAAAAAATTTTTAGTATCTACAAAATTATTTTATATAATTAAATACTTTAAAAGTACTTGTTTAACGTTTTAATTGGTATAACGTTTTAATTGGTACGACATTTTTAATGATAACACACACACACACACACACACACATATATATATATATATATATATATATATATATATATATTAGGCATTTCCAAGAGAGAGATTGAAAGTACTTGTGAAAGTACTCCAAGATATATCATTCGGCCTACCAATATTGGATCTTGGCCCAATTAAACGAAAGGCCAAGAAGCTTCTATTTTTAGGCCCACAATGTATAACCACCACCGCCCCAACCCAAAAAAAAAAAAAAAAAAAAAAAAAATTGAATGTAATAGAAGGATAGACTTGGAAGTTGGGTTTCAAAACCATTGTATCTGACCATAATCTTCTTTTTTTTTTTTTTTTTGAAACACTCACCATAATAATCTTCTGAATCGCGGTTAACATCTATCAATTAGAAATTGCTGAAGCTGGTCAGATTTGTTTCACTAATTAATACCCTGATCATTGACTTTCCTCACGTAGAAGGAGGAAAGTCAATGATCAGGGTATTAATCTAAGTATTACAATAATAAGCCGATATGTTTCACATAATTCAAGTGCAATCTAAATCATGTATATTTAAGTTCTTGAACAACATTCTCCCTTTTTGCAAGCCGATTTTTAGATGCAAGTTTTATTCGAAATTTGTATAATTTAGTATTATAGGCAACCAGCATATCTATAAGATCGAACGAGTTGCAACTATGTGGTCGTGTCACGGAATGAGTGACCCATAGGCTGGATTAAAATCATGTTTTGGTACTATGTATGTGCACAGTATTAAGTCATTAAATTATAAATAGATCAGTGAAATGACCAAAAAAGAAATTGTTACCATCGGATCAATGTCGATTGAGTGCGCCACCATAAACGTTTGCTACGGATTATAGTGGTGTGTTACGATCTTAAGTGTCTCATGTAGCATAATCATGCTTAAAAACTCATGCAAAGCCTATCTCAACCTGTTTGATCACTGGCAACTAAAGGCCCCACGATATCGAATCACATAAGATGTTATGTAGATGTTATATGACTTCAACGGTTAAAATTATCTGGAATCATGGAAGGCTGCGGAGCTTCCCTCTTGTCAAACAGGGATATGAGTTTCTCACTTAGACTCTCGCACTCCAATCTTTCCCTTCTTTCCACCTGCAATATGACCCAAACCAGAAAAAGTATTAGAAGAGATTAATTGTAGCCTAATTAATGAATTAATTTGTTATAAATTAAATAATATTTATACGAAAGCAAACCTGAAGATGTAAATTAAAAAAGACCCTCCCTTCAATGGACTCAAAGGATGAGGCGTTTAGCAGCACAAGCCCATCATCCTCTAAACAGACAAGGATCTCAGACAATAATGCATTCTTGTGCACCGCATATGTCGATATTTGAATCACTACTTCTCCTCCACCATCAAGTTGAGTTGCTGTAACTGTCGACAATGAACTCCAAGCTTTGCTTTTTGGTTTCTTCTCTTGACGAGTTTCAAGATCTCCTTCCCCACAAATCCTCGACAAAAGGTCCTCCTTCTTTTGAATCAGCCCCATCACTTGCTCCTGTAGCTCTGGTATGTACTTCACCACCCGTGAAACTGTTGTCGGAATGCTTGGTTTCTTCTGTCAACGTATAACGACATCATCAAAATAGTCATGAAAAAGAAAAAAAAAAACAAAAACAAAAACAAAAAGAGACCCAAGAGATACAAATCCGAAGGTAATTATATATATATACCATTTCGTCTGCCCCTGGAAGCAGGGAACGGAGAGTGGAGTACAAACCATTCATCTTCTTACGACGATCACGCTCGCTGGCGTTATGGAAAATCTTCTTCGACACAATTTTGGAATCACCAGTAATGGCTGTCGGTGGTCTTGCCGGGTCGAGCTGGAGTTGTGTCGGATGATAATTAGTAGAGAAATTGATGAGTGACTCCGATATCTTCGATATCTCGGGGTCTCCATGCACATAGCTCTGGTAATTGGTTATGGGATTATTCTCTAATAAGTACCATCCATTATAATTGGATGGCACCAGTGGCGCCGGTGATAATGCACAACAACACATGGTGGATTGGTTGTTTGGGATTTGGATTGTTAATCAAGGGAGAGGATGATGACATGTATTTATAAGATTAATTGGTTGAGGATTGGTTGGAGATTGGATTATGAAATTGTAAGATTGTTAAGACTTAAGCCAATTACCTAAGCAATAATACTTATTTATTAACCATTTACTATGGGAAGCTAAACTAGAAACTACACTATATAATATAAATAGGATTGGTTGGAAGTTGGTATTGTTAAAGCATTCACATTGGTTTATGCATATTTTTATGCAATTATTCTAGTTTAGGTGATGGATTTTAAAGGATACCATGCATCCTTACTTGCGCTTCACAAAATCACATATTAACCTTTTAATTGTACATTTTTTTTAAAAAGCTCTTACTTGCGATTTGAAAACCCATATTTTTTATGTTTTCAAATTGAATTTTTTTAAAAATGCAATCTTAAACAACTTATATTCTGCGATTTGATTTAAAGTTACATTTTTTATTTACAAAATCGCAATGTCAAAGGTATAAGATTGGTTTATGAATTAGGGTGCGTTAGAGATTGCGATTTCTTAGACAAAAAGTGTGATTTTAAACATCGTAAAAAATTGATCATTTGGAATTACGTTTTTCAAATCGTAGACGAATTGGTACTTTTTTGCCAAATATGGTTTTAAACACCAAATTGCAATTTTACCAAATATTTAATTGCATTTTTAAAAATCACATTTTCAAATCACTATTTTTAAAATCGCAAACTCAATTATACCCTTAAACTAAAACACAGTATCAATCATAGACTTGTAAATCACAAATTAAGAAGAAGAGGAAGTAAAATAAGAAGATTTGTATGAGTTGACGTCAATTCTTCCTTTTCTTTGTCCCCACTTGGAATACTATATACTTCTCTACCTAGAGAGAACTTAGCAGAGATTGGACACGTAAACTGCACGTGCCCTAACTGGGCTTACCACAGACATGCACGTGGCTGAAGTGCAACATCGCGTGGGACGGTGGGAGGCACACGTACTTTTAGGTAGGGCTCCCAATCTTATTGACAAAACAATTATTTAAAATGCAAACATGCCATTCTTCTCCATATATCATTAGCCAATGAATAAACTGGTGACATCTGGGGTTCTGAGCCCCTTTAGCTTCTAGTACCGTCTTGTGCGGCCCTTTGAGAGGACCGGGTCACTTGTTTGACCCATTTCCTACCATTTGTAATTATTGTTGCACTGTTTTAGTTCGTTTTGGGTTTGTTGTTGGGGAGCCCACCCCTTTTTTGTTGTTAGGATCTCCCATTTCTTTTTCCTTTCGGATCAGAAGTAATAAAGATCCTCCCATGTAGCCCTTTCCTTATTTGCTTAGAAAAAAAAAAAAAAACTTGTAACGAAATATGAATGTTTTAAGGAGAAAATACACTTTACCTCTTAAACTATTCACTTATTTGCACTTTTAACCTTCATGTTTAAAAAGTGATATTTTACCCTCTAAAGTATCTGACATCGGCACTCGATCTCATGAAGTACACTTTACCCTCCTGAAGTTTTTTTTTTTTTTTTTTTGTCATGCCCCCTGAAGTATTTTGAGTTAACACTTTACCCCCAAAACTTAGGAGTAACTAAGTTTTGAGGGGTAAAGTGTCAACTCAGGAGATAAAATATCAATTCAAAAAATTTCAAGAGGGTAAAGTCTGTTTCATGGGGCCAAGTGTCAATGTCAAATACTTTAAAGGTAAAGTGTCACTTTTAAAACATTGGGGTTAAAAGTGCACATGGGTGAATAGTTTAGGGAGATAAAGTGTATTTTCCCTATATTTTAAATTACCTGCAACTTTCAATTAATGCATATATATAGTTTATAATTGTTTGCTCTTGATTAATTAGTTTAATTAATTTCTTTCTTCTCTTAAAAGTTTTGGGAAAACTCCATTACTTACATTCTCTGAAACACTCTCCCCGAACCGTAAACAGTTTTACAATGATAATCTTCAAGTTTAAAAATTTGCAATGCGGGTATTATTTGTTTTGGTCCCTTTAAATATTTTAACCTCTTTTTTATTAAAATGCCCAAAACATCCCCTAAAAACAAAGTGAAAATTCAAAAAAAATATATATATATAAGCTTTGCTTTTTTTTTTTTCTTTTTTTTTTTTAAAAAAAAATGAATGAAATTAAAAGGGATTGAAACATGAAATACTGAGATTGTAAATTTTTAAAATGAAAGAAAAACAAAGAAAAATAAAGAAAAATAAAATCCATTAATATGGTGATGTAACTTGGTAGTACTCGGGGCAACATAACATTGGATAGTAATGGCCATGGGCCATGGCCCATAAGCAGGATGTTCGTCATGCCAGACCTCAGCAACCATTGTTAATGACTTTTCAAACCGAACCGTACAAGTAATCTGGTTGATCTAATTGGATATGGAGGGCACGTTTGGCAAATGTTGTCTCTAGTTTTTGTTTTTAAAAGTGTTTTTTAAAGAACAAAAACAGAAAATTATTTTTTGTTATTTTTTAGTTGAAAATGTGTTTCAAAAATGGAATCCGAAAATAGTTTCTAAAAATTGAAAACAAGCCATTTGGACAACACCAACTTATTTCCCAAACCACCCTCAAAGAAAGAGATTCCATCAAGTTGACCCTTAATATCAAAACCTAAATCATAAGGCAAACCGATCGTCTCAATTTCAAGTTAGTGTACTTAGGAGGGGTGAATGGTTATTTTTTGGACGATTTTACCCTTCCTAAATACACTAACTGAATGTTCTCCATTTCATAAGTTACATTAAGGGCTTATTTGGGTGTGCATTTGAGGAGCTTAAATGTGTTTAACATTTAAAAAATTCAGTTGCAAAAAAAAGTACATATTTGGTAAAAAACATTAAAAGCGCTTTTAAGAGTCTAAAAAGCCTAAAAATTGTAAAAACGCACTTTTGGCAAAAACTTAAAAATGAAGTTTTTGCCAAAAAACACTTAAAAGCTCTATTTCTCAAACACAATCACAAACATGGTCTATGTTGGGAATAAATTCACGCTACAAGCCCATCAGATTTTGGGCCCAAGACCGACAGGGCTGTTAATTAAATAGCAGGAGATACAATTCAGGTGGGACTCTGTTAGAATAATATGGGCCACAAAATCGTACTTAAAGTTTAAATTAGAGTAGCCCAAGTGCAATTAGAGCTCTCTGGACTCCCAATTAACTAAAGCAAGGAGAGCTATTCAAGCTTATCTCAACTCTGCAAGAGATAACTCTTCAGAAGAGCTAGTTCAACCTTATCTCAACTCTTCAGGAGAGATAATTCAAGTCTACTTCAACTCTTTAGTCTATAAATTGGCCCCTACATAAGGTACAAAATTACCTTCTCTCATACCAGAAATCACGGATTAGAGCTCAATTAGGTCCCTTTGAGCATATTGATTTATTGTGTACCGACGCACCATATTTCGCTAAGAAACTGACTTTGGCATCGAAGTTTCCACGACATAGACACTAGCGGACCTTTGACGCTTTTGCTCTTGTTTAGCGATTTGGAGTGCACGACGACGACATATTGAAGAAAGCGCATGCACCATGAAGAAAACTATTCTAACAGTCTAAATCTTCTTCTCAAAGTATCACCATTCACCACCTAGCTAATTGGTGACAGAACTATTCATAGACTAAGGGAGCTCAACGCCCCCCTTGGTTTTCAATTTTTCTTTGGGTTAAATACTCTTTCGCCTCCTAGGGTTTCAAAACTTTATTTTTTCCCCCTTAGGGTTTCATTTTTATCACATGAGGTACATGTGGTTTTCATAAAGACCAAGATGTTACCTTCGTTAAAATTCCGTCCAAAACTTAACGGAATGCCACGTCGGCACCAATCAAATGTCACCCATTGGGCTCCTTGGGGGTGGTTGTCCAGCCACCCCCTTTGGCCATGCGGGTGGCCTGGCCACCACCCCATTTGGCCGGTTCACCACCCCCAAGGAGCCCAAGGGGTGGCTTAGGCAAGAGTGTCTTTGGCATGGGTTAGGCAGTGATGGAGTGGAACAAGGCAGTTGGCGAACGTTTGGTCGTGGGTCTGGAGGATTTCTTTGGCAGCGTCCAGGGAGGAGGTGACAACGGTGGTGACAGTGCCAAGGCAGAGGGACATGAAGGGGCTGTAGAACTTGGCCATGGCGAAGAGGGTCTCATGGGGGTTGGGGCCGTAGAGCATGACAATGGCAGAGAAGGTCTTGTGGGAGTGGCTCGCCAACCCCAAACCGGCCAAATAGGGGTGAACAGGCCACCCCCATGGCCAAAGGTGGTGGCCAGCCACCCCTCAAATGGCTTGGGACAAACTTTGGAGTATACCCCCACTTGGGTTGTCGCCGTTGTCTGCAGTGTCATCGTCCTCATCTCTCTCCGTCGAGCGAATCCTCCATTACCTTGGCAAGGCATGCATATATATATATATATCAACAAACTTTCTCCTTCATCCCGTGTCTCTCACTCTGCTTCTAATCAATCACCATTGTTCAAATTTGATATTTTTGCAGTATCTCAAGAAGAACAACCAGAAGCCTTTATTTGAGGCCTTACAGAAGTTCAAAGATGGTCGTCACACCTTCACTCCCCTATCTCACTCTGTTTTTTGTTTCTTTTTTTTGTTTCTTTTTTTTTTTTTAATTGTGAATATTTTGTTGGGTTTTGGGTAAATGCAGAGTTGATGTTGTTGGGGTTCATATCACTCCTACTGGTAGTGTTCCAAAATTGAATTTCCAAACTTTGCATATTTGAGGACTTAGGCAACAAATGGTTGCCCAGTGAGATTAAAAAAGATGCTTCTTCGACTGCCCACTTCCAAATCTTCTTCAATTTCTTTGTTCCCAGGGCTGCCTGTCGTCTCCTTACCGAGCCCTCTGCTTCTTCCACCGGTTCATGTAAAAATGTACTTCAACTTCTTTTTTCTTTTTTTTTTTTTTTTTTTTTTGAAAAAATATATTTTTTTTTAATCTTTTTAATTTTTTGAAATATATTTTTTTAAAAAAATTAATTATATGACACGTGGTGATATTTGATTGGTGCTGATGTGGCGTTCCGTTAAGTTTTGGACAGAATTTTAACGGAGGTACCATCTTGGTCTTTATGAAAACCATAAGTACCTTCTCTGATAAAAATGAAACCCTAAGGAAGAAAAAAAATAAAGTCTTGAAACCCTATGGGGCAAAAGAGTATTTAACCCTTTTTCTTTTAAAATTTGTTTACAAAGTTGAATATATATGTATTTTTTAGAGTTAATCATGTTCATATATATTTGGGCACCTCCGGATAAAAAGCCCTAGTTCTGTCGAGGGCCCTACACCTAATAAATGTGTAGGTTGATGATTCAATATGGGTGGATTCATACAGCCCTCTCAAAAGTAAAATGATTTAAATAATTTGTATAGATTTCACAAGCTGCCACACTTGGTATCATAATTACCATTTTTTTCTGCAGAATCATCCAAAATTGCCATGGACTTGGGGTATATCTGCAACTTGACATATAGAATTAACCCATGCATATAAAGCTCCTTCTGTACAGCATAAAGGTTTGAATAAACCATCCAAATGAGCTTCCCAAGTCCAAAACTAACTTGGAAAAGAGTTGCTATATATTACGCTGTAGAAGAAAAAGTCCACGGCATAAAAAATCCCAAATAATCAGCTAGTAACCGCGTTAAAACATAAATAAATAAATAAATAGTTGATTAGAAACCTGTGGAAAGTGCATGAGTTTCCTTCTTGAAAAACTGGGGGAGATTGGTAAAGTTTTGATATCTGCAACTTGACATAAATAACCATATATAGCTTCTTCCCATGTGTACAGCTGGTGGAGTTGGGTGGAGCTAAAGTACTTGTTATCTGGGTCTTGGAGCGTAACGCTCCCAAAATTAATTCGAAAGGATAATTAATTTGAAATGTCAATCTTAGAATTCTCAAATTAATTAATTGGTAATTGACTTTATCTATTGCATGCATTAACAAATTGATAGTGTGTCATATGACTCAACATCCACCTCATCATCATGGGATAAGACATGGGTGGTAGTTCTTAACTTCAATTGTTAACTTTATCCTTTAATGTCAATATTTGTTAACATGTGTAGTGGGTAGTGGGTAGTTTACTTAAGATTCTGTATAATTATTAGTTAAGTGGGTACTTTACTTAGATTGTTGGTAGTTTTCTTTAGTAAAAGTAGTAACCGTTGTTGTATTAAGTTTATATATATGTGTGTCATTAGAAGAGGAAAGATATAAAAGAAAGTGTTTGTATTGTGGTATTTCTTCAGCCCTAAGTGGAGATTTGTATTGTGATTACTCCCACCCCAAGTGGAGATTATCAGTTTATCTTTATTGACTCTAACTGGGACCTATCAACAATCATCACAAAAAAATAAAATAAAATAAAAAATAGAAAGTAAAAAAATGTAGTGGAAAGGACAAGGCTTTTTACTAAAAATTCAACAATTCTTACAAAGGTCAAGGCTGTCCTTTAAAAAACCTAAAAGCACATAGATCTATACATTAACACCTTAATCAAAAGGAGATTTACTTTTAAACAACATGAAAAATGATACTCTCTAACCCTACAATTATCATAAATCCACAACAAATCACAGTAACCGAAGACAGCGGCCGGCAGTGTGTTGGGAAACAAGCTAGGGTAGCTCACTTGGGCCAATTATTGGATCAAGTGACTAGGATTCGACGCACGTGATGTGTGTGAGCTGGCAGCCACTTGGGCAGTTATTGGATTGAGTGATGACCGAAATTCAACACACAAGAATTGTCTGAGCTTGCCCACTGTTGAAGCTACAATTGAAGATAAGAAATCATCCAAGTCCAACTCAAACTCAATAGATAAGAATGCTAAGAAGATTGATATAAACTCTATTGTAGTATGATAAGGCTTGATAAGCTGAGAATAAGAGTAAGACTCAAATACGTAAATGTAGAGTTTATTTTTACCTTGTAAATCATATCGTATAACATCTATTTATATGAACAAAAGCCCAATACATAGGTAAGGAGAAAAATCACGTTACATTCAAGAAGTTTGTGATCTTATATGGTATCAGAGGCAATCACGACTAATGTCCCTTACCTTTGCTACTTATAAGTAAAATGTCTACTTCATCGACCACCACCTCCATTACAGCCTCCTCCAGCATGACCACCCACACGCCTACCATCACCCTCTCCAACCTACAGACTTTTGTTAAGCTCATAAAGAATAATTATCCTACTTGGAAGACCACTATTCTTCCCTACCTCATTGGCAATAATATAGTTTAATTCATTGATGGCTCTATAACCCTACTTTCAAAAATCATTTCAAGTGCTACCTCAACTTTTGAGGTGCCATTTACAGTTCAGATCTTGCATTTAGTCTTTGGTATCAACAAGACCAAATGGTTCTTAGTCTCCTTATCTCCACTCTCACTGAGTAGCTCATCTACCATGCTATTGGCTATGTCACCTCATGTGACCTATGGATCTCCCTTGAGAAGATGTTCATGTTGCAGTCCTATGCCCGCACCATGTAGGTACACTTTCAGTTAGTCACCTTGAGGAAAGCAACTCCTCCGTTCCTAACTATTTTTCATAAATTCAAAGCCTTGAATGATCCACTAACTGCTTTTGGACAACCTCTAAATGATTTTGATACTCAATCGTTTCTTCTGTTAAGTGCTAAAATATTCATATTTTAGCCCTTTAATTTATATTTGTTAATTCCTTAGTTGTGTTAGTTTGTGCAAATTTACACCATTTTTGTGTTTTCTGCGTTTTTATAGGTCAAGGAAGAAAATGAGGCATTCTTGAAATTTTGGACTTAAAGTGTAATTTGGCTAGAATTGCGATCGAGCGCAGGAGACCTAGGCTCGAGTGCACCAGCGCTCGAGCACCCAACACCAAGATCGATCACAATAGTACGATTGAGCGCACTAACACTACGATCGAGCGCACTCGTACGCCAGAGAACAGTGTAGCGGCTGGCCTTATTTTGGAAAGAGCCTTTATGGTTTATTTTATTATTTCTAGGGTTTCTAGGTGCTTCTAGGTTTCCCCTAACCTCTATAAATAGGCCTGTAAACATAGAAAAATATATACAATCTCTAGGAAAAGAATTTGCGGCTCTTCAAGAAGCGTTTTTCCAGATTTATTCTTTTCCTATTTATTTTATTATGAAGATGATTAGCATCAAACTTATGTGTAACTAAATACTTTAGTAGGGTTAGATTGAAGCCCTAATCATGTCTCTTTAATATTTCAATATTGGCGCCTTTGTGATAATCATATTGTGATACTTAACTTAATTATTTCCTGCTTTATCTCTTTACCTATGTTGCCACTCGTTCTCAACTATGTGTCTTTTTGGGCTATAGTTCTCATCACAAGGGATATATGCTTTCATTGTCCCTCTTAAAAATTTTTATTTCATGTGATGTAGTGTTTGATGGAAATGTTTTTCCTTATGCTCTCAACACACTCACGGTACCTATCACTCCAACATGTCTTCTCCCAAGTTCCCTATCCATTTCAATCTCTACCTCATATCCTACATCCACTATAACTCCTAGGCCGTTATCCTTATCTCCCACTCAAACTCAATCCTCCATGTCTCCTAACCAACCTGTGTCACCTACTGCATCTCAACAACCTATGTCACCAACTCAATCACTTTCTCCCATCCCATCTGTGTCTCCCAATATATCTCTAGAAACATAGTCTTCTAGTGCAAACACAACTTCCCTTCCCCACACCGAACACATGCAATGACTACAAGGGCACGAAACAGTATCCATTGCCCTAAGGAGTTCACGGATCGAACTGTCAGATATCCTATCCCTCATGCACTACTAACATTATCTAGTGATGCAGCTCTACTAGAACCTACGTGTCACTCATCAACCATGAAAATTTCAAAATGGCGACAGGCCATGCAAACTGAATTCAATGCCTTGTTACAAAATAAGACGTGAACTCTAGTACCATCATCTGTTGCCAATAATATAGAGGGATAGAAGTGGGTATTTAACTTGAAAAGAAAAGCGGATGGTTCAATTGAACGACTCAAGGCATGACTTGTGTTAAAAGGATTTCATCAACAAGTTGGGATTGATTTTGGGGAGACTTTCAGTCCAATGGTGAAGCCTACAACCATTCGTACCATACTCTTTGTTGCATATTCAGTCGTTTGGTCTATGTGCCGAATAGATATTCAAAATGTTTTTTTTTCATGGAATTCTATCTCAAGAAGTTCTTATGAGCCAACCACTAAGATTTGTTCATCCGGGCTCTCCATCACATGTTTGCAAACTTGATGAAGCCCTTTATGGTTTAAAACAGACACCTCGTGCTTGGTTCTCCAAACCAAGTGGTGAGCTTTTGACCCTTGAATTTTTTGCATCCAAGGTCGATCCCTCATTGTTCAGATATAAAAATGCATCTCTCACAGTGTTCACACTCATCTATGTCGACATCATTAACATGAATTCAATCCCATTAGCCATTGATGATCTTCTTCACCAGTTGCGCAATGACTTTGCTGTCAAGTACCTTGGCTCACTCAATTATTTCTTGGGTGTTGAAGTTTTATAGCTCAAATCCGACTTATTGCTCTCTTCAATGATGGTATATTTTGGATCTTCTCAAACGTACAAACATGTTAGAGGCCAAGCCAAATTCATCCCCTATGTTGTCATCTCATACTCTCACGGCATATGAGGGAGATCCGGTTGAGGATTCATCTCTTTTAGGAGCACGATTGGCTCCTTACAGTATCTATCACTTACAAGACTTGATTTGGCAGTTTCAATCAATCGTGCATGTCAATTTATGCATCATCCTACAAAGTTTCTTTGGCAAGCCGTGAAACATATACTAAGGTATTTCAAATATATAGTGTTAGATGGGTTACTAATCACTAGTTCTTCCAACATTACTGATGATTACTAGACATCATATGACCTACTTGTATGTGGAACTTTTTGTGCTTGTATCATGATTTATGGTACAAGTTTTAGGATTTTGACACAATTAATTAAATGGGTCGTATTCGTATCAACGTGTATAGTTACATATTCATGATTCGACATGATACGACACGAACCTGATCTATGAACCCAAATATAAATGACCTACTTGTATTACGTTCATTCCTCCATTAGGTTGGGTGTGAAGAAATGAAAACCGATGACTTTATCTATACCGTTAAATGTTGTTTATAAAACCGACATTTTCTATTTCACTTGAAATGAAAAATTTAGTGTGACCCTTCTAATAAAAGATGATTAGTAGTGGGTTCTTTGAGTTGGCTTTTACTTTCTTGGTAAGAGGAGAGCAGTACTAATTACTGTACATTATGCAAACAATTATTTTCAATTATTTACACGATTAAAAGAAATAGTTATATATAATTTTGGTACTTTGAAAATGGTTATGAGGGCAGTTTGAGTAACTTGGGTAACAAGAATATGGAGGGTGACCAGTTCAACTAGCCGCATGGATAGGGTTTATTGGTCAATGAGGGAAAAGATCTTGTGAGAGAGAGATTGGTGGGTAAAATTAGGGTAGGAATCACACATGGTAATTAATATTTAGTAAATTATTGAGATTACACGTGAAAGTGAGAACTAAACATTCTATTTAGATTAAGATTATTTTCTGATTCTTTACTGTCAAGGGGTTTTGACTTTACCACTTAAAAAATAAAATTAAAAATTAAAAAAAAAGGATTTATTAGTTTATCATTTTCTTTTTAATTGATTTGTTAATGTGTTTTTTTTTCCTAGTTTTTTTTTTTTTTTGAAAATTATTTTGATGTAATATGATAATGAAAATTGACTTCTTATTTTTTGAGGTGTTTTGTGTTTTAGTTTGTTTTTGTTTTGATAAGAAACAATGAAACATATAAAACACAAATTTTAATAGATTGAGGTTTTTCTTTAAATTAAGTTGGAGGAATTTTCTTCAAGTATGTGATTTTCATGTATATAATTTTAATATGATTAATAGAACATGTAATTCTTATATGTATTATTAACAATGTATGTGAGAATTTCCTCTACCCTTTTTAAAGAAAACTTTTTCCATAAAATTTCATAACCATTTAGGTTAATTGTAACGGATTAGGCCAGATGCCTCAATGATCATAAATCTACATGTGCATATTGTATTTTCTTGGGATCAAATTTAATTTCTTGGCACTCTCACAATCAACCTACAATATCCTGTTCAAGTATGAAGGCTGAACACAAAGCTCTTGTTAACACGTCGGCAAAAATCTCATGGATACAGTATCTATCACGTGATCTTGGTGTGGTCCTTCAATCTCCTCCAAAATTATGGTGTGATAACATTGGTGCAATCTATCTCTCAGCTAATTCGGTATATCATGCAACAACGAAGCATGTGGAAATTGATTTTTACTTTGTACATGATAAAGTTGCAAATAAATCTCTTGAAGTTTGTTTATTCCTTGTTCCGATCAATTAGCGGATACAAAGTCTATTGTCTCCACAAGATTTCAGCTACTATATATATTCCAAGTTAAACGTACATTACCCCGCGTTGAAATTGTGGAAGGATGTTGAAACTACAATTGAAGATAAGAAACAATTCAAGTCAAACTCAAACTCAATAAATCAGAATGCTAATAAGATTGATATAAACTAGGGCTAAGCACAGGTCAGATCAGGCCGAGTATTGGGTGTTTCGGCTATCTGGCCCACACCCTATGGGTTTTGAAATTTAGGCCCGCAATCCAGCTAAAACATGCAATATCCGGTAGGTATCGGGTAAAGTGGGGCGGGTAGTGCGGGTAAGGCGGGGCGGGGTGGGTATTTTTTATAGAGGACTTACGTTCAGAAAAAACTTCAAGACAAATACTTGTTATACGAAATGCTGGCAATGAGGTGGGCACTGGATGTCCTTGGTGACGGAAAGCCTTTCAAATGTCTGTGAGATTCATTAAGGACTTGAAGTTGAGGGCGTCAGAGTAGTTGTTGCCGAAGATGGCTTGGAGAGAGCGAAGAGAGAGAGAGAGAGAGAGAGATACCTGTTTCGGCTGGAAGGGTTGTGTGCGTGCTGTGTGGCTGCGTGAAGACTAAAGAAAATGAAAGTGAAAGTGTACTATGTGCGACGAGAGTGTTAGGAGGAAATCAGGGTTTTTTTTTTCCTAGGTTATGTTATTTGCAATGCGGGCCGGGTACCCACTGCCCAAAATTGTTTCTACCCGAAACCCGACCCGCCCTGTACGGGTTGGACAAAATCCAATCCATTTCCGCAAAAAATCACCAAATTCGGGTGGATCAGGCCGGGTTTGCAAGTTGGACGGGTTTTTGCCCACCCCTAATATAAACTCTAGTGTAGTATGATAAGGTTTGATAATCTGAGAGTAGGAGGCAGACTCAAATACGTAAATGTAGAGTTTATCTTTACCTTGTAAATCAGATCGTGCAACGTCTATTTTATATGAATGAAAACCCAATACATGGGTAAGGAGGAAAATCACATTACATTCAAGAAGTCTCTGATCGTATACCCACTTAGGCGGTTATTCGGTCATGTGTGTAGTGATCCGCTTGTGCCCGTTATTGGATCCGGTAACCCGAATCCGATTCACGATTGTAGCTCATGCATACTACAAGAGAGGCTCATGGATAATAATGGTGGCATGTGGGTCGATGACCTAGAACTTGAGGCGGTGCATGGACGACTTTTGGCAACGCATGTGGTACATGGAATGGCGTGCCAAAACTTCTAGCAATGCATGAGGTTGCGTGAAATGTTTGATTGGGCTGTTTCCAGAAACATTGTGTAGATCGCCTTCCAAGCTTTCGATTCATGTGTTGTATAGTTCAAAAGGACACCTCCGACGTAGGCAGTGGTTGAATGGCATTAAATGACACTTCAGCAGGAACTCCGAAGGAGTCAACACCATGAAGAACATCGAAAAAATTAAAAGAGAATGTTTGACTTCATAAGAAAGTGGCTATGATATCATATTGAATTTTATATAAATAATGAAAAAAAAGTCCATATATCCCCATTCAAACTATGACCCGATTGACAATGCCCTTTCCTCCACCTCCTCCCCCCCATAAAATAATAATAATAATAATTAAAAAAAAAAAAACTACTTAAAATCGTCAATTTCCCTCTAAGGCAAGAAAAAAGACAAAATGACCCCCAAAAATGTTTTATAAGACAAAAATACTACATATAAATTCATCAAAAAAAAAAAAAACACTAAAAATTAGGAACAAGACAAAGAAGAAGGGTGTTCATTGAATCACCCCTAGTATTTCTCAGTATTTCTAAAAATGTTGTTATAAAGAAGAAAGTATTGGTCCAATAGTGGGTCGGCGAGGGATTTATAGACTACCCATGCTTCTGAAGATAATTGGGTTCTTCTATTTTGGTATAAAGGGAAATCCAACTGCAAATTTCTATGATAGTCGGAGGGCATGCCTAGTAAAAACTAAAACAATGATCTACACTTCGGGAAATTTTGTTCTTTTCTTTCTTTTCTTTTTTTTTTTTTTTCGAAAACAAATGGATGCATTTAGGAAAAGTTAACCGAGGGCTGAGATTGCAAACAATTAAAAGATTGATACACTAAATTGAGAGAAATTAAACTTTATGGGGGACATTGCAAAAGTGATGACAATTATGGGGGTTAAGTAAAGTTTCCCAATAATTAAATATAGAGAGGAAAAGCAGAAGCTAGAGAAAGAAAAGACACATGGAAGTTTCGGATGGTTTAGTATTAGATACATGTGTCCACCACTATAAATTGTCCCAAAAGCTACATTGTGTTCTCATTAACTTAATTTTGTTTACAATACAAAAGCCCATATTTATAGGAAAACCGTGGTAAGTGAAGAAATGCTAGTATGGTTACAATCAACCCAAAATGGTGAATATTCTTACAAGAAAACATCATCAACATATACCTTCTATCAACCACTCACACACACACACACAAAAAATAATTTTTTTTTTTTAAAAAAAAGACACTAATCAGAAACTAGACCAGAAATAAGCAAGGTATAAATCACGAAATAAACCAAGCTTAGGGTACAAGGTTACCTTCCTTGAATATGGGAACCAAAAATCCTCCAAAGCCCCCCCCTCCAAAAGAACTTATGCTAAAATGGCATAATTCATCTGCATGCAGACTATCACCATTTGAATGTTAATGCACCGTCTAAATGTCTTGCACCATTTTGAATAATTTATGAAACATTCAATCGGCTTGCTCAAGAATTACTCTTAGTGTCTGAAAATTCCATTTTTCTCCTCTTTTGGGATTTAAGGCTAATACAACAATACCACACACATTTAGACATTGATTAGGGTATCTTTAACCCTAATTTAGTGCAGGGTGTTACACAATTACTCATGCTACCTAAAATGGTTCAAACCTCACTGTGTCAACAGCTTTCCTGGAGAACCCACACTAGAGATGGTATGGGAGCGCCACATTCCTCCCATCACAAGAATAATAGGCATTTAATGCCACCTGACCATGACAGAGGAAGGGTTATCAAAGACACCCCTTGCCAGAGCCGATGACCTTGATTCATGGACGAACCACACGCAACTTAGTTAGAAGACAAAAACGTGGCATGGTCATATAAGGAATGAATGGCCTTTGATTGAAGAGGAAAATGATTCAAAAGCGGAGGGAAGCACCTCATTCACTCATTCGAAATGCATACAATAATTCCAAAACTCTTCCTCTCATGGAAGAATTGTCTTTTCCCAGTTCTCAACTAACTTAGGCATGAAAAGTATCTCCCACCGGCTCACCTTGACAAGCCTCCAAGCCAATCTTCTTAGTTATTTCAAGTCCTCCTTGGCGTGAAATTAGCCAACATCATCACTTATTATCTTTTATTCTCTCTCCCTTATTTCTCGTGGTTTTATCTACCATAATCTCCCTCTCTATGTTCTTTAGTCTCCTTGCCCAAAATTCTCACTTTGTCCAATGTTTGACCATTACCCCAGCAACCGATTATTGCCCACAACCCTCTCTAATCTCTATGTAGACTTGTTTTTATTTTTATTTATTTATTTATTTTTTTTTTTGGCTTTTTGCTCAACTTTTCTTGTTATTTTAATTGATATTTGTTTATTCATCCCTTGTCCCCAAGATAAAACCAACTATTTCTTTATCTCTATATTCCAACATGATTATATTTAATGTAAGCTCTATTATCATATTATTCCCTATGTACTTAACTCGTTAGGGTGTTTAATGGAAATTGCAACACATAGGTGTAAGACCATGTCAAACCCAATAAAATAACTTCATGTTTACATGACTATCATCTTAGCATGATGCATTTTCAAATAGGAGTGTATAAGCAAACCGTTATTAACCGCTTAATAACTGCTAACCGCATAACCCTTTTTGTAGGTGATTGGAAAAAAAAAAAAAAAAAAAAAAAAAAAGCTAACCACCTAGGATGGTGTGATTAATTATTTCATAGGTAGGTGGAGGCGGTTAATAATTGCTAATTGCATACCTTTATATATAATATAGCTTCTCTTAGTTGTATGTTTATGTGAGAAGAATAACTTCTATTAGGCTTTTATGTAAAACCCACTCTTTGACAACCTCTAATAGGAGTTTGACACATCATCTTGAAACACCAAATAGAATGAACATGAAAACGCCAGATCACACCAGTAAATTTTCATTTACTCATGATTTCTTCTTCCTAGGACGTTTCCTCCCACTACAAGTAGGTAACTAAGCCGTAGGAATCCAAATTAAAGCATCAAAAGTTTCTCTTCCACACTCCCAAGAAATTTCTCAGCAACCAAACCGATCATAGAAAGAGAGAGAGAGTTCATATTCTTGTAAAATGGGCTCTCTTCTGTGGAATAAATTTTATTAAAAACTCACGTGCATCTACAGTGGAATTCCCTATGTAACTCCCTACAATGGAATTCCGTCCACTAACTTAACAAATTCCGTAAGTGTAACACTTAATGAAATACTAAATAGGATACATGTCACAATTTTATTGGCTTTGACATATCACACTATCATAATTTATTAAGTCAATTGATGGAATTTCACTATAAAGAGTAAATAGTCTTTTTTGTATACCTTTGGGACTTCTGAGTTTATTTTGATATCATAAAGAGTTAATTGCAAAACAAGTAAACCATCCGGATCAATTTTGCATTTCTCATATTCATCATGTCTCTTTATTTTCTTTACCAAATCTCTTGCAAATGTGCTTACTTCTGTCCAACAATGGTCCGGTTAGATTATGTTGAGAATTAATCCCTTTTATTTTTTATTTTTTTATTTTTGGATGAATAGCATTAATCCATTTTTGGTCCAAGAAAGCAATCAATTAATTATGATATGTGGAACCGGGATTTTGATGAGCAAGATTTTTCGTGGAAATAATATTATTCCCTTTTCTCAATCAAGGACATGACCTTCTCACTCGAAAACTCACAATCCAATTTATTCGTTCCTTCCACCTGTATAATCCAAACAAATTCAAAACAAAAACATCTTAGCATAGATTATAGATTAATTAACAACTTAATTAATCCATAATAAATATTATGAGAAACTTCAACTAATCCTTGAACTTTCATCGCTTTCACAATCATCTCATAAAGTTTAAGAACTCTCAATTAATGTATCAAACTTTAAAAAGTTTGCAATGTAACCTTTACTAGTAGGCTTTGAGGTTAAATCAAACGGCAAATGCGATAAATGACTTTTATATTCCTGTAAAATTTATAAAATTATAAAATTACTTTTTTCTTAGGGTATTTTGGAAATTTCCGAGGTCTCCATTAGGATTTAACAAAAAATCTTAATGGATGGATAACATTGCAAACTTTTTAAAATTGGACGCACTAAACTAAGATCTTTTAAAAAAAAAAACTTTAAGAAAGCAATTCCAAAAGCGATAAAAGTTCATAAAAATAAGTAAAGTTTCCCCTAAAAGAACTGAAATAGCAAAACAAGTAAGCAAAAACATAGAAAAGGTACCTGAACATGTAAGTTGTAGAACACCCTTCCTTCAAAAGACTCAAAAGAAGAAGCATTTAAGAGTAGAAGCCCATTGTCCTCCAAGTATAGCAAGATCTCAGATACAGAACAGTTGTGGAACTTATAAGTGGTCATATGAAGGGTAACTTCTCTATCATTAAGCCAAGTTGCAGAAACAGCAGAACTAGACTTCCCTGCTGCATTTTTACTCTGCTTCTCTAGATAATTTACATCTCCTTGCCTTGAAAAGTTTGATAAAAGTTCTGCCTTCTTTTGCAGCAATCCCTCCACTTGCTCTTGTAGTTGTGGAATGTACTTCAACACACGGGAAACTGTTGCCGGAACACTTAGTTTTTTCTGTAGAACCATTAAGAGTGTGAAAACCATGAATATATAGTGTTTTCTATTGGGTAGTGTTGAAGTGTAGACATAAAATTATAGGAGTTAATCCAAACTCAACCCATTTAATAAAACGGATCAATTCCTTTAACCTTGAAACGACCCAATAATATAGGCGGGTGTAGGGGTGTAAACGAACCGAACTTGAGCAAGCTTCCCTTGACTCGCTCAAATTTTACTCGAGCTCAATCTCAAGCCGAGCTTAAGGACGAGCCAAAAAATCGAGCCCGAGCTTGAGCTCATAATAAGTTGAGCCGAGCCGAACTGAACTCGCTCGCGAGCTAGCTCTTATATTTAATTTATTTTTTATTATAAATTTAAACTTTTTTTTTTTTTTACATATCCGCACAAGAGGGGGGAGGGAGATTCGAACTAGTGACCTCCACTTCATTAAGTGTGGTCCCAGCCGATTGAGCTACCTCTTGGGGACATTATAAATTTAAACTTCAAGTACTCTTAAACGGCTCAAGAAGCCAGCTTACATATAAGCATTTGCTTAGCTTGGCTTGCCGAGTATGGAGCCTGAGTCAAGACAGCAAGACACTTAGTTTTGAAGAGAGTGGATATGCATCATTTTATAATAAAAGGATGCTATTAGGAAAAAAAAAAAAAAATCATCAATTTTTAATATTAAAATGAACAACTATGTGTGAACAACTACCAATTCGAGCTGCTTATGAGCCTAACTGAGTCGAGCTGAGCTTGCCTTGTTTAATATTCAAGCCAGCATTTGTGTTCACGAAACACCTCATTTAATAATCGAGTCGAGCACTAGCCTAACTTATACGAGCCAATCCTAAGCTCGTTCGCAAACGGCTTGCTCGTTTAACACTCCTGGGCGGGTGACACAACTATAATCCATTTAATTAAGAAAATTCTTAATTAACCTCAACACAATGGTTTGGAGACATCTATTTTCTTAGAAACTAACCTCAAATATCCTCTCTTTCCAGATGAGATAGACAGTAGCAGCCAAATCTTTACAACAATATCTCTAAGAGATTTCCTTTTACGCTTACCTAAATAACAAAAGCTAAATAGGGTTTGTGAATTTTCAGGAAAAAAGATTATCCAGACACTCATCCTCCCCTAGACAAACGGGAACAAGTTAGAGTATAGTTGAAGTATATACTATCACCCCTTATGAGTTATTCAAGATGCCATCAATGAAGGTCAAAGCTTCATTCGCCTTCGGTAACCCACCCGGATCAAGATTCTGTGCAACTTTTTAAAATTAAGAAATTCAGGTCCTTTTTTACATCGAACCACTTAAAAAATGTCAACATTCATGGATATATTTTAACCGATTTTTATATCAAGTTCTAAAAGCTTTAACTCATTTGGTTTTCTAAAGAATAAAGCATTTTTGTGAAAGTAAAGAACTAGTCATTTGGAAGGAATTCTTTTTAACTCCATTAATAACATGTCACATTTATAATAAGCAACATTTTTTTTTTCGGTCGGTTGATGCAAACTACAGTCTAAATTTTGAAATTTTAAAATCCTAGCTAGGAAATTGCAAGGATCCTTATTGTTGCGGGTTTTGTTTTTCGCAATAATTTTCTTTTATATATATATTTGCTCAGCAAAAGTTAGAGCATCTCATCAGCTTTCTCGTTATTTTTTTACATTTAAGGATCCAAACTACTTTTTGCTTCCCTATGTCAAAATGCACCCCAATAGCATCCCTTAATCATTCCATATATCATTAAAATATTTGATTTTTTTTATTATATTATATATATGAGAGGAGAGAATTGAGAGAATAATTTTTATTTTATTTTAATAATTATAAGGATTGCAATAGTGGAACCCAAAAAAATTGAGTTCCACTGTAGCAATCCTAATGTTTAGGGTTCCTTTAAGGAGTCTGATGTGAAATTTTTTTTAGACTTTTTAGACATATTTTTTAAACTTAGGAAACAGACTTTCTTATAAGAAATCTGCTGGGAATGCTGAAAAGAAAGGGGAGAGAAAGAGTAAATTACTGTTTGATCAGCAGCGGGAAGTACGGAGCGGAGGGAGGAGTACAAAGTATTCATCTTCGTGCGACGATCACGCTCGCTAGCATTGTGGTTAAGCTTCTTAACCACCATGGCCGGGTCGCCGTTAAAACTCGCCAATTTCGGAAACCGATGTTGATCATGATCCTGCGGTTGAGATAGCTTATACTCAGTGTCTTTGTAAACGTAGCTCTGCTGCTGCTCATGATTATGGCTTATGCTCTCCTCCAACGACGTCGTCGTCGTCCATAACAATGGTGGTGGGAATAGCGCTAACATGTTGACGTTGGTCTGTTTATTTTCGTAAGAAATAATTAGATGCTCATAAACATGAATATTCATTCACCATTTATAGTGGTGGCTGGTGGGGAGAAGATATTTATTATTTAGGATATTACTTCCCTAGGATTTTCTGATGGCTGCGATTTAAGGGCAGAAAATAAAAGAAAATTTAAGTATATTAAAAACAAATTAATGAGCAAGATTGCATTTCCCCACTTGAGGATTAAAAGTAATTAAATAAATAAAAGAAAATGGAAGTATATTAAAAAGAAATGAGGAAGATTGTATTTCCCCACTTGATATCTAAAAAGAAAAAAAAAAATAGAAATTAAGAAGATTAAAAAACCAATTGCGCGTGCGCATGAGAAAGAGCTGTCTAGAAGAAGCCAAATTTGGGAGACTGCCTATTGTTCGTCTCCTCCTTACGCAACAACCCTTTTTAAGTTGTTTTCTGCGGGTCTATCTTAGCTACCAAATTCTACCTATCTTACCTTTTCAAATTTTTCAAACTCCTTTTTTTTTTTTTTTTTTTTTTTGCTCTTTCCTTGCTAAAATGCAAACACCATTAAAAAATAACGAAGTGGAGAAGCCAATATATATATACATATATATATATATATTAAAACAAAAACAAAAACAAAAAAACTTTTATGACAAGAGGGAGGAAAATGGTAGGTAGGAGTGAAAAGGTGGTTAGTAAAATTCACTAACCACCTCCGCTAACCACTTTTTAAAGAAAAAATTTTAAAATAAAAATTAGAAAGTTTAATTTTGTTTTAAGGTTAATTACATTTTTAGTACCTAAATTTGCACTTTTTTTTTTTTCTTATATGGAGTTCAAATCTTATCACAAATTGTACTTGACTTACGGGAAAAAGATCAACTTAGTACCTTTGTTAGGTTTTGTTAGCTCAAACTAACGAAATGTCACGTATCATCATATAGAATGTGTCCTAAAAAAATAATAAAAATTTATTAAAAACTAAACCCTCTAAAAAAAAAAAAAAAAAATTTATGGGGTGGTTTCGGCCACCCCTTTCTGGCCATTGGGGGTGGCCGGGCTACCCCATAAAATTTCAAAAAAAATAAAATAAAATTGGGTTTAGTTTTTAAATTATTAATTTTTTTATTTTTTGACACGCATGACATTTTTATGTGATGACACATGTGACAGAACCTAACTAAGCTACTAAGTTGGTATTTTCCCATAAGTCATGTACCATTGTGATTGGATTTGAACCCCAGATTGGAAAAAATAAAATCTACAAACATAGATACTAAAAATGTAATTAACCATTTTTTTTAAATAAAAACGACCTCGTTTATGGTAATATGATACTTGGCATTTATTAAATTAAGTCGAAGAAAATTTTCTCCAAACTGATTTAGAGAAAATTTTTGTCCTACTCAAAGTAACTTTTTTTTTTTTTTTTTTTTTTTTTTTTTTTTTTTTTAATGCAGCTAATTATTCCAATTCGTGGGCTAGCCTTTGTTAAGGCCTGAATTTACGTGGAGGCTTTAAATTTTTCCCATTTTCACATGGAGGCTTTTAAATTAGACATCCTTTTCACTTTTCTCCTCGTTTAATGTTACCGGCCACATGCATGGCTGATGGCTCCAAGAGGTTTATGATCAATCTGTTGCCCGTGATTGGAGGGCAACGACTTGACCCGTTTTGGTCTTGGATGACAACCCATCAGACCAGAATCTGTTTCTTAATTTTCCATGCATTGCAGTTGGAATTGAGATTTCCGGCGGCCTCAAACGTCTCAAACGTCAGACATCTGCCTCTTTCTTTTTATTTCATCTCTTCTTTTCTTTTCTTTTTTTTTAATTTGTTTTTTAAATTGAAGAAAAGAGATATTAAAGAAAAATTCAAATTTGAGATATTATCACTAAATTTGAAGTATTAACATTAAATTTAGAATGATAAAATCCTTTTTTAAGTGATATCATCCCTAAAGGGTTAACCTTCCACCCCTAGGTTTTAGTTTTAAATCCAAAAATAAATTTTGAGACATTAAAAACTAAATATTAACTCATAAAAATTTAACAAAAAATAAAAAATAAAAACAAAATAAAATCTAGCAGGATTAGGAAAAGAGATTTTTCTACAATTTTTTTTTTTTTTTTTTAGTAAAGCCACGTCAGACTTTAGCAGACACTTATTTGATTCTTGGCAGCCTGATAGCAGAACTCCTCCAGTTGACCCAAAAAGAAAACAACGACGAAGAAGAAACTTGTCCAGCACCCTTTCTTATTCCAAAGGCTATGGCATTTTATGTGGTTACTGCCATCAAGAGTTTTGAAAAAAAAGATTGGTCCAATTAGAGGAAGTTAACTTTAACGATATTTGCCATGGTTTTATTCTACTTTTAATTAACCTTTCTAACACGGCACTTTGAAAGCTAGCAATTTGGGACCTAGCTCAGCAAGACTCAGAAAATACGTTTATATGTGGTAACTTGCTTGCAGGCCAGGTAACTGAATGCACGATTCAAAGTCCCTTCAATTTAGCACTAGATTAATGCACCATCAAAGTGATTTATATAATCATGATACCATTTTTAATTAAATGTACCATAGTTAGGGTTAATTAAAAGTCAAGGTCAAGTTTCAACACCCACAATCTAATGGAATTCCTGATGTATTAATTTGGCTTACGAATAATATATATTGATGGTAGAAAATTACATACTACATACGACATCATTTCTAAATTTCTCTATATATTTAAATACAAAAACAACATTGTTTCATCTATTATATATATAAAGGCGGTTAGCAGTTAGCAGTTTTTTCAAAACCTAAGACCTTTAACCGTAACCGCCTAGGTAGTTAATGGTTTTTCCTAACCGCCTTCAAAAGCGGTTAGACAATGGGGTAAAAGAGTAAATTCCTTTTTATTAATTGAATAGTAAGAATTTCTTTAATTCAATCTCTTAAAGCGTTGTGTTTTTTTTTTTTAAAAAAAAAAAAGAAAGCATATGAGAAATATGCACTATTAAAAAAACATGAGAAACTTTACAAAAACTTTCTAGAACTTCTACTCGTTTTGACACTATCCTTAAAGTTTAAAACTAAGGGTATCCATTAAGATTTTCAGTTAAATCTTGTCAAAATTTTCAAAATACCCCATTTTTAAAAATAAAAAATATTTGCAAAGATTTTTCAAAAATATTGCAAATATGTTTTTTTATATATATATAAAACAAAATAAACGCTTGAATCTTTACAATTTTTTTATTTTTTTTTAATAAAAAACAGAGATATTTTTGAAAATTTTGACAAGATTTAACGGAAAATCCTAACGTAATGGGAGTAATTGAAAGAAATTGAAAATTCGGTATCCCTAATAAAAGGTTTTTAAACTTTAGATGGTAATTTCAAAACGCGTGCAAGTTTAAGAAAGTTTTATGAAATTTCTCCTAAAAATTATGTATTTCTCAACGATGTTAGGGATACATGACATATTTAGACACTGAGTAGGAGGAATTTTCAGTTTATAAGATATTTTTGTCCCCTTAACAAAACCTTATTTATATATCCAATCAAATTGTGTGTATGTTTTTTTTTTTTTTTAACCCGATTAATGGGAGAATTTTATTGCATAATAAAACATAATACATTAGAGCAGCTATATATGTCATGCTATAGAAATAGCCAACCCTTCAAGGGTAACAAAACCAGCAATTATAACCATTAAATCATATTTATTAGTAACACTTACTTAAATTTGACTGTTAAATTTCTCTTCATTTAATCTTACGATCATATTATTAACACTCAAGTAAATTCAACTAGTGAAACATGCTTATTAGCATCTTTCAATTCAAATCAAGCACTAGATCTCATAATAACAATCATCCAAAATTTAACGATCGATCACGATCGTTACACACTAGTGTTTTGTGCTAAGTGTTTTGTGAGCCATCAAAGCACCATATTGCACCTCTAGCTCCCTACAACCTACAACCATGCAGACACGTGTGTGCATATGTCATGTACATTGAGTGACAAAGAGAAGACCCCGATTAAGTCACTTATTTTTTGCCGACGATAGCCTGTTGTTCTGCAAAGCAACCCCTCTACATTGGCAACGATGGACAAGGATTTTACATGCTTATGAGATGGCCTCGGGACAGCGCTTAAACCAAGCTAAAACGTCTCTCTTTTTTAGCCGTAACACAACTCCAGAATCACAGCAGAAAATCTTAAGGTTGTCAGGGATCCCAGCAACACAAAGATATGATAAATACCTTGGCTTGCCAGCCCTTGTGGGAAGATCACGTAAGCAGGCGTTCAAAAGTGTCAGAGACAGAGTAAGGCAACGGTTAGGAGATTGGAAGCTGAAATTTCTATCACAAGCGGGGAAAGAGGTGTTACTGAAGGCAGTGATCCAAGCCATTCCGACTTATAGCATGAGCATCTTCCTTCTCCCTAAAGGATTATGTTTCGAGATAAATTCCCTTATGCAGAAGTTTTGGTGGAGTCATCAAGAGAATGAAAAGCGTATACATTGGATGAGGTGGAGCCAGATGGGGCTGTCAAAAGATCGTGGAGGTATGGGATTTAGAGATTTGGTGAGTTTTAATAAGGCTCTTTTGGCGAAACAAGGTTGGCGTCTCTTGAAAAATCCCGAGAGTCTTACGGCACGAATCATAAAGGCAAAATATTACCCAAATTCTTCATTTATGGAAGCAAAGTTGGGAACGAAACCATCTTTCGCTTGGAGGAGTATTCAAGGCACTAGAGACCTCATTGAGGCTGGGACAATTTGGAGAATTGGAAATGGCCAATCTACACGAATTTGGGGCGATAGTTGGATTCCAATTCCTTCTACATTCAAAGTTCACTCTCCACTGAAAGTGCTGTCTCAAAACAGCAAGGTGAATGAGCTTATAGATTGGGAAAGGATTGATTGGAACCAAAATCTCTTGTACCGTATTTTCACAGAGGAGGAGATTGCAGCCATAAATTCCATACCAATTAGTCATACAAACCAGCCGGACCTCCAGATTTGGCGGTGTACAAATTCTGGAATTTTTTCCGTTAAGAGTGCTTACCATTTAGCAAAGGAAATGGAAATAAGTAAGAGCCCAGAAGGTTCAATACAGCGGGAGGGGAGCAGTATATGGAAGACGATATGGAAATTATCGATTCCAAACGCGGCAAAAAATTTCTTTTGGCGAGCTTGTCACAATTTATTGCCTACAAAGGATAATCTCCTAAGAAGGAGGGTGGTGAAAGAACCTTTTTGCCCAATCTGTGAGAAGGAGCCAGAAACAGTTCTCCATGCCATTTGGTGCTGTCCAGCAGCAATGGATGTGTGGGGTTGTAGCAAGAGAGTATTCCAAAAATGTGCTGTGGATGGGGCTGACTTTCTGCAGATGGTGGAAATTCTTCATACCAGATGTGATACGGATGATTTTGCTGTGTTGTGCAAGTAACAAGACAGTGGCTTAGGAGAAACAAGTGGATTCATGAAGGAGTTTTTACCAGCCCAAACGTGATCATCAAGGACACGGACGCATTTATAGAGGAATATAAAAAGATCCATGAGCAGAATTTTGTTGTTGAAGCTGTGAACAGAAACAATAGAGGGAAGAGGTGGGTTGCTCCTACTCACGGCTGGCACAAGGCGAATTGTGATGTGGCTATAAATAAATTACACGGAAGAGTGGGGATTGGTGTTGTAATCCGAGATGAGGTAGGACGGGTCGTGGCAGCAATGTGTAAGTCAAAAACTGGGAATTTTGAGCCTTCATCAGGGGAAGCCCTTGCGGCTTACCATGCTGCTAGTTTTGGGAAAGAACTGGGATTGCAATACTTAATCGTAGAGGGAGATGCTAAACAGATCGTGGAGGACGTCAATTCATCAACGAGCATTTGGAGTCGTTTCGGCCACTTAGTAGAGGACACAAGGAGCATCTTACGTTCATTACAAGGGTGGAAGTTTGTTCATAGCAACCGTGAGTCGAACGAGGCAGCACACCGGCTTGCGAGAGCAGCCGCCACAGATGTCAGTGATAGGATATGGAGAGATCAAACTCCAAATTGTATTAGTGATATTGTTTTGATGGAGCAATTAGCTCTATCTTTTGATTGTTGATGGAGCTTACCCTAGTTCCACTCTATAATCTTTATCAATGAGAAGTTATCAATAGTTTTCAAAAAAAAAGTGGGAGATAGAGACCACATTAGGTGAAAGACAAAATATTCTCACTTTCCTAGGTTATAAGCTTTGTTTAGTTATGAAATGGGTGTTTAAGCTCCGCTCATTCGAAGCTTAGGCGAACTCAAGCTTGTTGAAAATACCATTCGAGTTGATCTAGAAACTTGACAAACTTCACTCAATCGAGTTCCAGTTAGGTTGTTAAATTTTTTTAATTTGTGATCCGAGAGGAGTTCAAACTCAAATTATTAAACAACCTCTATACATTTATCTATAGTATAAATATACAATATGTAATTATACAAGGCATATTATACAATATAGTATATAACTATAGTCTATAGGTAACAAATTAACAATATAGTATTATATGTTACGAAAGAGTAGAAACTATAATATATGTATAATGTGCGCAAGTAATAAGTCTAGTATAATATATACAAGTATTACTATAGTATATATGTTTATATATAATTATATACTAATATACTAACTATTCAATATAGTTATATTGGTAAATATATTATAAGTCCCTCGGTCAACGCGCTAAAATTAAATTCTCCCTAAGTTTTTTTTTTTCAAAACTTTACTCCATAGGTCAATCGAAATGTCAATAAAATCTCTACTGTCAAAATTTTTTAACTACCGCCGTTATATTGGTTGAAACGCACCGTTTTAATGAAGCCCATATCAAACTATTTTTTGATCATACGTGTCCACTATTGACACGTAGGATCAAAACGGTGAGTTTTGGCTTACTTGGGAGTTTTATTGTTTAAACACCCATATTTTCCTCCCTTCCCCAATTCCACGACAAACGACGAAACCCACGTAGCCTACAGAGCTCCCCCGACGCACCCACCGGTGCACCCAGAACCCACCGGCGATTCATCAGTCCGGTGTCATCACAGCCTTTCCGGCGTCACTCCGTCACAGGTAATAAGTCTAAGATAGGGGCTAGGTTTCTGTTGATTCGATTTTTTTTTTATTCAAAAAATTTTGGAAAAAACAAAGCTATTTTCTAGAATTGTGTAGGTCAATGGGTGTTTAGGAAAAGATTTGGGTTCGGTTTTTTTGGTTGCTTTGAACTTCACGGATGGGGCTCTAGAAAGAGCTTAGATTAATTTTTTTGCAGGTTGAGTTTCAATGGAAAGGGTGTTCTTGAGGAATTTTGTTATGAATTTTCAATTAATAAATTTCATTTGGGTTCCCTTTAGTTACTGCATTCTTGTTTTGGGGAGTTTCAATTTGAGAATGGTAGACTAAAAGGTGGGGTTTTCTTCCCCTTGGAGTGGCCAAACGATGAACAGAAAATATAGAACAATGTGGAAATTGAATGTATAGAAGGATGTAAACATATAGAACATTGTGGATGATGTTAAGAGTAATTATTGTTGCATGTGTGAAAGAGGTTTTTGACTTGCGAAAAAAAAAAAAAAAAAACAATGAATAGGAAGAAGAAAATTTTCGGGGAAGGAGACAATGAAGCCAAATTCTACACTGGGAAGTTGAAAAAGGTTTGTAAATTTTATTTTGTGAAACACATAAGAGTTTTGGCGGATTACTGCTAATGATTTAGGGTTTCATTGTAGAATGAACATTCAATGTCATCGGCATTTGTAATATCGTCAGTCAAAGAGGATATGAAACCTGTGCAGTGTAGGTGCAACGTTACAACCCCAATTATAACATCCACGACTATAAAAAATTATGGAAAGTGATTCTATAGGTGTGTTATGTATGACCATAAAAAGGTATTTGAATTTGGGTAATTTAGTGTTGAGAAATGGTTGTTACTTTGTACTTGTTCGTAATTTTAGTATTCATTGTCAATTTTTTTGTGTAATGACAGAAAGTTGGACAATGTCATTTTTTTCAATTGTATGATGACGAAACCTGTGCTCGTGGACGGGAGGTCCTACCTGGGTTGTATAAACAAGTTAATTCTCTGAAGGGTAAAGTGTCATCACTTAGAACCAGACTGAGAATCCAAACATAAATGTTGGTATTTTCGTTGGTGATTTGTGTATTGCTCATTTGTCATTGGTTGATGGGGCATTGAGGCATGGAAAGGTTGTATTTGGGGCATTAATACGTAACTTTCAATTACATGTTTCGTATCACCGGATTAGGCAGGCACAAAAAAAATTGTTTGACTTTTTACATTTATATAATTAAACATAAGTTAGTGTTTATTCTGATTTGAATGTGAGTACGCTATATTTGGTGGTGAATTTATTATATAACTTGTATGTCAAACTTAATTTGTATACAAGAAATTAGAATATAGGCATAAATACATTCATCAACATAAAATATTGTACCAAAATTACAGATTGCATACATACTCGGCACATTACACAAAATTAACAAAAAATGTTGTAACAAAAGCGCCACAATTGTCATACATTGTGGCATATTACATTTGTTGAAATAATGAAGATGCAGAAATATAAGCGGAAGCAATATAAAAAATGAACACAAAGAACTTTACGGGTGGTTCGGTGTTAGACACCTACGTCCACCACTTGAAATACCCCTTAGGGTTACATTGTTCTCATTAACTTCTTTTTTTGTCTACAATACAAAAGTCCCAATTTATAGGGTAATGTCTAAATACAATTATTGTAATCAAATCCCTTTGGTTTTATTACAATTCCAATATTTGATTACCATCAACCCATAAATAGAAAATATTTGATATCAGCATAATTATGGAATATATGGAAAATATTATATATTTTTCATATATTCTATCTCCCTTCAAACTCAAAGTGGAATATTCTGGAACCTTAAGTTTCAAATCAAAAACAATGATGACGGTGGTGGAGGAGGCCAGGAACGAGCCATAGATGGTGGTGGTTGCCAGAAAAGATAAAGGCTGGCGGGGCGACCAGCGACGACAATAGCTGGCTGGTGAATGTAGATGCAAAAGGGCTGACAACGGGTCAAACTCCAAAAGGGGCCGACAACGGGGCCAAGGCTGACAATGAGCCAAACTTAAAAAGGGGCCAACAACGGGCCAGGGCTGACAATGAGCCAAACTTCAAAATGAGCCGTCAACGGGCCAAAATCCAAAAGGGGCCGACAACAGGCCAGGGCTGACAATGAGCCAAACTTCAAAAGGGCCAACAATGGGCCAAGGCCGACTAGGCTAAAACATAAAAAGGGCTAGCTTGGGCCAAAACAAAAAAGAAAATGAGCCCACTTGGGCGGTTATTAGATCGGCGCACCGAAACTGACCCACGCGTGGCACGCATGGTGATGCAAAGAGGAGCGTGGCAGGTGGATGTAGCAGAACAATGAGATTGTTTTAGAGAACACCCGAAAACATCAATGACGTTGAAGGCAACAAGAAAGTAGCTCTGATACCATGTTGAAATAGCTCTGATACCATGTTAAAATAATGAAGATGCAGAAATATGAGCGAAAACAATATAGAAAAGGAACACAAAGAACTTTACGGGTGGTTCGGTGTTAGACACCTACATCCACCACTTGGAATACCCTCTTAGGGTTACATTGTGCTCATTAACCCTTTTTTTTTTCTTTTTTTTCTTTTTTTGATCTAAAATACAAAGGTTCCTATTTATAGGATAATGTCTAAATACAATTATTGTAATCAAATCGGATTTGATTACAATCTTAATATTTGATTACCATCAACCCATAAATAGAGAATATTTGATATCAGCATAATTATGAAATGGGAAAATTACGCTTTACCCCCCTAAAGTTGACGTCGTTTTTCAATTCGAACACCAAACTTTCAATTTTTGCAATCCACCCTCACAAAGTTCCAATTTTTTTCAATTCGACCAATATTATCCCAAAATTCTCATATTACCCCTAATTTTTATTTTTTATAAAAGAAAATAAAAAACAAATGTGGGGGTACAAAAATGGCCAGATAGCCACTAATTTTTTTTTAAAAAAAAAATAAAAAAATAAAAAATTAGGGGCAATATGGGAAGTTTTGGATACAATTGGTCAAATTGCAAAAATTTGGAACTTTGGGGGAGTAGATTGCAAAAATTAAAACTTTGGTGTTCGAATTGAAAAATGCTATCAATTTGGGGGGGGGAGGGTAAACTGTAATTTTCCTTTATGAAATATACGAAAAATATTATATATTTTTCATATATTCTAACAACATTCATCCACTACAAGAAAAAAATAACGTCTTAAACAAAAGTAATGGGGGATGTGATTAGTGTTTAACACAATGAACTCTAAGTTTGTTAACACGACATCACTAACATCATCTTGGTTAGTTAAGACAACATCATTGCGTAGCACTACATCTTCGGCTCCTTAGTACACGTGTAGCCCTACGTGAACTACCATGATGTAACGACCCCGCTTCTGCTTCTGCCTATGGTTCATGAAATATTACTTAGTTACTATTACACAACATATTGCACAAGTATATGAAATGTGTATTCTAAAAAGTATCGGTTTTCCTTGTGACTGAGTCACCCTATGTGTATGAACACGAGGTTGTGACAACCCTGCTTCTGCTTGCGCCTGTGGTTCATGAAATATTACATAGTTACTATTACACAACATATTGCACAGGTATATGAAATGTGTATTCTAAAAAGTATCGTTTTACTTGTGACTGAGTCACCCTACATGTACTAACACAAGGTTGTGACGACCCCGCTTCTGCTTCCACCTATGGTTCATGTTGGGATTCCTAGAATGCATTAACTAAACATTAAGACAAAACATTTTCATGCTAAGCATTCTAGTATTCATATAATCAGGCACAATAATGACCATGACCATGATGTCCACCTCATACTCCAGTACTTTTCAATCCATCATACTCCAAAACAGTAACAAATGTACCTAAAAACAACATAAACAAACATCTTCCTAAAAACAACATAAACAAACAGATTATGATCTCTATAATGCATTAACCAAACAATAAGACAAATAGCAACAACAATTCTTATATTACTAGAATTAATGATAAATTAACAAATTTTGGTATATGAACTGCATGTTGAAAAATGTCTTAGTTTTACCTATGCTTTAGTAGCATCATTTTTTGCCTTATATTTCTTTGTTTTCGACCTCTTCCGGTTCGGATTCAAAGGTAAATGACAACATATCTACTACGGGTTAGCTTGTAGGAGTTAGTCGGCTCATCTGCAGCTTTTCTCCTAGCAATCTTTGGTCTACCAAAAGCCCTTCCAATGATAGGTGGCAGGATTTCATCACATGGATCATTAGCTGGCCATGTCTTTGGACCTTACATGCCATAAACTCGAACTGCATATTCTTGCATGTACTTGTCCATCTTGTAATATCCATCCAAATATTCCTCCGTTTTTGTTTATGCATGTAAATTGCAGTATAAGCATGTAAGCAAGGGATCTCACTCAGCTACCATCTCCCACATGTGCAAGTTTGCTGATCTAACCTGACTAAACGTCATGCATCGTACACGTGGTCGACCTCAAACTCTAATTCACTCTGCCACCGACTAATACAATTTCTTGCATCATTTTTTGACCTCTCCAACTTTTTCTAAATCTTTGGGCATATTGTGTATTGCATCGACCGAATTCCATTACTTTTTTGCTGAAAGTGTGCCATTATTTGCCACCGAATATCTGCAACCATTGTTAGGATGGGCTTACTCCTAGCTTCTTTAATCCAAGCATTAAAGCTCTCACCCAAGTTATTCAATAACATATCGCTTTTGGTTTGGCAACTAAAAGCGTGTCTAGACCATGATGCCTTAGGTACACCACTAAGGTAAACGTATGCATCTTTTTCCATTAACAAGATTTTCTGCATGTGGTGGTCAAAGGCATAAATATTGGCTACTCGTGCAGCCCCCCACAACTCATCCTTAAAAGCTCTCCTCGTGTAGCCTTTCTCTTTGAAGTTCGCATGTAAGTGCCAAACACAAAAGCGATGCTCAGAATGTGGCAACATAACATCAACTACAGTTCCAAGCCCCTACACACATACATTTATGCATTGAATTATATGTAAGAACATAAGTAGTTTATTACACCAAATACCTTATGCCTGTCAGAAATAATCCTACCAAATTCTCCTTCTGCCCCGCATAAGTTCTCTACTAAAATGTTAATAAACCACTGCCATGACTCTTTTGTCTTTGCCTCGGCCACAGTAAATGCAATGGGAAACATGTCGTCGTTGCCATGCTTGCCTATAGCACACAACAATTGCCCCCCATATTCTCCCTTCAGATAACAAGCATTTAAACAAATTATGGGCCGACAACCATACTTAAACCCCTTCTTGCACGCATCAAGGTAAATATACATCCTTGGGAAGAATGCTCCATCTCTCTATACGTAAGCACTATTACCAGGGTTGGTGCTAAGTATTGCCGACGCGTATCTCCTTGTGAGGCGATATTGTTTAGAATGGCAACCAAAAAGTTGATGCAATGCCTCCTTCTTCGCTCTATAGCAACGAGCAATGGAAACATCTATGTAAAGGTCTCTCTTCACCCTCTATTGCAATGCATATGGTGTCCATGTGAGATCATCCTTGAAGTCCTTCTTATAAGTATTAACAAGATACTCAACATCGCATCTAGTGTTTTTGTACTGATTACCACAAATATGAATAGGGTAGAAAGTTTTAATTTGTGTACAAATCCTCTTAGCATCAATAGAGGCATGAATCCTCCATGTCATTGTGCTTGTAATGGTAATCGAACCCTTTCTGCATAGTATAAGTCTTTAGTGCCCGCTTGAAGGAGTATGTATCTGCAAACTGATCCCCAACTTCAAACGTTACTCGAATTTTCAAGTCATGTTTCTCATTGAACTGCCTATACTGCTTCTTCTTTCCAACATCGTTAGAATCACTGCCTTGCAAACTTGCAAGACCATCACCTAAATCATCAGATTCTTGATTCCCAATCTCATCTCTCGTCTCACTTATGTTACAGTCAGCCTTGTCCCACCAGTGCACCATTCCAGCCTTTTCTTTATTGACCTCATCAATATCATAGAATAGGTCTTCATTCTCGCCATCATTTATTTCGAAGGCACTCAATAGCTCCTTGATGACTTCGTCAATATCCTGAATCACTTTGGTCTTCCATGGCCTACCACGCCTTGTGTTTTTTGTACCTGTTTCGGGCACGGTGTACACACCAACATTAACATTTTCCTCTATACCGACATTAGCATTGTCCTCTTCATCTTGCAAAATAGGTTAAGCATTCCGTGTTTTTCTTCCTTTTTCTTCTTACTGAAAAGTAAAAAAGAACAAAAGGATAACAACTACCAGAATTCACAAATGAACAACAACAAACATAATATATA